>NC_056691.1:25637803-25940833 GCF_018350215.1 Panthera leo
GTTCATTTGTTTTGTATCTTCAAGTCCTCATGTGAGTGAAGTCATATGATATTTGTCTTTCTCTGACTAATTTCGCTTAGCATAATACCCTCTAGTTCCATCCACGTAGTTGCAAATGGCAAGATTTCATTCTTTTTGATTGCCAAGTAATACTCCATTGTATATATATATATATATATATATACCACATCTTCTTTATCCATTCATCCATCAAGGGACATTTGGGCCCTTTCCATACTTTGGCTATTGTTGATAGTGCTGTCTAGAATGTATTTTTTAAGCAAAGTATAAAAGAATGTGTTCTGATTCTGTTTGTAAAAATATTGGCCACCAGACATATTAGCATATGCATGTGAAGAAAACTTTGAGGAATAAGCACCTGATGGCTAAGAGGTTTGGGACTTCTGCAGATATTTACTTTTTACAGTATGAATTTCTCTTACATTTGAATTTCTTATAAAGAACGCAATTATGTTCGTAATAGATACAGCAAATTTTAAACATTTAAAAAATGAAACACTGAAAAATTCCTTTGGGGGAATTTTTCTGCATGGGCTAGACTGGCTGAGGTTCTTACAATGCTGGTCTAATGAAGTTTGGATGAAAGATGCCATGCTAGTTTGGTTCGGGGAAGGAGGTGCTGGGACAGTTGGGAATGTGGAAAGTTTAGGGAAGTATAACATCCGGGGAAGGAAAAGAGAGGAAGCAGCGTTAGGTGGAGGAAGCCATCAGACCCCGACGCTGAGTTGACAAAATCTCAGCCAGTCTACTGGGAAGCACTGGGTTCCCATGCTGGGACCTCATATGAACCTTTGGACCACTGCCTTGCACAGTCATTGTCTGAGGGGGCAGTGACCTGGCCCTGAAAGCTGGGCCAAACCCTACGAGAGCTAACACCTGGAGGCTGTGTGCCAACCAGGCACCTGATGGCCACAGGGCCAGTCCTTTCTTGAAAGGTGGTCTGAGCTAGGCATTTATGCTCCCGTGCCTTTCTCTCTTCTCCTTGGGCAGGCTTGCGTGTTTACAATAAAGATGGTTTGGGGTGAAATCTTCCACTTTCTCTGGGCCACCGTACTTTTCTATCCACAGTGCTTTCTAACCATCTCAACTCTGGTTCAGCTACAGTTTGAAAATACAGTTTAAAGAGCAGCTTACTGCATGTGGATGTTACAAAGGATAAACCAATTTATATTAGTCAGAATATATAGACAATTGTTGAAAAGAAAAATTCAAATGAGTAAATTTTTAAGATCTTACTGACTTTATTCAAGGACTCGTGAATTGGGCAACATCCAACCTAGCAGATAGAAAGGAGATCTGAAGAGCTGTGCAAGGCATGAGAATTTATAGGCAGAGGAGCAGAAACAAATTGGTTGTACTAGGCAAAATAATGGATCTGCTATTGCAAAGTTACTTTTTCTACAGCATTTATCAGGCAGGTTACTTACCAGTTAATGCGTATCACATGATTCCTGATTGACTGGGTTAAGATTCCATTTCTGGGAGATCCACGACTAGAATTAAATTAAGTCTCAGTTTGGTGTTGTGGGGCTTGACATAAGTGACTCCAACTTGGGCCCATTCTACTGTTTTTTAATAATATATGCCTCTGTTTTTAACAATATATGTTTACTTTTATGAACTTCTCTGCATGGTTTCAGAGAAGGTCTTGGAAATTATCAATGGCAAATACTTAAATATATAAACACTTTATATTCATTAACATGGCATCTCACAACAGCCTCTGAGGAAGTTACTACTTTATCCTTTTTCTGTAGACGAAAAAACTAAAGCTCAGAGCGTGGTTGTGTAACCTTCCCCATGTCACTCAGAAGAGTGAAGATTTGAACCCAAGGAGTCTGACTTCAGAGCCTCTATTTGTAAATACCATAAGGAACTGCTCCTTCAGCTCAGTATGTTGACCACAAGTTGTGGATTCAGCGAATCCAAAGGAAAAGAAGTATCTGTGGTGTTAAATAAAAACTACCTATCAAGACGGGGGTCCTGGGAGATACTCGAGGAATGGATTTGGGGGCCTGGCTGCAGATCCAGATGGGGCAGACCGCACCTAGGCAAGGTTTGCCATGGGGATCAATGCATTAGCCTCCATTCACCCTGCATATGTCAGGCTCTTGCCATTGAATGGAGAGACACTTGAATTAGCTGTCTCCAAATGGAACAGCTTAACCTTTGAATGTAAAACAATTATTTTCACCTTGGAAGTTAGTGAGAAGCCCCTCTTTCTTGTCCCGAGGAGTCCCTTGGACCTGCCATAAAACCTACGAGGTTCTATATTGTTTCCACAATGTTCCCCATCTCTCTTTCCTCTTGTTCTCCGGGTAAATGGAGGTATGGGCTGATAAACAATTTTATCAGGCACTTGCCTTTCGTTTCTATTCGTAAGTAGTCTTGAGGCAAAAATTCTATTTCAAAAAAAGGTATGGAGAATCTCAATTACAGATGTTGAAATTCGCAGTCAACACAGCATTCTTTGTTGCTCCAGTTGTGAACAGTGCTCATAAACGGGGTCACTTATCTAGAAAATTATTAAAAATTCATTGTACGTGAAAGTCTCAAAAGTCCTTGAAAGGCAAATGTTAGGCAACGGCTGTTTCCATGACAACATCTCCTCATCCTCACTGATCCCTTGCTTCCCATTTTCCAGGAGATAAACACCTGTGTTGAACGGCAATCTTCTTTAATAATTTCAACAAACTTTGCAGAAAAACATGTTGATCATTCTCCACCGGTGATTGGAATTTTCCCGTGCATCCTTATGTTATGCTAATCAGTCTTTCCTGAGGCAGCGAAGCATGTCTTTGCTGGAGTAGAAAATATTCTCCTGACTACTTTTTCCAAAAGATTTGAAGAGTGGTAGTGTCTTCGCAGCAATGCTTACTGGCAGCGTCTGACCAGGCACCGTGCAATAAACTGGTGCTTCTCACAGTTTATTTTTTATTTTTTAAAAATTTGGAATATTTCTTTTTGAGAGAGAAAGACAGAGTGTGAGTAGGGGAGGGGCAGGGAGAGAGGCAGACACAGAATCTAATCTGAGCAGACTCTGTGCTGACAGAGCCCAAAGTGGGACTTAAACTCAGGAGCCGTGAGACCATGACCTGAGCGGAAGTCGGATGCTTAACTGACTGAGCCACCCAGGTGCCCCTCTTCTCACAGTTTAACCTGTCAACTCGTGACCTAGCCCATCACTAAAAATTAAATTGTGGATTTCGTTGATTTAGTGTCGATCTGTGGATCAACACTATCTGTTGGTTCTCTGGTCAAATCATTAGGGAGTTGTAAATTCGTGTTTGAAGTCTCATTTTTAATAGGAAAGAGATGACAGGGAAGAAGGCATGTCATAATTACAAGTCTGAGAGACTGACCGTATCAGAAAAATCATTTCAGCAGTGAGTCTGTGTCATCATCTTGATGACCGTGAATTTTGTATATGGCAATAGTAATAGTAAGAAGCAAACATGGAAAGGGAGAAACAAAGATATTCATTTTCTTAAGAAAAATCATTTTCTACTCACAGAATTCGATCACTGTGATATGAACCCTGGTGTAGCTAATGCTCTGTGGGCTGGTTTGATATGCTCTTCCACAGGCATTCCAAATAGGAAAATGTACCTCTTTCCCCCACAAATTGGAACTCAGGCAGTGAAGACTTGCATCTTACTTTGGAAAATCAAAGAGTGGTCATTTACACCTTCTGCCTAATTCTGAAAAAAATTTCTAAGTGCTCTGCTGTTTACTTTTGAAAAGAGAGTAAGGGAAAAAAGAAAGTGGGACAGAATAACAGGGAAAGAGAAAGGGGAAGAAACATATTTGCGTGTGTGTGTCTAAAAGACGTTAACCACAAAGAATGTTGCTTTACGTGAAAAGTGATAATTTCTACGTTGCTCATAAATCTTGGGCTAGTCCCATGGAGGTGGATGGATACTAACAGGAGGATTTGCTGCTTCCGTTTCCCACCCTTTAACAAACATCATTTCGCTGACAAAGCCACTGTCATTTCATTTTGAATAAGGCTGACTCAGCATGCAGACATGAAGTTCAGATAACTTCACCATTAACCTGAGGAGAAAGATGGAGAGCATAAAACAGGGGAAACTTTTATACCCAAAATAAAATATGAAAATCGAATCTGAATCAAAATCTGAAGTACCAAAATTTAAACTAAAAACCGAGGTAGAAATGATAAAGTTTATAATAGCTTTAAGAATAGACTCACACAGATTAAATTAGGTTTTTATAGAATAGATTAAAAAAGAAACACCCATGTAGAAGGAGGAGAAAACCACTTTTGGCTACTTATACACAATTATTTATATTTTGAGCTATTTAATTTTTTTCCCTTGGGAAGAGCTTTTATGTTTGTTTGACATAATTTTGGCCATACTATATGTATTTGTATTGTATGTGCATTTGGGAAATTAAAATCTGGTTTTTAGAGGCTCTTACTTGTACTTTATCAAAAATGGTCCTATGGTAGGGACACCTGGGTGGCTCAGTCAGTTAAGCGTCCGGCTCTTGATTTTAGCTCAGGTCATGATCTCAAGGTTTGTGAGTTTGAGCCCCTTGTCTGGCTCTGTGCCGTCAGCTCAGAGCCTGCTTGGGATTCTCTCTCTCTCTCTGCCCCTCCTCTGTTTGTTCTTTTTTTTTTTCTCTCTCTCTCTGAGTAAATAAATAAAATTGAAAAATATATTAAAAATGGTCCTATTATATTTAATTTATGGAACGTCAAAGTGGGAAGGATAAGGAGCTGAGTAGTTAAAAGAGTTTCAGATGGGGTCTTTATTTATTGAGCTTTTGATCTGTTATTTAGAAATCTGTGTATGTAAACTAGGAATCAGAAATTTTTTTTCCCCAAGAGCAGGTGTGTTTAAAACTCATTGCATTAGAAGTTTACATGAACCTTTCAGTAGTGATTTTATTTCATCACCGTGTAAAGGTAGCTGAATTTTAACGAATCAAGCTTTAAAGACAATTGTTTAAAAAAATCACTTTGGGCACAAATGACATCATCTCAAACTGTTGTGTTGATTCCAATGAGAGAATCAAAACCAGATGAGTTTAGTGGATTTGCAGATTACTGTCAAAATGTTCAGCCCTCAGAGTTTCCGACTTTAACCAACACTCTCTCTGAGAGATTATTTGAAGTATTCAATAATAATCTTGACCTACTTTTGTTCTGAACTTAAGTGGTAGATGATCAGAGGGCAATTCCACAGACATCAGAGCTGAAAAGCATCAGTTAGTGTTTACATGCAGGCAGCAAAGCACCCTGATACTTTTCCCTTTTTTTGTTCCTCAACATATCAAACATTTTAAAGTTCACTCCAGAAATCATTGTTAAAGTCAAGAAATTGGTGACCGGTCCAAAAGCAGAGATTGTTCTCCAAAACAATGCTTTTGAAATGTCATTGCAATTTCAGGCATTTGAATTTTTGTTTGTTTTATTTGGCTTTCAGATTATGGATATTTCATTGTTCTCCCCCCACACTGAATTAATGTGGCAACTAAGCAATTTCTAGAAGATAGGTTTAAAAAAGGAACACAGACTTATCTCTGCTAGGAAAATGACTACACTCATTCTTTCATTTTTATTTTTCTTACACCAATTCTTGTACTTCTGTAAGTTGAATAAATAGGTTTTAAAAATACAGATTTTTGAGTATTGGACTGAAGACACTAATGGATGCTTTTTATTATAAACAGAGGATATTTATAAATTTGCTTATTGATGGTAATAATCTATCCATAATTGAACTACTGTTTTCAGTATCACAATACAACTCTTTCCATGGGGTCTGTGATTGGAGAATCTGATGTACAAAAAGTGTGATGAGAAACAAATATTAGTAGAAATTAGTGGCAGTCTGTCTCTTTTAATAATATTGCTATAAAAACTCATTTGTGAGTAAGAAATGAACTTTTTTTTCTAAGCTTCCATCAGATTGTTGCCCCTAATTTGCTATAGTCTAGTTATTGTAAAAGTGATTGTGTTTTCCTACCATTTGCCATATAAATTGGGGTTCAATAGAGAGTTTGGGGTTTATGTACTAGTGAAAAAGAAGAATAATAACAATATTTTTGGATTTCAACCGAAAGTTGCCAACAGTTGGTTTTGCTAAATAGGGACACTGATACAAACACGTGTTCCCTATTATCCTCAACCCTTGCAGAATTTGCAAGCATTTTCCAGTGTTCAAGCCTCTTCCTGGGCACATAGGAAGACTATTTCCCGGTTTCCCCTCTAGTTAAGCGGAGCTGTTTGATTTGTGATCTAGCCAGTGGAAGGTAAGCAGAAGTGACTTGGTTCGGCACCAGACCAAGGCGATGAAGAGCCAAAGTGCCTTCCCCCTCTTTCTTCCATTCCGCATGCCCATGGGTAAAGTGAAGAACTCCAAGATGGTGGGTCCACACAATGGAAGTTACCAGGATTCCCGAGTCTCTGCTTGGAGGAGATGTGCCATTAGAGCGACCTGACTCACAACGGACTACAATGTGACAGGCAATAAGTAACATTAATGACCCAATATGCCACCCTTCCATAAAAAGAAGAGTGCTTTAAAACAAAAAGATGTAGGAAAGGTATTAGCTCATAATTTTAAGAAATTAAATAAATTTTGTTCTGGCACTGCTGACTGCCAAAAACATGGTCACCAGCCGGCCTTAACTGTGGACTGGTGTTTAGGAGCACCTGTCATAATAATTAAGAGCAATGACTAAGGTCAGACAGATATGGGGTTGAATCCCAGCCCTGCTGCTCCCAGGTGTATGGTTTGGCCAAGACACTTAATATCTCTGAGATTCAGTTTCCTCATTTGTAAAGTGGGGATAATGACAGCATCTATGTTTTAAATTGGGGTCAAGATTAAATGAGATGCTGAATGACTCCTTGCAAGGGCTCAATAAGCATTGGTTATTATATATATCTTGGCTTCAGAGAGGATCCCCATCTCATCATTTCTCATGTTTCCTTGAGTTTATTCCCTTACAATGTTTAATATTTTATAATCCAGGAAATTAAAATGCAAGCATCTTATCCACTGGAATAATTTTCCTGCCATTTCGTTAGAAGTTATTGAAAACAGGAAACTGGCTATTAGAAAGAGTTAAAAGGAGATGATGAGGCTGGCACATTGGGAATAGATATTTTGGACTGTGCAGCTTAGGGTTAATGAAAGAAAGAAAAGCAAAGACCACCCATGCCATAGAATCGTGTTCCCTTGCCTGGATATGCCCAAGAGCAAAGGAAAGAGTTGATAGAGGCAGACAGAAGGTTCTGGAATGTTCTAGTATATTCTGTAGAACCAGGTATAGCATCACAATCATACAACCATATTAATAAGAGGCTAAATTAAACATCCTGATCAATAGACAGGTAGAATTTCCTACTTTTGGTAAATGTTATGTCAGATTGGTGATCAAAATTGCCTTGTATATATCTCTGAAACCACTTTCGTTAGATTGGGAAGTCAAAAGCTATTACACAGAATGGTATAGTCTCTATTCCTTCAGTTTTTAACATCTTCCTAATAGGAGACTTCTTAATTCATAGCATATTGGATCCCTGGACCAAGTAGACTGAGAAATTCAGCCTTACTCCCATCAACATCCAGTTGTTTAGAGATTTTTTAACTTGCAATCAGATCCTTCACTAATCATTTTATTGTCTGTGATGGGAAACTTAGCATAAAAAAGGCATAAATTATTGTAACAGTGTTGTATGGTGACTATATATATAGGGGTGGGGGGACATGAGATCACAATGACAGACTTACTATTTTTCTGATATTTTGTTGCTGATATTTTGTTGTTTCTGATATTTTTGTTTCTAAGGAATTCTTTTTCAGGAAGCACTTGTTGACTTGTATACGATTGAAAAAATGATCTCGGGAATTCATAAATTATTTTAATTTAGCTACATTATCAAAGTGCATTGTCTGGTTTCTTTAGATCTTGGAGATTTATTGTCACTAAAGTCCCTGTTATGTTACATGTGGTAAAATAATATTTATGTAAATATATAAATAGCATTATATATCTATTTATAAATAAAATTTTGGGAGATGCTTTCTATTAACTTCCTAAAATGACCATCCCTTGTATTGGTTACAGTTATTAGTTCCAGAGAACAGGTTATAGCCTGAACTTACAGGAACCACTCCCAAATCACACACAGACCTAGACTTCCCAAGGAAGCTGCCGCCTTCGCCACAGTCAGGGAGCCAGAATCACCCCTGGTTCCCTGGCTGTAAGGGAGTCCAGTCAATGTAATTCATACACAACCAACTGGTGTGCCAAAGAGCATCGGAATGGAGGCTGGGTGAACTGACGTTAATATCAGCCCCCCCCCACCCCCGGCAATGCATGAAATGTGGTAGATACTTTACAGAGGTAGCTAAAGGTCTCGTTTTGTGGATCTGTGTCACACAAGGAAATTGTCATAGTGATTTGCCGTTAACATTAGTTTCTTGATCATGAAAAGACATTTTTATCCAAGAGAAACCCTGAGCATCTGTAGAGATCTGCATCTTTTTAATGGGAGATTAATCTGTCACAGAGGTCAGCATAGTAGGACCTGTGGGGCCAATCCTGCCCACCAGCTGTTTTAGCAAATAAAGTTTTATTAGAACACAGCCCCTGTCACTCATTTATGTATTGTCTATGGCTGCTTTCACGTGACAATGGCTGAGTTACAAAGTGTGACAGAAACCATATGGTCTGCAAAGTCTCCAGTATTTACTATTTGGCCCTTGGCAGAAAAGTTTGTGGATCCCTGATCCAGCCCCACTACACGTGTTTGGAGAACTCATTGGAATTAATATTTCAATTAGTGATCATGCAAAACAGCGTTGATGAATTCTGATTTTTTAATAAACAGTACGCTGGTGAGGTCAGTGTGGCAAGAATATGAACACACACATGTACGCACACTAAAATAAAATCAAAATAAAACAAAAAAACCCCCACATTCTCACAACTATTGATCATCAAGGTGAGAAATGTGTAGAGTTCTCTTATGTTTCTATCCAAGAATTCCCCAGATTTGATTTTACAGATAATTGGGAATGTCTTTTTAACAGATTTCTGTATGATTTTCCCAGCCAGATGTCTTCAATTTGTTCCTTGGATCTTGTGGCCAGTCCACAGGGATTCTGACAGCCTCTCTCACAATAAGATGTTAGAGATGACAGAATGGATCGGGTGAATGTTGTGAATGCACCCACAGAGGACAAGGAGATCGTCTCCTATTGACAGAACATGACTTGCGTGATCATCTAATTTTTTATGGCTTTCTTGAGCACTAAGTTTCTAAGCAATTTTCAGCTACAGCGCTAACCTCCATTTGCTTCTGCCAAATTATTACAAACGACATTCTTTCCCTGTGTTTTTGGAATAGGTAGGACCATATCTGGTCACATTAGGTGTGTGAGGATTTGGTACCTGCATCAGATAATTTTTCACAAGCTCCTCCAATTTCATAAGGTGGCATCTTACTCCTATCAAAAGCATTCTTACCACGGTTAAAACTTTAGTGAATGGGAAAGAGTATGGAACACACAGTTAAAATGATAAGCAAATTTCCTGAGCATCTACTGCTTATAAAATCTTTTCTTCTCTTCCACAGCCAGGGATGTTTGTTTCCTTCCTTAGGAGGACATTGGAGAATCGAGGAGTATAGTCACTTCCCAAATTTCTGGAGACCGTGCTACAAGCATGGAACCCTGGCTGCCTGTGGGAGTAAATACTCGCTGTTGCCTGGCTGGCCTACACCCCATGCCACATATTTAAAACAGCTTCTCCATTTCTGAAGGATGAGAGCTTATTTCCTTTGCTGTTGGTGCTAGATTATTAGTCTTCTTTTTATTACTACTCCTGGTTGAACTCACTTCCTATCCCAGTCTGGTTCTCAAAGGGCCTCTCTGCCCACTAACTCTTCCATTCTCCCCCCACAAATGCATGCTTGCACTGTGGTCATTCTGCACAGGTACAGCCAGTGGGGGGATTTAGTGACCCCCTCTTCGAACCCCCACTCTCAACACACTCAGGTTCTCCAGTGTCCTGATTTGTGGCTTTGGCTGCCGTTTGCAGTCGCTGGCACTCTTTTAACTTCTACCTCTGAGGGTCACATTATCCATGATGCCCTGGCAAAAAACCATCCTATTTATTCCAGGTCATTTTTGACCTTCTGTCTGTCTGCCTGCTCTTGTTTCCAGGTGGCTACATCTAGGTGGGTACTTTTCAATGCTGCACTTGGAAGCTTTTATGCTTTTTTTTTTTTAAGTTTATTTTCTCTGCCCACCCTGCTGGGTGTGATGTTTATTCATTTCATCTACACAAAGTGGTATTTTAAGAGAAAGACTTATATCTAAAGCTTGGTTTTTATCATTGAGATGGAGATTTGGGAGAATGTTCTGGGAGAGTAGTGAAGGCACTCTGTGCTCAAATGATCTCGACTTTTTCAAGGAATGAAATTTCAGGAGCAGTTTCCATAATGGTGTCAAACCATGTAGTTGTGGGGTTAACACAGAAACAAGTCTGGGGAGAGAGTTTGGCTTAACAGAAATCTCAGAGATGAAAGGTAAATTTAGTGAGGTTTGTCTGAGATTAATGGAGGATCCATGGTGTGGAAAATTCATTTTCCTCAAAAAAAGCTGGAAAAAGAATGAGAGATAGGGTTGGGGACTGGAGCAGTGAAAAGGAATCTAAGGATTGAAGTTTGATTCCTCTTGGATTGCAAGTAGGACTTTGGTCAAGTTACTTCAAAGCCTCAATTTCTTTATCTGTCAAAGAAACACAGAAATATATGGGGCGCCTGGGTGGCTCAGTCGGTTAAGCGTCCGACTTCGGCTCAGGTCATGATCTCACGGTCCGTGAGTTCGAGCCCCGCGTCGGGCTCTGTGCTGACGGCTCAGAGCCTGGAGCCTGCTTCGGATTCTGTGTCTCCCTCTCTCTGACCCTCCCCTGTTCATGCTCTGTCTCTCCCTGTCTCAAAAATAAATAAAAATGTTAAAAAAATTAAAAAAAAAAGAAATATATATCTATACATGTATATGTATATGTATATCTATATCTATATCTATCTATCATCTATCTATCTATGTATCTATCTATCTATATGGTAGGCTTCAGGTGAAGACTAAATGTATGTCACGGAGTAGGTGCTCCACTAACACGAGTTAAATTATTTCCATTATTTTATTAGTTTCACCCAGTGTTACTTTTGAGCATCTTCCATGCATATATCCTTCAGCTCCTAACTGCTCATTATACTGGAACTTCTAGGACCATGGCACTTCAGTAAATGTCTTCCAATGTGCTCCCAATCTCTGAATCACCAACTTCTCCAATATACAACAAAATTCTCCATTAACAGTAACATCTGGGGAACTACTTCAGTTAACTGGAACCTTGGTTGTTTCATTTACTGTTACTAAAACCTTCTGGTTTAGGGTTTAAAGCCAATGGAATGTTCATGAACATTCTTTGCATGTGAATGTTGGCTTTCCCTGTTGAAAACTATAGTTAATGAAGATAGGGCTAAGTGACTCAACAACGCAAGTTGGCAGCTGATTTTGTGAATAAATCTCCGGGAGGAGCTTAGTTTTTGTTATTTTTTCTTTCACCCAGAAAAGGAATATAGCAAGTGGGAGTTATTTTGGCTCTGATAAAGCACCTCTAATGAAGTTTCGGCTGGTTGGTTTGAAGAGAAGTGGTCACATCAACTTCCAAGTCGCTTGTTGATGTTGTCATACACTAGTGAGAGAGAAAGAAGGTATAATAATGACTCAGATTTACACCAAAGACAACAGGTTCGTGGTGACATACCTAACAGAAGAGACCACTCTAGAAAGCCCAATACAGGAGCAAGTGGGAGCAGGGCTTGTTTAGGAGGGGCACTGTGTTATAGGCAAGGATTTTG
The DNA here is from genome assembly GCF_018350215.1 of Panthera leo. Lineage (NCBI taxonomy): Eukaryota > Metazoa > Chordata > Mammalia > Carnivora > Felidae > Panthera > Panthera leo. The sequence goes on from NC_056691.1 coordinate 25,649,739, forward strand.
CAGGGAGGTTAGGGAAAGAAGGGCCTTTCAGTGGGGCATCTACAGGGATTTTGGGTGGAAATAAACCGTGTTTCCCATCTTGGGTTAGAAAAGGATGTATTAGAAGTGTTTAGAGGGCTTGCTTCACATTCAGAGCATTTTTATGATGACTAAATCTATTTATAACCCACCTATGCCATTGAAAAGCTAAATTTAGCTCAGTTGGGAGTGTGACCAAGGAACAGATGTGTTACTGGGTCTATTCTCCCCATGATGCAACCAGATTTCTTGTTTGCAAGGCCTGGCCACGTCCAATGCTGTTGAAAAGATGACTAGAAAATTGCATTTTTTGAAAGCTATGAACATCCTATGTTCTAACGTAGGTCTAGCTTCTGATGAGGGGAGAATTTGGTGGGAGAAGTTTCCTCTTTTTGTGGCTCCATTTGGCGAGTTATTTCACCTTTAAGAAATGAGAGAGGAGAATTGAAGTCTGAATAATTTATAGTGTATAACTATTACATGCAGTGAATAATCATCAGGACAATATCAGTGCAAGTAACAAGAAAAATAACTGCCAAAACATATGGCATCACACCACAGCAGCTGTAAGAGCAATTTTCAATCATCTAGAAATTTCAGGATCTTTCTGAATGCCAACAAATTATTATTTCTGTTGGATCCTGAAAATAGGGCTTCCACATAGAACCTTCTGTGTCTCACACTTCAGTAACTTCAATTGCATGTTGCCTAACCATCTCTTCAGTGCTTTAACAGCCAACTTCCACTGTCAGGAGGGATCCTCTAGAATGGTTAATGTGGCAGAGACTGGCTATATATACTCACCAAACCATTTCCTTTTCCTGGGCCCTCAGCTAAACTGTATTGCCCAGCCCGCCTGCTTTTAGAAGGAGCTGTGTGAGTAGTGCTGGAGTAAGTGATACGTGCTCCTCCAGAGCTGACCCAAAAAGCATCTTGTTCCATTTAATGTATTCCCTCTCTTCCCCACTCTTGGCATTTGGGTGATCCCAGACTTCTATTGATGACGGGGTAGTCATAGCATGAAAGGGGCTTGGGTACCTGAGTCATCATGGGAAGAGGCTCATCCAATCACTAATATCCGCTTTGTCCTTTGTATAGTGAGAAATAAACTTTCATTGTATTAGGCCACTTGGAATTTAAAGTTGTTTCTTAGAGCAGGTAGCCTGTCCTGGCTGATACATTCAGGGCCTCACTCCACTGTCTTTGTGAACAATCCTTATCCATCAACTCATCTTTACGGCAGGTGACTCACAGTTCACTTAACGTGAGGAAAAGTCCTGAACTGATGGAATGACAAAGGCCCTTTTGTTCCTGAGAAATTTTATTTAGTTACTTCTGAGGCCATAGGATTAGTCAGTTATTGTGAAAGGCATCATGTGAGGTTAAGTGCAATCCATTTTGGAGAGAAGGAGAAAGGCGTGGGTTTTCAATTCAGGTGCAATGACACACAATGTCATACTTGTTGCATATACCCTGTTGCAAGGTATAGCATAAATGGCTTATTCTTAATTATGGATAATGTGCTGAAATATAGGAATTAAAAATTTTTTTAATTTGAAATGATTACAGACTCAGGAAATTGCAAGGAAATGTACAGGGAGCTTCCGTGAACCCCTTTACCTGCCTCGCCTTCCCCAGTGTTGATATTGTGTATAATTATAGAACTATATCAAAACTAGGACACTGACATTGTACAATTGAGAGCTGACTCAGATTTCACCAGTTATACCTGCACTCATGTGTGTGTGTGTGTGTGTGTGTGTGTGTGTGTGTGTGTGCAGTTGCTGCAGTTATATCAGACATACAGTTTTGTGTAACTGCTATTCACAATCAAGATGCAGAACTGTACCACCTCCACGGAACTCCTTCATGCTTACCCTTTATAGCTATATCCACATTCATCCTCTCTGCCAAACCTTAACCCTGGCAACCATTAATCTGTTCTCCATTTCTATAATTTTGTCATTTTGAGAATATTATAGAAATGGAATCGTACAATTTACATCATAAGTATTATATACTATAAGCATATGCCCTATGACATAATTATTTTGAGATCCATCCAAGTAGTGTATACCAGTAGTTCATTCTTTTTTATTGTTGAGTAGTATTCCATGGCATGGATATACCACAGTTAGTTTAACCATTCATCCATTAAAGAAATTAGGGCTGTTTCCAATGTTTGGCTATTAGGAATAAAGCTTCCATGAACATTCATGTGTAAGTTTTTGTGTGAGCATAGGTTTTAATTTCTCTGGGATAGATGCCCCAAAATGCAATTGCTGGGTCTTATGATATGTGCATTTTTAGTTTCAGAGGAAACTACCAAACTATATTCCAGAGTGTCTGTGCCATTTTACATTCCCACCAGCAATGTATGCGTGACCCAGTTTCTCTGCATTCGTGCCAGGATTTGATGTTATTACTATTTTGCATTTTAGCCATTCAGGTAGGTGTGTAGTGATATCTCCATTGTGGTTTTAATTTGCATTTTTCTAATAGTTAATGATATTGAAAACTTTTTCATGTGTTCATATTTTCTCTGGTGAAATATCTCTTTATGTCTTGGCCCATTTTCTGATTGAATTGTATTTTTTTTTCATGTTGAGTTTTGAGAGTACTTTGTGAAGTCTAGATATAATCACTTGGTTGGCTATGTGGTCTGTAAATATACTCTTCCACTCTTTAGTTTGTCTTTTCATTCTCTTGACAGGATCTTTCATAGAACAAACATTTTTAATTTTAATCAGGTCTATTTTATCAATTTTTTTCTAATAGGTTATACTTTTCACACCAAATCTTGCTAAGAACTCTTCATCTAGCCGCATGTCCCAAAGATGTTCTCCTATGCTTTTTTTTTTCCTGTGAAGATTTTGCAATTTTCTGTTTTACATTTAAGTTCTTGATCTATTTTGAATAAATTCTTTATAAGATATGAAGTTTAGGTCAAGGTTTTTGCTTACGGACGTCCACTTGTGTGAATGCGTTTTGAAAAGAAATGAGGAACCATCATACCATCCACAACATTACTTGTGTTTTCATAAACTTTTTTGAATAAGAGGGGGACACAGGGGAAGGTATGGCTATCATACTTATTTATGCCCCATATATAAGTAAAATTTTGTGTCAGGCATAGGGGAGGGTTTTAAACCAGCAGCCACAGATGAAATCCAACACTATGTATTTGTCCCACACAGTGTCTTTTAAAACATTTTGAGCCAACTTTAAACATTTGAAAATTTCATATGCAAAGGTATATTTTATGAATTCTCTTTCAAAACCAGAAGCTTCAGTAATGGGAGAGCCACATTCCTCCTTGACAATTGCATCCTTGAGTTGAGATGTCCCTTTGGATGAGACATGATCTCTCTTGTTCACTAGAGTCTCCACAAATCCCTGTCAATTCCCTGACACTGTGGGTTCTTGTCAGTGTCCCTTGCCCTCATTATAGTTTTCCGGGCATTATTGTTGCAGTTGCCTCGTGCTTGTTCCCGTATGGAGCTCTCTTTATTCACTTTAGATCTTTACAATGGTGACCTCCTTAGATTTCTCTTCCTCGCCTGTGGTTCTTTCTTTACTTTCCTTCCATTTCCCCTACCTCTCTCCTTTGCTTTGTCTCTCCCAGGTTATTGATGTAAGCCCACCGTCAACTTTGGTAAGCATTAACATGCTACCCAAAAGTGGCCCATCTGGGTAGTCCTAGGTCCTATGGGATCTTGACCTCAAGGACATCCAGCCAAGGTCTTGGCATGCCATGCACTGTTTGTCAGTTTCCAATGTAGAGATGGTGGTAGCGTGTGGGGAATACTCACTAGGTCTTTGTTTTTAAACCACCTGTTGTGACTTAGCTATTAAGTGCCCACTCTCCCGAGTTGGCCCACTGAGTCCAGTCATAAAATCATAGGTAGCTGCATCTGAACTATAATTATCCTAAGTCACACTAGGAGTCATTTGGGGGGGGGGGGGGAAGAGCCTTTCAACTAATAGATGACTCATGGCATCCTGGTGAGGGAAGGCCAAGAAAGAGCAGTGCCAAAGGAGGGGAAATTTCAAAAGCTTCTGGGAAAACCCAGGTCAAGGAGCATCAGACCTGGACTCCAAAGCCTTCTCTCAAATCCCACAAATCACATTTGATTTCAAAAGAAACAATGATAACAGACTTGAGCACAAGATGGCAGTCTTACGTCTGCTTCACTCCCCAAGGCTGTCTGGAAAAGGTGATAGGAAACAGAGCAGAAACAAAAGTCTTGTGTTGCTGAGAAATACTGAAAAATAAATAGTAATCAAGAAGGATGATGAGGGAAGGAAAAAGATTAAAAATAAGTGAAAGGGGTTTTTTTTTGTGTGTGTGCTGTGTTTTGCTTTGTTTTAGAAACTGGCTCCCATTAAAGTCTTGAGTCTGCTAAATATGTGTGGGCTTAGGTTCCACGTGTGTGTTTTGGCTCTGTTCTAGAGAAAAGACCTTAGGAAAGTACAGGGGATATAGAAGGAAGCAGAAACCATATGTGCTGGGAGAAGGCAGGAAAGGGCCTTGGTTCTTGGATGGAAGGGGTCTTGGGCTAGACTATAATGACCTCTTTTCAGTGTTCTTATGAAAATAGGAGAATGGGGCATTTCCTTCTTTATACAAAGACCTATGCTAAATGCTAACAAGTGTTGAGACAGGGTTTCACTCACAGCCTATATTTAACAGGAAATTTAAAAACCCTGTTTCTCCTCTTTCTCTCCCTGTCTCTCTGTCTCTCTGTCTCCAGTAGCCACTGAAATCCAGAATGAGGGAGAAAACTACCTACTCCGGAACACCCTCTTTTCTGCCAAAATATATCATATTCCAGAATGAAAAGATGAATGAAGAGGAAAGTCTAACTTAACAAGAAGCTCTCTGGAATCCTCTAATGAGACACCCAACATAGCCTTGGCAGTACAGAGGTAACCCGGTCCTCACAGCCAGCCCCATAACTGTGTCACAATCTCCAAAGCAAAGGAAGCTGGCTGGCTGTGCTTCCGAGACGAGGTGAGGTCATTCAGTGCCTTGACATTTCTTATGATGGCCAGCTGCAAGGCAGTCCTTTCAATAGGCAGAGAGGGGGCTTCTCAACTGATTGTTTTTTAGTCCATCCTGGAGAGTGTGGGTTACCTCGACACTGTAGATCCTTGTTGATCCTCTAGTATATGATTTTCTTCACTTACAAAATTAAATTAATAAAAGCAACGCTGCTTCTGAAGATGACATTCTTCACACGGAGGAAGTTGCAGACGTAAAGGTTCACGGTCAAAAACAGTATCTAATTTCTCATCCAAGAGCTTCGTGAGATAGAGGTCATGTGATAACATTATCCCCATTTGTTAAATGCAGAGCTGCAGGCACAGAAAGGTGAGGGGAGAACCTGAAACCACACTATGATTTTTGCTCCATGGACAATCTTGTGATCCCTCTGTGAATATTATTTATTCGGTTATCCAGGGAACAAAGAGTTCAAAGGACTCTTGAGAAATAGTACCAAAGACAGTGGCCGATCATGTCTTAGGGGATGTGGAACCACTGGAGATGACTCTCACAGTGTCCGCCCTCAATCTAAAAGTGCCAAGTGGCAATTTTTTTTCAAGTGAACACTAAAAAGAATTGATGTTTTGAGTTGTGTTTTGAGTATCTGATAACACTCTTTGAAGAGCATTAGAGATATCCAGGAGTACAGAAAACCCAGAATTAACATTATCTACCCTCAGAAGTTGAGTTATCCTTTGGAGACAGATTCGTCTCTCCTACTTGGCTCACTTGTGAGGGTAAGAGGAAATGGGAAGGCAGGAGGGCTTCTCCCAACTCCAGGACCTTCTCTCTTAATCCACAAGAAATTTTATCATGCACACAGAAGATGTCCTCCAGTGGTAGAGAAGGTTTATTAAAACTTTTAAAGGGCAATAGGGGGGAGGCAAAAGCTGCAGTTTCTGTGTTTGCAAAGGGCCTTGCAGAATCTCTAAGGCATCTGGACAGAAAAGAGGTATTTATATAATAAGGCATAAGGTCAGTCAACCGACCCTGGAGGGTCCTTTAAGAAAGAGAAACCACATAAGTGAAAGACCACAGAATCTCAAGAAGAGGTGGATTTTGTTCTACAGAATAATTTTTTTTTTTCTGTATAACTTGGGATAGAATAGTTCTAAGGTCATACAAAGCCGAGGGCTAGGGTCGATCCTCCAGTCGAGAGAAGGAGAAAGCCCAGAAGGAGATGCACACACATGAAAATACTTGGAAATGCTTCAGGGCCTGTCAATTGCCAAGTCTTGGCAGGAATCACCAAATACCCTTTAGACAGGCTGCTGCGTTGCTGGGGGTGGACCGGCCATAGGGCAGATTCTGATCAGAGCAGAAGGAAGTAGGGAGAAAGCAGTCACCGTGTCCTCTTAGAGTCTAGTCAGGGGCCAAGAGGCCAGCATACACAGTTGGTGCTAATTTTCTTGGGAGAGTAGAGGCAAGATGTGGGTGTGGCCACCCACATGCCCTGTGCTCTCTGGCCTCTTTGCCCTTATCATGCCACACCCCCACCCCCAGTTCTCTACTCTGGATAATTCAAGTGCATTCTTTAAGACTCATCTCAAAGGTCATTGCCTCCCTGAAACCTTACCTGCATCTCACTTTGTCTTCTATGATTCCCAGTACCTGCCTCCAGTCTTACGCCACATAAATGGACATGATCCACTTTGCATGTGTCTTTCCACAGGACTCCAAGCTCTTAGGAGATAGGGAACCTGTCTTATTCCTCTCTATATTTCCAGTGTTTAGCAACGTCGGTCGGTTGACTTGAAGAGAATTGGAGGTCTGATGGCTACCACCCCCAACTACCTCTCTAGAAGTCAGGGTATGAGCACTTAGGTTGGTAGCTCTCACTGGCTTGTGGCTGCTGCTGGTTGTAAGGCAGTCACAGAGTGTGTTCAAAGGCTCTAAGGCTGTATAAAATATTGCCTTCACAAGCAATAGCAGTGTATCCTTGTTTATACCATTATAAACATTATCCTTTTTCTGGAGAGCAATTACTTTACTGATGGAGAGTTAATTAATTAATTATGTAAATACAGGTAAGGATCTGCCCAGAGAAATGTAAGAGATGTGGAGAGGGTTTTGTGGCCAGTGCAAATGAGGCAGCTAGAACTCATTTCTCTCTTACAAAGTCCTAGAATATCACCGTCAAAGGACACCATGGAGGGTATCCAATTCCTCATGGTTTTGGTTATTTATTGCTGTGTAGGAATAATAACCTAAACCTTCGTGGCTTAAAACAGCAGCCGTCTTACTCTACCTCACAATTCTGTGGGTCAGGAATTCAGGCAGGGCTGGTTAATTCTTTGGTTCCGGATAGCATCAACATAAGTCACTCAGTGGGATTCAGCTGGTGGATAAATTGGCTGGAGGACTCAAGAGACTTCCTCCCATGAGTGGTGTCTAGGAGGGAAAGCTGGGCTTAGCTGGGACCCTTGCCTGAGATCTTTCCAGCATGGCAGTCTCAGGGTAGTTGGGTTTCTTACGTGGTGGTTCAGGGAGTTCAAGAACAAGTCTTATAGGTTATGAAGCAAAAGTTGCATCTTTTTGTTTTTTTTAATGACCTAGACTCAGAAGTCACCTTTGCTACTTTATATTGGTCAAGGAAGTCACAAGCTTGCCTAGATTCAAGGGAAGGGGACACAGAGTCCACTTTTCAATGGGAGTAATGTCAAAAGATCTGCGACCATGTTTTCAAATTGCCATTCCTATTTTACAGATAGGCAAATTGAGGCTTAGGAAAAGTAAGTTATAAAGTGGCATAGTTGTGATGGAAACTCAAGCCCAATGATTTCTATAACAAAGCTTATATTGCAGGATGGTCTCTGTGACATGATAGAGTATTTGCTATGTCTGCTTATTCTATTTTTTTCCTTTCTTTCCTTTCTTTTCCTTTCCTTTCCTCTCCTCTCTTCTCCTCCCCTCCCCTCCCCTTTCCTTCCTTTCCTTTCCTTCCCCTTCCCCTTCCCCTTCCACTTCCCCTTCCTCCTCCTCCTCCTCCTCCTTTTTTGATTAAGGCAAACAACAACAACAACAACAAAAAACCTCTTTAGTTAAAGGTACTGGAAAGAACAAATACAAACAAGTTATATTCCCTATAGATATTTTTTAGAATAATGATCAAAATTCAGAGCTATCCTTAGAGATGAAAATTAAAACAGTAAAGCTTGCCATGCACAGTATTATGCCTATGTTTATTAATAAAGTTTTGTATAAAAGGCTGACTTCAGAGTTGGCTGGAGTGGCCAATATGGCCGAAAGACCCTGTGCTTTTCCCTAGGGACAGAAAGGGAAGGTGTCAGGGTATTACCTTGAGTTCTGATTGTCCACTAAATTCTGTTTCAACATGAAGATTAGGAAAATTCCAGACTATATTTTGCTGAGACTTTATTTAGGAAACTATGAAAAATGCGTTAATTGGCCCCGAGTGTCCATTCTCCTTTTCTTTGCTTGAGTAATAGAACCCCCCACCTCGAATTTCTCAGAACATTTGGTCACATCCCCTTAAATAACTCTATTTCCTACCCTGCTTTGCAATAAAGGCACGGTCACTAAGTTTTTTACCAGAGAAACATACGTGGAAGTAATGTATACAGCTTCCACATCATTTCCTTAGAAGGAAATTGGTTGCTCTCGATTTCCTATCTTCATTCCTTCCTGTGGGCTAGTGAGTCAGCTTTGACCATGTAGGGGAGGAAACCCTGGGGAAATGATAGAGGATAAGACAGAAGGAGTCCGATCTGTGGATAACCCCACAGAGCAGAGCCGTGTATTCCTAGAACACACATAGGCTCTGAACTGTGACATGAGACAGGAATAGATTTCCTACTTGTTTGAGCTACTGTATTTGGTGAGGGGGACTCTTTATTGAAGCAGCTTAATTTTTCACCTTACCTGTTACGTTAATGAAAGAACTTAGGGAGGTAGGCTTCCAACATAGGTGATGCCCATCTTTCAGTTGAAATCACAACTTTGGAAGAGAAGACATGGTCACAGGAATGGGCAACTTTCCTTATTAAAACAGAGCACAGGAGGCACCTGGGTGGCTCAGTCAGTTAAGTGTCTGACTTCGGCTCAGGTCATGATCTCGCAGTTCGTGGGTTCAAGCCCCACGTCGGGCTCTGTGCTGACAGCTGGGAGCCTGGAGCCTGCTTCCGATTCTGTGTCTCCCTCTCTCTCTGCCCCTCCCCCACTAGCACTCTGTCTCTCTCTCTCTCAAAAAACAAATAAACATTAAAAAAACAGAGCACAGGACAAAGTTTGAGCAACAGAAAGGGTATCTCTAATTGGAAAGGGGTGTTAGGCATCTCTGGTTTAACCTAGTTCTGCCCCCTTGATCCTCTTTTTTTTCTCTTGGGATACTTTCACTTCAGCCACTGTTGATACCATTGTCTTGGTTCCAAGGAAATGCTGCTTGGATATTATAGGGGTGGGTTCCTATGACTTGGTGGGTGGGGAGGAAGGACACTCATGACAGGGCCGTGCAAACCCACACGACTGACTTGGCTGCAGCACTGGAGGCCATATTGGCTAACTGTGGGATGCTGAGAAGTCTGTAACATAGCCTACACTTCAGGAAACAGATTGGTGGTTTTCTTGGGTTTTTTTGTTTTTGTTTTTTTGAGGAAAAATAGATAAAATCCCTTGACTAACCGACTGTAAAAGAGAATATTATTTGAGAGAGAAGGGAAGTTCTAAAAGATAAAATTCTCACCACAAAGGCATGAATGATCCCCAAGAGGAATAAAGGAGACTCTGTGTCACTAGGCTGCGGATGTTGGTGTGGAACAAGATGGGAGGTGGGCTATATGGCCAAGTTTTGAGTGCGATAGGGCAGCACAATTCTATGAACAATGGCAGAAGTATTGAAGTTCAGAATTCATTAAAGTTGTAAAAAAAAATAATACAGAGAGCAACACACACAAAAAGGTTATTTGAACCAGACCCAGAGTAAGAAGAATGAAGAGCGAAGTCCAGAGCTGGGGCAGATGGAGAGACATTAGCAGATCATAGAGACAACACAATTTTATTTACCTCTTAATCTCTGCCTTCTGTGGTGAGAAAAAGGATCTTTACATTGGAAATAGCAGAAGTAACGTGGTTAACAAAAATTTGGACTTTTAGTCGATGAGACCATGTAAGAGCTATCATAGCATATTTAAATGGTTGCAGAGATGACAAAAATCATAACTGGGCTTGCTCATGTGACCAAAGAACAACTGTTGGTAATAATGGCATATGGAAGAAGAGAATAGAAAATGTCTTGATTGCCCAAAAAGGAACAAAGATGGATTCCAAATGCACCTAAATTATTGTTCATTTGGTTTCTCAGACCACCTCTCGCTGGCCTCCTCTACTCTTTCTCTTTCTGAACCATCTTGCCCAATTTTTCCCCATCAGGGAAAAGGGGAGTGAGTGAAAAATTAGCCAAGTGGATTGTGGCTAGGCTTCATAAGCCTAAGCTGTACAAGAGGAATTCCTATCCAAGACAAACCAGTGCACCAAGCGTTGAAAGGGCAGTCAAGACAAATTCACTTGGAGAAGTTGATTTAAATATTGGAAAAACAGCCTATAAGGATCAAAAGGGACCAAGGGAAGGAATGGAGTTATAGGTCAAAAAACCTTAATATGAGAACTAGGTTGACATCAGGTTAGAATGAAGATAGATACGGAGTTGGCATGAGAAATGAGTTCCAGGGTGATTGCAAAAAATCAAACCAAACTAGACTAAAACAGTTTCCCCTCTCCCAAAAGCCCCCAAACAAAAACCACAAATGGGCAATACCAGCTTTGTCTTCATGTAATTGGGTTCATGATTCACAGGTGGCTCAGACAAAAGGTCAAGGAAGACATCATTATGGAATTCATTTTGATGGATTCTTGGCTGGTTAAACAGCCACACTCAATGTAAAGATGAATTAATTAGTTAAGGAATGAATGTCAGCCTAGATAATGTCTCCAGTTGAATGTCTCAACATGTCATGTTAAATATTTTTTATCAATGACTTAAAGGAATGCATGAAGCACACATATTAGATCTGCAGGTGAAAAAAATATAGGAGGAACAGCTGAAATGTTGGATGGCAGATTCAGGGTTTTAAAAGATTACACAGAAGACTCAAAGAGAGGGGCGCCTGGGTGGCTCAGTCGGTTAAGCGTCCGACTTCGGCTCAGGTCATGATCTCGCGGTCCGTGAGTTTGAGCCCCGCGTCAGGCTCTGTGCTGACGGCTCAGAGCCTGGAGCCTGTTTCGGATTCTGTGTCTCTCTCTCTCTGACCCTCCCCCGTTCATGCTCTGTCTCTCTCTCAAAAATAAATAAACGTTAAAAAAAAAAAAGAAGACTCAAAGAGACCCAATGATCTAGATCACTGAGTCAAAAATAACAACAATGGGGCTTTTAGGAAAGATAAGTGTTTAATTGATACCTTTTTTTTGAGTTGATAATTTTTAAAAACAAAAGTAAAAAGTACTCCACATTATAAAGAGTAAAAAGAAATAGATGAAATTAATTTTATTGATATATTAAATCCAAATACACAATAAATCCTAATAAGTCCAAAATATTACCATTTCAACACAAAAAAATACAAAATTATTAATGAGCTATTTTGCATTTTTCTTATTAAGAAAGTGTGGATTTTACTCGTAGCACATTTACACTGTGTGTGGATTTTACTTGTAGCACATTTCATTTTAGACTGGCCATATTTCAAGTACACTCACGAGCTGTGCAGGCTGTCGGCTACCATGTTGGACAGCATGGGTCTCAAAAGATATTGGTCAAAAACATACTGAGTGGCTACTCCATTTGTAAGAACATTTAGCTAATAAACTGTAGAAGTCTGATATGATTGAATGCTTGTAGCTTAACTCTAAGGGTGATGTGGCCATAAACACTGATCTGTTCATGGATTGTAATTGTCAGCTGAGTTGGAAATGGGAACATTTGCCTACCTCAGTAAATCTCGGCTGGGTGGCATAGAAAAGGCATACCATGACTTTTTATTGAGGAATAAGTGAACTCCCTTGTATGACTATTGATATAAGACTCTTGACATATACTGGGAAATAGGAGCTTACCACAAGACTTAGATCAATAATTAAAACTTAGATTTCAGGGTCATCCAGGTGTATGTGACTGCAATTTCCTGAGGCTCTGTAGAATTTTCTCCTTATGCCCTCTTCTTTTTAGCTATTCGTAAGAGCCCTATAAGTCTGTGCAGATTTAGTGTGTGCTAAAGGTATGACTAAGAGTTAAAAGTGGAAGGTTGGGACAAAGGGAGGACAGGAAGTGCCTTCCTAAAATTGGAGGACAGGATGAGGGTTCAGAGTGACAGGGCAGTTTGTGATTCTTAGACTATTTGGGCAGGCAGGGGGAAAAGTGAGACCCTAATTCCGAGATGGAGAATTTGGGATGGGAAACAGTTGGAAACTTTCTGAACAACAGAAGAGGCAAGTGAGAGGGAGCATGTGTGGGGCTGATCATGAGTAGACATCTCTTGTTCCATTGTGGCCTGCGCTGAGGGTCCTCGGTCCCCAAAGACTCCCCCATGTGTGGATGGCATGGTACCTTGGGGATTATGTCTTCTCCTCAGTGTCCTCTAACATACAGATACCCTCGGGGAGGCAAAACATCCAGTGGTGAACATTATTTAGATCGTAAACACTTACATTCAATTGTTTGCCACCAAAGGGAGGGAAGTTGGAAGCAGGATAACTCTGGATTGGAGGGGCAAAGCCTCAATAAAAAGAGGAAGAGGTGATGAAAGAAGTCACGTTGTGTGTAAGGAGGTTATTAGTGCCAAAGAACCGTTTCACAAGTTTTCTGGTCTGTGCTTTTCCTCCAAACAACTTCTCCAGTCCCTCTAGGTTACTGATGTGCTTGGTGTAAATGCTTCTCCGACTTTGTTCCTCCATACATATTCACAAACATTGGCTTTCTCTATAGGCTCAGACTCCATATTGCCCTGCAACTTGCATTATTCACTTAATATACTGTGGACATGCCTCCAGGTTAAGGTATAGAGTTTAGCTTTTTTTTTTAACAAATGTTTTTTTAATGTTTACTTATTTTCGACAGAGAGACAAAGCACGAGTGTGGGATGGGCAGAGAGAGAGGGAGACACAGAATCTGAAGCAGGATCCAGGCTCTGAGCTGTCAGCACAGAGCCCGACGCAGGGCTCGAACTCACGAACCGCGAGATCATGACCTGAGCTGAAATCGGTCGTTTAATAGACTGAGCCACCCAGACTCCCTGAGTTTAATTCATTTTTAATTAGGTAGATCATGCCTAAGAATGGAAGTATAATTTATAGAGTTGTTCTCCTACTGATGAACATCCAAGCTATTTTTAGATGCAGGCTACTATCTCTCCCATCTTTCAAATAATGGTTTCCCCAATCTTTTTCCAGGATGTAAAAGGTATTACATAGTAGGTCCTTCTAATATTAGAACATTACAGATTCTGATTTTATTTAAAAAAACCTCCAAACATTATAATAGATCCCTAAAATGGGAAGTTCTAACAGCATTCCAATGGGAACAAGATGCTGATGATAGGAGGATGTAGGGCAGGGTTTGTTTCTTACTTTTTTATAAAGTTTTAAAAATTTATTTATTTTGAAAGAGAGTGAGCAAGTGGGAGAGGAGCAGAGAAAGAGGAAGAGAGAGAGTCCCCAGCAGGCTCCACGCTGCCAGCTCAGAGCCCTACGCGGGGTTTGAACTCACAAACTATGAGATTGTGACCTGAGCTGAACTCAAGAGTCAGATGCTTAACTGATTGAGCCACCTAGGCGCCCCTCTTTCTTTCTTGCTTTTTAAAATGGCATTATCGAATAACATATAATAGACATATTTAAACATGCAACTTGGTAATATGGAAACCACCACCATAATCAAGATAAAAAATATATCCATCATCCTCAAAACTTCCTTGTTCCGGAGTCACTGCTCCCCATGTCCCCTCCCTGCTCTTTTTGTCCCTCTTATCAGCAGTTACCAATTTCCTTTCTGTCACGGTAGTTTACATTTTCTATAGTTTTTATAAAAATTGGATCATACAGTATGTATTCCTTTTTGTCTGGCTTCTTCCACTCAGCATAATTATTTTGGGATCCATCCATATGGCTGAAGGTATCAACATATATATATTTTTTTCATTGCTGAGTAGCCTTCCGTGGTGTAGGTATGCCACAATTTGTTCACTGATTCTCCTGTTGATAAATACTTGGATTGTTTCCAGGGTTTCACCTGTACAAATAAAGCTGCTATGAGCACTGACATAGGAGTCTTTATACAGACAGAGGCTTTGATTTCTCTCTTGTAAATACATAGAAGTGAAATGGCTGGGTCACATGGTAGATATATGCTTCACTTTTTGAGAAACTCTTCTTTGTTTCCAAAGTGGTTGTCCATCTGTGAAAATATCCAGCTCTGACAAAGCCATGGTCTGAGAATCCCTGAAATGTCTGTGAAAGCTCTGGCAGGTCTTAAAATTGAGATATGTCCATAATTCTATCAATCGAGAGGTAGTTTTTGATTGGCCAGTGTGTTCCAGATACTGTGCCTGATAATGTCGAGTTACCAGCATGGATGAGAGGGAGTCCCTCCCTGGCCCAGTGCTGGAACCTTTCTGGCTAATAGAAGAGGTCAAAAGTCAGACTTCCAGAAGTGCTAAGAGTGGGAATAACACAGAGACAATTCAGAGATTCTGATAATGGCGGGGAGACCCTCCAGGAGGAGTCATTCAGACTGACTTGCAGGGTTGTAGGTGAAGAAAGGGAGAGTGTAGAGCGCTCGTTTGAGGAATCTCAACTTTAGCATATTTCGTTTATTCATTAAACACATACATATATTTTATTTTATTTTTTATTTTTTTAGTCAGCTTCCAAAACTGTATTCACTCACTTGATTATAGAATTATAAAAAGAATATGTTACAGTTAAATGTTCAAAATTCATAACATTTCAGAAATTGGAAAGATCATAGAGATCAAGTGGATGAGTACTTATCAACTTGATCCTGTTAAAATACATATTCTAAATCCCGGGTTCTAGAGTGGGTCCTGAAATTCTCCACTTCTAACAAGCTCTTGAATCATGTTGTTGGAGTTGGTCTGTAGACCACCATTTTATTTTATTTTATCTTATTTTATTTTATTTTATTTTATTTTTTATTTATTTTTTTTATTTATTTTACTTTGTCCATTTATTTTTTAAGTTTTTACTTTTTTTTAACTGAAATCCAAGTTAGTTAACATATAGTGTAATAATGATTTCAGGAACAGAATTTAGTGATTCATCATTTACATGTAACACCCAACAAATGTCCTCCTTCATGCCCCTCACCCCGTTAGCCCATCCCCCCCATCCACCACCCTACCAGCAACCCTGTTGTTTCTCTGTATTTGAGAGTCTCTTATGGTTTGTCTCCCTCTCTGTTTGTATATTATTTTTACTTTTCCTCCCTTATGTTCACCTGTTGTGTATCTTAAATTCCACACACGAGTGAAATCATATGATATTTGTCTTTTTCTGACTTATTTTGCTTAGCATAATTCACTCTGGTTCCATCCACGTTGTTGCAAATGGCAAGATTTCATTCTTTTTGATTGCCAGGTAATACTCCATTATATATATATATTATATATATATAATATATATAGTATATATATTATATATATATATGGTATATATATATGTGTGTGTGTGTATATATATATATATATGGTATATATATATATATATATGGTATATATATATGTGTGTGTGTGTATATATATATGTGGTATATATATATGTGTGTGTGTATATATATATGTGGTATATTATATATATATGGTATATGATATATATACCATATATATATATATATATATACCATATATATATATAATATACCACATCTTCTTTATCCATTCATCGGTTGATGGACATTTGGGCTCTTTCTATACTTTGGCTATTGGCAATAATGCTGCTGTAAACATGTAAACATTGGGGACCATGTGCCCCTACAAATTAGCATACTTGTATCCTTTGGATAAATACCTAGTAGTGCAATTGCTGGGTCATAGGGTAGTTCTAATTTTAATTTTTTGAGGAACCTCCATACTGTTTTCCAGAGTGACTGCACCAGTTTGCATTCCCACAAGCAGTGCAAAAGTGTTCCCCTTTCCAGGGTTCTTGCCAACATCTGTTGTTGCCTGCGCTGTTAATTTTAGCCATTTTGACAGACACACACATATATTTTAATGCTATGTCCTTCAGATATATCAATGAAAAAAATAAAGATCCCTGCCTTCACGTAGTTTACATCCCACTGGGAGAATCACAATAAACAATAAATATAACACATAGGTAAATGATCTGTTAAAAAATGGTAAGTAACATGGAAGAAACAGAGCAGAAGTGTCGTTAGAAGTGGGGCAGCCAGTTCTAATTTCAAGTGGAAGATAGTCAGTGGGGTATATTTGGGATCTAAATATAATAGTATATATATTACAACACACATTCTAAAAATATTGCAACGTAATTAGAATCTGGTCTGCAAACCACTCCGAAACCGCCCGTCCTTTGGCTGCTGCATTACACTTTGCAGCCACTAGGGCGCAAATGGGCCATTTCTGAAAAAATGGGATGAGGGTGGGGGTGTCAGAGAGACTCGGATAATTAGATATACAGCCTCCCGCAGGTGTTCCGCAAGGCCAGCTCCGTTAAAGGCACTGGCAAGGTAGGCGGGAGAGTGTTACTGTGTGTCCTGGGCCAAGACAATTTTGCCCTTGGTTTTCCTTCCTTGACACGTCCTTACCCCGCAAGGGGCGGGGGTTGGGGGGGTGGGGGGCGGTGGGCAAGCTGAGAAATGAACTTCAGCCTGGCGCTTCGCCACAGGACGCATGTCACAGCTGACTGATGGTGGAGAGAGGTAGACCCGCCGGCCTTGTCTTCTGGCCCTGCAGCGAGATTTTCCGGGAGCTGAAGGAGGATTCCCGCGATTACACTCAGAGCCCTGGGTTTGTACAGAAGCCCCACTAGATGTTTTCCGTTCCCTTGTAATATTTAAGGCATCACCAAGATGTAAGCATTAACCTTGACGTTCGGGTTTCTGGATCCTTCCCACCCCCAGCCTCTGCCAGCAGATCCGTGACCGTTCTTATCTTTTGAACAAGATCCCATCCGGACGCCCTTTCTGGCGCTAAGAGCTACCCGCCTTTTTTTTTTTTACCGGGCAGGAGCTCGGCGAGGCCGGGAGAGCAGTGCGCCGGCCGGGCAGGGGCGCGCACGCGTGGGGCGCCGCTGGTTGCGCATCTGGCGCCAGAGCGCGCCCCCAGCGCAGTGCCCGCCGGGGCCGCGGGAGTGGGTTGGTGCTCCCGAACGTGCGGGGCGCTCTCTCCCCGCGCGGGGGCACCAGAGCCCTCGGAAGTGTCAGGCACTGCGGTGCATTTTCCCAGTTCCCTTTTAAATGACTGCGGAAAAATAGACTCGGAGCCGCAAATGGGAAGACGGATTCTCAGACAAGGCTTGCGAATGCCCCGCAGCCATCATTTAACTGCACCCGCAGAGCAGTTACGGTTTGTCACCCGACCCTCCCGGATCGCCTCGTTTGTCCCTAGTGAGACCCCGAGGCTCTGCCCGCGCCGGGGTTGCCGGTAGCTGGATGCCTGTCGTGCTCTGGGCAGCCCGGGCGCAGTGCACGCGTTCGCGCACACCCGCGCACACACGAAAACGCGCAAGGTACGGCAGGGGAGCGAGGGCTCGGGGTGCCCCGCGGGGGGAGGGGTGGGCATCGCGGGGAGTGAAGCGACGATCTGGGAACGGCTGCATACCGCCAGGCTGAAGGATGAGAGAAAATGACGCGGCGCCACACATCGGACAGGCCAGGGTTGCTGCCGCGCATTTAGGGAACCCAATACGCGTCAGGCGCGCTCCCTTCCCCTCACATGTCTCTGTTTCCCGGGCGTGTGATGCCGGAACACAGCGGGAAAAAGACCCACTTAGAGAGCTAGAGTTGCATTTGGAGACTCCCCTCCCTCTGCAAAAGCACCAACAGGAAGACCCTCCAAAACCACGGATTCCCAAATAGATGGCCCGGAATGGGGGCGGTTATCCTTGGTTACCAATGCTGAACACGTTTTGGTGTTTACAATATTTATTTATTTTTAGGCTAGCTCGCCCTCCCTTTTAGGCAGGATGGGAAAGGAGAACGCAGCGGGGAGGGAGAGGGGAGGGTGGATTCCTATAATAAGAATCAGCGCATTTTTCAGAGCTGAACCGAGCCCGGTTTCCATTTCAAAAAAGGAGACAGCCTCTACTGCGATTGTAGAAGAGACCGCGGTGTGAATTAGGGAAGAGAGGCGTCGAGCGGTGGAACGGTCCATCTCGGAGGTACCTGATCTCAATGCACACACATACAGCGCGCACACACACACACACACACACACACACGCGCGCGCGTCTACCCGGCCAGGATGTGTGCGTGTGTGCGCGTGTATGAACTCCCACATGCTGCTGCTGTCTGCTCCCGGCCAGTGGCACCGATGCTTCCCTCCTCCCCGCTCGCCCCCAGATTCCCCTCCCCTCCCTGTTGCTTTTGTCTGGAGGGTGTTATGGGTTTGTGTGTGTATGAGCGTGTGTGTTTTTGGATTTCAGACTAATTTTCTGGAGTTTCTGCCCCTGCTCTGCGTCAGCCCTCACGTCACTTCGCCAGCAGTAGCAGAGGCGGCGGCGGCGGCGGCGGCGGCTCCCGGAATTGGGTTGGAGCAGGAGCCTCGTTCGCTCCTTCGCTCGCGCTCTCCGCGCTCAGTGCCCGGCGGCAGGAGGAGCCTGCACCCAGGCGCCGCCGGCGGGCGGTAGGCGCCGGAGCCCGGGTGAGCAGCGCGGACCGTGCCCTCCGGCGTCTCGGCCCTCGCTGTCCCCCCCGGGGCTGCCGCGGAGGCTCCCCAGGTGGGACGCGCCGCGCCACCTGCCCGCGCCCCCTGCGCCCAGCGGCCGTGGCGGATTCTGCAGCATCATTGGGGGCCCCGTCGCGGAGCCATCGCCGCTGGCAATCTCCGCGTCCCCCATTCAAGGGTCCTTCGCCCGGCCTGGGCCATGGAATCCTGTCTCGGGAACCCTTGCCCTATCTCCCCTCCCTCGACCTCGGGCTTGGAGAGAGGCGGAGGCACATCGGTGGCCCCGGCGGCGTCAGTGCCATCGAGGGGCAAGTTGATTTCTGGGGCCGGAGCTGGGCATTCATCCATCCACAATCCCCTGGCTGGGGTCAGGGTGGGGGTGCCGCGAGCGCGCTTTCGTAAGGGGTCCTGCCCTCAGTCTTAACGCGTGTCTGTTTGTTCTCAGCCCCGAGGTGCGTCCCGGATTCCAGTGCGCGTCTAGGAAGAAGCCTGCGTCCCGGGGAGTGCCGGCAGCGCCGCCGGCCGGTGCTCGGCGCGCCGGGCCATGCAGCGGCGGCCGCCGCGGAGCTCCGAGCGGCGGTAGCGCCCCCTGTGAGGCGGCCAGAGATGCCCCGGCCACTGTGAACGGTGCCGCCCGCCAGGACACGCTCAGCCCCGGCCACTGTAGGCTCTGCGCGCCCGCTACAAACACCGGGGCGAGGGAGCGGCGAGCGCGGCACAGGCCGCCCAGCAGGGGCAGGGGAAGCCGGCCGGTGCAGCGCGGGGACACGTACTCAGTCTGACTCGGGCTGGCACTGGAGGCTAGGGATGTCGTCCTGGACGAGGTGGCATGGACCCGCCGTGGCGCGGCTCTGGGGCTTCTGCTGGCTGGTTGTGGGCTTCTGGAGGGCCGCTCTCGCCTGTCCCACGTCCTGCAAGTGCACCGCCTCTCGGATCTGGTGCAGCGACCCTTCTCCGGGCATCGTGGCGTTTCCGAGGTTGGAGCCTAATAGTGCAGACCCTGAGAACATCACCGAAATGTGAGTTACCGGTGCTCTTTCTCCTTCCTTCTCTCCTGGTACCTCGGGCTGGGGCTGGCCAGACGTGTCTGTCGGGGCATGGATGTTGTCTCAAGTCTGGGGAGAAGTCAGACATCGGAGATGCAGGGCTGGGCCATCTGTCGGTTACCTGTATCTCGGGCTTGGGGCTGCTAACGCGGGGAGAAGTGGACAGTTGAAAATAAGTTTTAAGTATACTGTATGTGTCAATAACATAAATATATATATTCTTTGCGGGAAGGGATTCTTTATACACTGTATTTCAAAGCCCTGCTGGGTGTGCTTTATAGGCTTTCCGTATGCAATAACTTAGTTTTGGATATTTTTG
Organism: Panthera leo; assembly: GCF_018350215.1. Taxonomy (NCBI): domain Eukaryota; kingdom Metazoa; phylum Chordata; class Mammalia; order Carnivora; family Felidae; genus Panthera; species Panthera leo. The sequence goes on from NC_056691.1 coordinate 25,670,043, forward strand.
TTTCATAAGGTGCTATGTGTATGTTGTATTAAGAGAAGTTCCAGTAATATTTACTGGAGGGGGGAGGGTTAAAAATAATGAACTTTTTGAAATCTGTTGAAGGAGCTCAGAGTCTCCCCCTTAACATCTTTCTCTGAGGTTTGGAGTTCACCAAGTTCCTTTTTCATTTTGTGTATCAGATATGGCTTAGGAGATGGCAGCCAGAGCTGGCCTTGAAAATGGTCTGTAAGAGAAGAAGTTCTGAGTGTTGAAATGTGCTCTCTTGAAAGGGAAAATGTGCTCGTGGGAAGCCTAAAAGCCTGGTCTGATTTAATTTGGACCTGACTTCCCAGAGATAAAATTTTGAGACCATTTGGATTATAAATCTTAATTGCCCATTGAATAGTATCCCGGGACCAGGTTGGATGATAAAGCAGGGTGTAGTACTTTGGGAGGGACCCCTATGCCCCTGGGCATGTTTGAGCTTGCCCCTTGGCTGATGCGGAAGCAGAACTGTATATTTCGGTCCTCCCTGTGACAAGTACATTACCAAGTGGGGATTCACCAGTGCTTTCTCCAGCATTTCCCTGTCACCTCTCCTAGAGGTGTACCTTCCCCCACAAGGGGGATGCCATTACCGGTATTTCACTGGCATGGGATTTTATTCATTCATGCGGAGGGTTGTAAGGCAAAGTTTCTCCCAGTTTTCCTTATGGTGTGTTTGATGTTAAGATAGGCAGCCCAAAAAGTAGGGCTTGGGCTGTGGCCTTCCGGTTGGCGAGTGCGCATGCTTTTTTTCCTCCCCAGAAAACGCACGCCTGGTTTCTGCCAACGTAGTTGACTGAGATAACCTGTTTTTTAATGTAAGTAAGAGACCTTCCTGGCCTCTGTTGTTCGTTCTGCTGGTGATGCTCACGTTATAAGGCTAGGGCAGAAGGAAATGACAACAGCACAGAGGGGACTGTGCAGGCCTAGCAGAGCTGAGATGTGCTGGGAGCGACCAACTGTCAGGCTGCATCCAGGATGCTGGGATTTTTTTTTTTTTTTTGGCAAGGATTGGAGCAGGCAGTGCTGGAGAGGGTGTGTAGGGCCCCAACTGTGCTGGCCCTCGTTCGCCTGGTCAAAGTGTCTGTGGCCTTTTATCAGGATCTGTGTCTCTTTCACGAGATGAGATGTCAGCAGTCAGATGGAGGAAGCCATATGGAATTCAAAGCCCTTCGGACTATTTTGAGACCAGGGGGAGTGTGCCTTGATACAGTCAGACGTCTTGTTTTGTTGTTTTTAAATTCTGTATTAGAGGATGCATGTATAATGAAGAAGGATAGGAGATAGGGCCCATCATTTTCACTGTAACATTTTTTTCCACTTTAATATTTTTAAAGCCATCATCGGAGAAAAGGAAAATAAAACTCTTTAAATTAAAAAAATATATCATTTAAACCTTCATGGTCTTGGCTGCCTGGTATTTATGCAATCAGTGGACTTGAGTTGAGTTTTCTTATATCAGTTCTCATAATTGCTAATTGCTGTTGTTTCTTTTATAGCTGATGGCAGGTTCCTATTTTCCGGCTTTAAAAAAATTGATTCTTTTTTTTTTTTTTATTTACTAAAGTGTTTGTCAGTTATTCGTTCAGTGGCGCTCCTCATTTCTACTGTTATTTTTTTTTCTTTTGATGTGAAGATCCATCGAGAGTGAGAGTTGGGAGGTGTGTAGGGTGAGTGTTTGGGATGGAGAATTTACGCTCCTTAGTGACAGTAATGGGGCTGGTAGATGTGCGTTCTGAGAAAAAGTCCGTATCTCAGCTCTGTCCCTCAGCTTTGTTTGAGCCCAGCCGGTTTGTTCCCTGATGTCCTGTAAAATGTATCGAAACCCTTGTTTGGGAAGCACTTTGTATAATTATTTTGAGTTCTGCTGTTTTGATATCGAAATGGACTTGCTTCACTGTCATCCATATATGACTCCATCTGGCTCTTTTTCTTACGTAGTAATATTTGCTTGAACAGCTTTTAAATTCTTGGCCAGTGGATACCAGCTCCAGTTGGAACCAAATTACACTTTTTTTTTTTTACTTTGTTATTAGATCCAATGGTATTCCTGAAATAACCTGTTTTAAAGTTCCAGTTTAATGGTGCTTAGCTGAAATTTTATGTTTCTAGTTTTTTAAATAGGGAAAATGTAAGTAAACTAATTAGAACTTGCTGAAGCCACGGTTTACTGTATCACTTAAAAACGGTATATCACTCAATGTCTATATATTTCGGGGAAATTACCCCACTGTGCTTTTTTAGGGTTCAGAGAGAGCCCATTGGTAGAACATTCTAAAACCATATGCATGGGATTTTATTTTTTGTTTCTACGTGCATATTTTAGGCCTACCTGACATTTTGTTTTAGAGTCATTGTTTGAGCCTGTTTTATCAAAAATTCTCCTAGCATAGTGTCTGTCTCGTACTCTTTACCCATCGATACGATATCTGGATCCCTCTCCCTGTCTGTAGAGATGCATCACACCTGCCCAGGATCACACAGCTGCTAGGTGCCAGCTTCTCTTACTCTGAGATGGTTATCCAGTGCTAGATTAAACTTAAAAACAGTACCATTGCTGCACAGAAGTGGAATTCAAGAGTAAAGCCTACTGTTGGAATTATGTAACTGGCCATTGAGGTCTCTGTAGTATCGAGTGCGAAAATGCTCTCTAAAGGACAAGTTGTGTCTCACCCAAGTGATAAAAGGCACGGTTAAAACAGATCATACTTTTCTATTTTTATTGTGGTCAAAAACACCTAAAACAAAATTTGCCACCTTAATCATTTTAAATGTAACATTCACTGGTGTTGAGTGCTAAGTACATTTACATGGTTGTGAAAGGGGGGCATGCATTCTTATATTGCTTATATTTTATAGACATCAGTGATGGCCTTTTTTCCTGAATTTCTTGGGTGTTAGTTTCTGATTTGGGGGTCATATTTGGAGACAAGTCTAACATTTTTCCTCTTAGTGCAACATAAATAGAATTTGCAGCTTCTGCTGCCAGAGCCTCTATGTGCAATAAATTGTTGGCTTGGTTAAGTGACTGTAATGTTATGTCATTAATACATTGATTTTGGCCCCCTCACCTTAGTAAGCTTTTCCACCGCAATTAATTGCACTAAAAACAAGAATCCTGGCATTCGCAAGCATTCAGTGACAGGCATCAGTTTTTATTAGTCTGATGTTTACCTCTCAGCCCCTCCACGGGGGGTTCTAGAACTTTGGATTGTGCTTTCTGCGCATTTAAGGGCCACAGAGTAAGTTTTGAGTGTGGTTACATAAGCCACACTGGACTTGTTAATAAATAAGGCATTCTAATTTACATCATTCATTATTTAACACAACTTGCAAGCAGCAGTTGAAAACGCACTGTCTTCCCAGTGAAGGTACTTACAGAATTCACCCCAGCAAGACAATGTGGAGCCTTCTTAGTTTCATATCTTCAATCTCTGCGTTAAGGAGGTTTTTCTTACATTGGGTAAAACAATTGAAAAGTGCCTTGACCCTCCTGACCCTACTTTCTCTCCCTCCGCCCCCCCCATCACCTCTCATTGACTATACAGGAAAATGTGTTTGATTTTTTTTTTCTTCTCCGAAAAGTGATATTTCCTTATGGGAATCCAGAGTACTCGAGTGAAGGGAAGGGCCTGGGTTATGTGTTATTACAAGCAAGTAATGGGAAGTTGAGATAATGTGGTCACAGTTCCCCAGAGCTGAGTTTAGTTCTGTTTAAAATCTTTCACTGTTTCTATCCCATAAACCTCTGTTTGTGTCTGCTTCAATATTCCCTTGTAAAGACGTTTTTCTAAGCTGAAAAGTTGGCCGGACAGCTAAGAATTGAGGTCTCTTTCTCCCTAGGAACATTCTGTATGATCTCTTTGACTATATCTGGGTCGTCAGAGTATAAAACCTAGAGTTTTTGTTCAGTTGGGGAAGGGGAATTCCTTTCTTTTTTTGTTCTTTTCCTTTCTGTATGTTTCTGTTTCTGTTTTTGTTTTTGATTTTTTTTTTTTTTTTTTTTTTTTTTTTTTTTTTTTTGCCTTTGGTACGAAGCAAGTGCCATGTTTTAACTCATTGCTCATCTTGGTTGTTAGGGAAAGAAACACTATTAAACCACTATTGAGTGCCACACGCTGACATTCAACCCTCCAGACTAACTTACCACTTCTCTAGAGAGCTCCTTGTGGCCTCAAACACCATAGGGTGGAATGCGGCATTGAACCTGCTGCCCCTTGGTGCGATGCCAAATTCTGGTTCCTCCTGATGTTTATAAATCCACTGGATGATTTTTTGGGAGAGATCATTTAGAAGGGCACATGTTTTCCTCATTTGGTATGTGTGAGAGAGAGAAAGGCAGAGGAAAAAACTGAACCTTGGGTTAATAGCCGATTGACCATTTTCATAATCTACTTGGTCTAACTGGTTTAAAACACAAATCCCACCCCCAGGTGGCAGGGGTCTGAGCCCTGCAGTAGCCTGATAATTTCCACCCTACATTTGATTGCTGATCGATCTCCATTAAAGAAGGCAAAGATCTCACATAATCAGGGTGCCTTCTTACCACTTTGGTCTCTGGGCTGTCAAAGGGACTGGGGAGTCAGTAAATATTGATCTGGAAGATATAGGAGTGAGTGCTTGTGAGGGTTATAAACCTGGGAAGAAAAGTCATGCATAGGTACTGAGTGGTTAACTCAGTAGGTACTGAGTGTTTGTTTGTTTGTTTGTTTATTTAAAGACCCGAATATCACAGAGAGTTGGAGTCAGCAGTGACCTGATCTTGAAGCAGCCCCTTATTATCTGGGCTTGAGCCTGTCAGATGTAAACTGAGGGTTTTGGATTCAGTGCTCAGACAAGTGTCTCCTGGCCCTGAAGTTCATGAAGCTCCAGTGGCAGAGATAATGTGGTTTATACATCGGTTATGAAGTGAAGGGTCATGTGAGAATCTGATGGCCTTTGGTGACACTGTCACACGTGCATGTGTTGGTGTCTGCTCTCAATTCCCCAAAGCATGTCTCTTCAAATGTGAGCCGCTAATAAGACTGGTCGCACGTTAGTGCTGGGCTGCTGAGTCCAAGGTCACACACAGGGTCACTCAGAATTGGTACCACAGAAGGAGAAGGGTCCCAGGAATGCTCTGCTCTGGCGCTCTCAGCACAAACCAAGCCAGTGAAGAGTCTAAGGCCATGATATGTTAAAGACATCGTGGGTCCGGAAGATCCTTCCCCCAGCGTCCAAAGGAAGTGCCGTGGCCTTTACTTTGGTGGACCTCCCTTCTCTTCTGCACCCTTGATTGAACCTAACCCCAGCCCACCATTTGAGAAAGTGTCAGAGATGTGAAGAGAAGCACAGTCTAGCCAAGTCTGTGCAAAGCTGTCTCTACTAGAGACAGAGCAATTAAAAAGTGTGTGAGCTGTCGATCCCAAAGCAATGGCCTCATCTTCACATGGGAAGAAATGCATTTTCTGTTTAGAGGACTGTGTTTTGTTTTTGTTTTTTAAATTTCAAGCCTTCCTCATCTGTAAGCAATTCATACACGAAAGTCCAGCTGCGGAGAAGAGCCTTCATGAATTGGCAGCAGTGAGGGATGCTAACCCATCTTGGCAGGTTGGGTGTGGAAGGAGGGCAGAGCACACGCTGCAGAATGAAAGTTGCTGCCCTGGGAGTCTTGGCCACAGTCAAGGGTGGTTATAAGTGGAGGACCCCGCAGCCCTTTATACAAAGTCTGTCTTAGCGCCTATGAAAGACCTGTGGCCAGAGCATGCTTATTCTTTCCTGCCCTTTTTTTTTTTTTTTTTTGCCCCTGACTTCTCTTTGACCCAAGATTGATGGCTGAGCTCAATGACTGAGCCATTGAGCAAGCTTAAGGATTGCCGACTCCCATCTAGAATCCATTCTGCTACCATTCTGTCTGTTGTCCATGGCCTGCACTGAGACATAACTCTGGATTCAGGCAAGGTTTGTCTCCAGGGACCTGGAAGGCTCCCTCCAGACATCTGCTTATTTAGGTCTGAAGTAGGTGAGAAGGTCTTGAGAGCCTCGGAGGGACTGTCAGGTTGATTGGCTTGTCCAGCCCTCTCTGGTGGAGCAGGATACAATTCGGGATAGAATCTTAGCCAGTGTCTCGTTTAGGCCTCTGTCTGCTCAGCCCCACTTGCTCAGATTTGGCCTCGAGAGCACAAGCAATTTTGAGGAAAGTGTAGAGATTCATATAAAAGGTCACAAGTTAAAGGGCATGGCAGTGGGAAGGAGGTGGAGTGGGGCTTCACCCCCTGTCTTTGTCCTGCTGTCCATCACCATTTCTACCTGCACCATGTGTTAGACTATCAAGACATCAATGATTTGTGTATTCCTTGGGAATACAGCATCTTCTAGTATAAGATAAAGATGGTAATAATCACACACCACCCAGAGTCTCTTTTCTTTTAAAAAATTTTTTTTTTCTTTTTACATTTATCTATTTTTGAGAAACAGAGCAAGACAAAGTGTGAGCGGCGGAGGGGCAGAGAGCTGGGGAGACACAGAATTGGAAGCAGGCTCCGGGCTCTGAGCTGTCAGCACAGAGCCTGATGCGGGGCGGGGGGGGGGGGCCTCAAACCCACAAACTGGGAGACCAGGACCTGAGCCGAAGTTGGACGCTCAACCGACTGAGCCACCCAGGCGCCCCCAGAGTCTCTTTTCTATTGCAGATAAAGACCTATTGCTGTTCCATACCCCATGCTTGCCTAGAATGTTCACATCCAAACAATCCTCTAGACGCACAGACACACATACAAGTGCAAGTATAAAACTCCACCAGGTGTGGTCCTTTCAGACTTAATTATCTTGAATTGTAAAAGTTTCCTAATAATTGAGGATTTACTTCTTTAGACCACCTGGACTTTTTTCCCTCCCTTTTTCTGTTGAGATAGAACTGACATTTCAGGTTTCAGGTATTCAATGTAATGATCTGGTATTTGCATGTGTCGCGGAGAGATCACCACCCTAAGTCTGGTTAGCATTCGTCACCACACATCATTATGCGTATTTTTCTTGAGAACTTTTAGGATCTATTCTCTTAGTAACTTTCAAATAGACGCTACGGTATTATTAACTGTACTCACCGGGCCCTACATTACATCCCCACCCAGAGTTTTAATTTTGTTTTAATCATTCGGGGTTTCTCTGGATGAGGACCGAGTGAAGTAGTAAGAGGTTAGTTCTTTGGTTCCCTCGGCCAGAGACCCGTTGTGTCCGTCCTCTGTGATCAGTTCTCAACATAAACAAAATAATCAGTGAGGCATTTGGGGACAGTTGCTACAGGAGTGTGATTTTAAATCAAAAGACAGTGGACTTTTGGTTTTTAGCCTCTGAAACAGAATGCAGTCTAAAAAAGGTAGGTAGGCTCTTCTGAACTTCAGTTTTGGTCACCAAAGTTGTGTCCGCTGCATGTGCCACAGAGTCCCTTCCTGCGGGGTGGCAGAGGGACCGGTGGCCGAGTTCTCTGACCGTTGCCTGCTCGCTTCCCATCGCAGGCCTCGGTTGATTGATGTGTGAGCGTGTATGCAGCGGCGGGCGGTGCTGGGCGAGAGGGGAGCCTACTGGGGTGGCCTCTGTGTTCTCGGGCAAGGCTCGACACATTTCTAGTCTGCTCCCAGGTTCACTCCAGAGCACCTCAGCTGCCACCCCAGGCTCAGCGTTGGGGAAGATTCTGCGCCTGGACTGCTTGCCTTGCCTTCTTGCTTGGGCTTTCCCCTTGTCACTCTTCTTTCCCCTTCTGTTTCCCATGGTGGTTCTCATTTCCTTCCCCCGCGGCGGCCAACAACCACGCATGCACGCTCACGCTCACGCACACGTACACGCACACGCCCCCTCAGGCAGGCACCTGGCCGCAAAGCCCTTTTAATGGACTGTCAAGAAATCTTGGGTTGCAGGGCCTGTGGGTGGACCATCACCATTCCCACTGAACCTGGCGCGACAAGCTTAACACAGCCGGACAGGTGGCAGCGTGCAGGTACCTGGGATAACTGGAAGGAGCCCTGGGCGGCGAGATGGGGTGTGGGTTTCATATCCACACTCTCCTGTCCACCGGGGGAGCTGAAAAAATCAGAACATGCATATAAAGGGCAGGTGTTCTGATCAGACGCGAACATGTGGATTCGTTGATGTGATTACTAAAAAGTACAGGTGGACCAGTACATGTTGAGTAAGCTGTCCCTGGTGGGGGGAAAAATCATCATTTTCTGCCTATAGTGCTGCAGAACCTTCCTCCCTGCCGTGCTTACTCTCTACCCATGTGCCATGTGTGCTGGTGTGGTGTTTGTAAAATGCTGATCTCATTATGTCACAGCTTTTTTTTTTTCTTTAAATTTTTAAAGTTTATTTCTTTATTTATTTCGAGAGAGACAGAGAGAGAGAGAGAGAACACAAGCAGGGGAGGGGCAGAGAGAGAGGGAGAGACAAGAATCCCAAGCAGGCTCCAGGCTGTCAGCACAGAGCCTGACATGGGGCTCAAACTCACGAACCACGAGATCATGACCTGAGCTGAAATCTAAAGTCAGATGCTTGACCGACTGAGCCACCCAGGTGCCAGGGTGTCACGCCTTATAACTGCCCTGTGGCTCCTCATGTCTCTTAAAGACCAAAGTTGGTTGTTGTTGTTTGGTTTTTGTTATTTAGTAACAAAACAAAACAAAACAAAACAAAACAAAACAAAAGAAAAAAAACCAAAAAAAGCCAAACACCAATCCAGATCATCATTACGTTGCTATATAATAAGGCATAGAGCAATCATGTGGACCCAAATACGCAGATCAGCATTAGGTTGTTTTCTACACCAGTAGATCTGTAAAGGAGTACAAATTATAACTGGAAGCTTGTTTGGTGATCTTGGAATTAGAGCAAGGGCACTTCATTCTGCATTTAAAATGTTAAATGGCATTAAGCTAAGCCTGCCCAAGGCATCTATCTCCATAATGGGATCGCCTTCACAAAGGGAATGCAGAACTTGAAGTACTTTGGCCCGGACCTGTGTCCCCTGGATGGACACTCCTTTTTCTCTCCTTCATTTACTGCCCAGCACCAATGCTGAGTGACACATTTTTTCTTTGGAAAGGTTAGTGCTTTCAGCCAAGCTTGCTCAAGCCTGGGAACCGTTCAGATTCTTTACAGTGATTTTTACACCTCTTTTCGCTGAAATGCATTAACTTTATTGTATGAAATTTTATTAACAATTAGCTTTTTTTTGTTTTAAGTTTATTTATTTATTTTGAGAGAGAGAAAGAGAGCACGAGAGGGGGAGGGTCAGAGAGAAAGAGAGAGAATCCCAAGCAGGCTTGCACTGTTGGCACATAGCCCCAGGTGGGGCTCGATCTCAGGAACCTTGAGACCTGTGCTGAGATCAAGAGTCAGAATCTTAACTGACTGAGCCACCAAGAACCCCAGGAATTAGCTTTAAAACATTTTTTTTACATTTATTTATTTTTGATAGACAGAGAGAGACAGAGCACAAGTGGGGGGAGGGGCAGAGAGAGAAGGAGACATAGAATCGGAAGCAGGCTCCAGGCTCTGAGCTGTCAGCACAGAGCCTGATGCGGAGCTCGAACTCACAAACCGTGAGATCATGTCCTGAAGTCGGACACTTAAGCGACTGAGCCGACCAGGCGCCCCAGGAATTAGCTTTTTTAAAGTAATACATGAACATGATAAGAAATGCAGTCAGTACAGAGAAGTGGGTCATGAAAAGTTAGTCTTCTGTTGTGGACTCCAACTCTCTAATCTCTCAGCTTCCAGAGTCTACTCACATACATGAGTGCATATATATGTCTTTTTTGTTGTTGTTGTTTATACACAGATGAAGGCATGCTATACCCACTGTGCTGCATGTTGGTGTTTATTTACTTAACGCTGTATCTTGAAAATGTTTCTGTATCAGCACATGTACACCAATCTTGTTTTTTTCACAGCAACACAGTAATCCATTGAATGAATAGGCTGCTCTTTACTGAACCAGCCTCCTTTTGAATAACCTTGTCTACAAACTTCTTATACACATGCATGATTTTATTGATAGGAAAATTCCTAGAATTTGAACTGCAGGGACATTTGCAAAGATGTTTGTGACTTTGATAGTGACCGAGGCATCTTGCAAAGAGATGACACTCTTTCATTCTGCCATTCAAACTGGAAGCACCTGTTTTTCTACAACTCAGCCAATACTATTTGTTACCAAACCTTTTGACCTTTGCCTGGGCAATAGTATTCACCACTGTTTTATTTCACAATTCTGTAATTATGTTCCAGGTTGGAAGTCTTTTTACATGGAGTAAGTCATTTGGATTTCTTTTTCAGTGAACCCTGTTTGTCATATCCTTAGCTATTTTCTTTTTCTGTTAGGTGGGTGGCCTTCTCAAAAAATGGATTCATAAGACCTATTTAACAAAAAGAAAATGTGTATGTTGCCTGATGTTTTGCTTGTCTTCTGATGTTGGTTCTGGTATTTCTTCTTCTTCTTCCTTTGGTAAAACAATTAAATTCTTCTTGTAGTAAAATTTATTATTTCCTTTATGGCTTCTATGTTGTAAAAGTGGCTGCAAGTTTTCCCCTCTCTGAGAGTATAAAATAACTCCATATTGTCTTTCGCTGCTTCATACTTTTATATTTAAAGCTTGGCTCCATCTGGATTTTCAAAGTGTAAGGAGAGAGGTAGCAAAAAGTGTTTTATTATTTTTTCAAGATAGCTGATCAGCCAATCAGGTCTCTTGACACTGTAGATATATAATTCTACTGTTCTGTCAGTAATTTCAACTAATGATTTAGGCCATTTGGGGATATATCTTATTCTGTTAATCAGCCTGGCTATTTTTTATTACTGAACTTTTTGTCTCCTGAAGCTTTATATTATTATTTTTTTCTATTTGAAGTATTAGTCTCACTCGCTAGTCTTTTCTTTCAGACTTTTCAGTTATTTTTGTATGATGATTTTTCCGTAGGAATTGCTTGCCTAGCTCTCCCCACATTATATTGGTGATATATATATATATATATATATATATATATATATATATATATTTATTTAAGTTTATTTATTTTGAGAGAGAGCATGAGAGTGTGAGTGGGGGTGGCAGAGAGAGAGGAGAGAGAGAGAGAGAGAGAGAGAGAGAGAGAGAGAGGGAGAGAGAGAATCCCAAGCAGGCTTCACACTGTCAACGCAGAGCCTGACAAAGGGCTCGAACTCACCAATTGTGAGATCGTGACCTGAACCAAAATCAAGAGTTGGACGCTTAACCGCCTGGGCCGCACAGGCGCCCCTATATTGGTGTTTTAAATTAAGATAGCGTTACATTGATATGTTTAAACAATCTTAATGAGTCTTAAAAGCCCTGCATCCTCTAGCCTCATTTCTTGCTTTTCCCTTTCTTTAGTGAGACACTCCAGCCTCTCAGGGCTTTCAGTACCCCTAATGGAGTTATACTTTTACTTGACTCCCAGGTTTCACACTGGCCAGCCTCTCTGCCTAGGACACCTTTCCCCTGCCTTCTGTCTCTGGCTAAATTCCTCTGCCTCCCTGACTCTGGGCTGTGTCCCCACCGTGTGCTTTTAAAACCTCCTGGGTTCCCAACCCAGAACAGGTCACTTAGCAACATAAATGCTTGCCTGGCTACCCTTCCGTACACACCGGTAGAATCTTAGCTACTTGAAGGCGAGGGCCACGTGGAGCTTGGTCACGCTCTTCCCCAGCGCCCAGTACGATGCCCCAGACTTCCACATCACACACGCACACGTGGATACACACATGCGTGCTCTCCTCCGTGTATCTATCACTGAGAATTCCAAACAAGAAGATGTACTAGCTATTCTTTGGGCCATCAACAGGGAAATTTCTAGACATGACTTTTTAAAGTCCTCAGGTTAAGATGTTTGTTGAAATAAGGAACCTTTCTGGAATTAAATAGCACATCGTTGGTTCATGCACAGTAAAAAAAAAAAAAAAAATCAATTCACTGTAGAGACATAGCATAGCTAGCTGGAAAGGAAGAAAGGCAGAGGTTTGATGAGGGAGTGTCCAACGGAAGGAAGGACAGCGAAGAGATGGGAGGATGAGGGCAAGCGGATGAGCAGAGAGGCACGACAGGCAGGCTCAACACCAGAGGCAAATTCAGGGAAAAGGAATCGTTCGAGGGACATCTGATCTCCAGCAAACAAATAGATCTAATGAGAAGGATTTGTGCTTTTTCTGTTGTGTAATGGCTAATAATGGCCATCCCTGTGGTTCAATTGCACTTATCCCTGTGACTGCATTTATGGCGGGGGTTCTCTTACAAAGCGATTCTGGTGTGAGATTGCAGATGTGATTTATCCTTCTTGTAGCGTGGATGGTAGAGGCTGTTCGTTTTTCTTTCTTTTTAAAAGAAAAATTTTTAACGTTTATTTTTGAGAGAGAGCACAGGCAGGGGAGGGGCACAGAGAAAAAGAGAGAGAGAGAGAGGGAGGGTCAGAGAGAGACACAGAATCTGAAGCAGACTCCAGGCTCTGAGCTGTCAGCACAGAGCTTGATGTGGGGGTCAAACCCACAGACTGTGAGATTGTGACCTGAGCTGAAGTTGGATGCTTAACTGACTGAGCTACCCAGATGCCCAGAGCTGTTCGTTTTTCTTAAAGAACTGCAGACATCAGGAGTGTAAAAAGAGAAGTGTGTCAGGCCCAGTTTAATGTACCATCTGATACATGCATTTTTGTGCCATCGCAATCAAGGTGCATTGGGCTAATCCTGTGAATGTTTCGTGGGGCTTCCTTTATATTTATGATAATTAACACTATCAGGCATCTTGAAATTTTGATAGTTGTTTGCAAAACTGATCATAAAACAACTGATAGACATATGAGATTGGGAGGCTTTTAAAAATAGACTGGGGAAGTATATAGGTGAACAGATTGTGTTGAATAATCCAAAAAGATAATTCCCCCTTGAGATAAATAACATCCATTTATTTATGTTTACACGATGCAGTATGTTCATAATATACATACAAATGAAAATAGTTCAGACTCCGTGTGTATTTTGAAAGTTAAATTTTTAAAAAGGAGTGAGCATTATGGAACCCACACATAATGTTTAACTCTCATGAGAAATGTCTTAGTTTTGGTTGAGTCACTGGCTCTGCTGCTAAGCCTGGGTGACCCTCTAGGATTTAACTTACTAGCCATTTCATTTATTCTTTCCTGAAATTGCTCTCTCACCCATCAAGAATGTCTTCTGGTGCATTGAGGGCACTCCTGGGCTTGGATTTCCCTCAGTCTACCTTGGAATCTATCTTTCCTTTCCTTTCATTGTGTCTTCTATCTGTGTACAGCTCAGGGGACAATAGATATCCTGTTCACAGAGTCATCTTTTCCCAAGGATGGCTGGACTGGAGGTCAACATTGAACTCTTTATACGTACATGTGTTGATTGATCAACTCATTCATTTATTTAGTCAATTAGTCAGTCAACAAATGTATCTTGAACATGTCCTCCCCACCAGGCATTTTTCTGGGTCTTGGGTAACAAGACTTAAGCCAGCTGCTTCTATTTATATGGCCCATTGAAAGGCATTAGTGGGGGTCCCCAGTCTGGTCACCCCCTTCCTTCTCTCTTGAAGCCCTGTAGACAGTCTAGCCTCCATGTCTGAGCTCCATCTACACCAGCACAGACAGCAGCCTCGGACCTCCCCCTAGCCACACACTGCTGTGCCTAGGGTTGTGTACACCATCAGGAGGACAGGCCTGTGGAAAAGGCCTGCACAGGCTTTGGGAGTAGATTCAGGGTCTTTGGGTAGGGAATTCCAGAATCCTACTGAGTCAGCAAGGAAAGGCGTAGGAGCATCCTGTAGACTCACTGCCTCATATGGAGGAAGTTGGACTGGAGGGACCACCAGAGAGAGGACCACTAACGTGCCTGGACACTGCCCAGAGCTAAGGGAAAGTGCCGGCTGGGCCTCTGCCTTGGGTGTCTGAGCTCTGCATCAGCGTAGGTTTGGGCTGTGGTGATGGTCTGGAATAGAGGCGCAGTGCTTATGCCTTGGGGCTGTGTAGCGGGGTAGGCAGGCTATCCAGACAGCTCCTCTCACTGCTGTGCTCCCTCTCTTCAGGGAAGTTCTCCAGCACCGAGCTCCATGTTTCCAGTAAGCACAGCACATAGAGATCCCCCGCCCCCTGACCATATTATAAGCATTGTGCTATCACAGACCCAGACCGACCAGGAGTGCACAGATCTGTCCCTGGCAGTTAATGGGGATTGCTAAATGCCAGTAGCTATCAGTTTCCACCTTTCTCTCTTTCCCATACAGAGTTTTTTTAATTTCCCCTGAAAGGTCTAAATCTGAATGTAGTATTCGAAGAATCAGCTCATTATGGCTGAATTATTATTATTATTATTATTATTATTATTATTATTATTATTATTTTTTAGTGGCACCCTAGGAAGATCCTGGGATTCTGAAAACTATGTCTAAAATGTTCCTTTCCTCATTATTTCTTTTCGTGAATTGAAAAATCACTGAATATGTCTACTGCCGTGTGTATAGGAGGAAAGACAAATTAATTTTTCATTTTCTTTGGGTGTTGGTGTAGGGGAGGGATGCTGGTTGGGAGGCAGGATAGCTTGGTGGGTTGAGACCCCTGCCCCGTGAAGCTGATCTGCCCCTGCTACTTTGGATAATTTACTAAAGCTTTGTCTCAGTTTTCCCATCTGTAAAAGGGGACAATAATAGAATATTTCTCATCAGATTTCTGTGAAGTTAAAATGAGCAGACGCATGTAAAATGTTCATACCAGTGCCTAACACATCGTAAGAGCTTGGCTATTAGTTTTTATTTGGCGCGGCTATGCTGGATTGTGTTCTGAAGGAGAGTAAACTCTGTAGGGCTGGGGGCGGTAGGAAAATCTGCCCTGGCGGGGTGTGGGTGGGGGGGGACTGGGCAGGTGCTGGGGTTAAGAGGGCAGAGGTGAAAGGGTGTTGGTTCCCTTTTGCTTGTTTGCTGTTACTCTCCTGTGTGGGACCTGGCGCACTCAGCTGATTGGGACATTGACTATTTGTGTGCAGAGCAATCCCTGGTCAGATTTAGCCACAGGTCATTCAGGTCATGGTCTTTGTTCTGCAATTTTGTTTTGTTCCAGAGTCTTGGTCCATTTTGTGTATTAGGCTGTTTGTAACAGGCCCCCTGGAGTCTGGAGGTTATCAGTTAGTTTGTAATTCGTTTTCTCTTTTAACTGTCTCTCTTATTCTTTAATTGTAAAGCCTTTACAAAATGTCTTTTGAAAACTTGTGGTGAAATTCACCTAACATGAAATGTACTATGGTAACCATTTTTTGACAGGTATATTTCAGTGGCATAAGTTCATTCGCAAGGTTGCACAAACATTACCCTGTCCATCTCCGAGACCCTTTTCTTTTGCAAAATTTTGTAACTCTGTACCCATTAAACAAACTCCCACCCCATCGACCCCCCCCCCCTCCCCCCCGCAGCTCCAGGCAACCTCCCTTGTGCTTTTGGTCTCTTGTGAATTTGACTACCGTAAGTACCTCAGAAATATCCATCCTTTTGAATGGTGATACCATCCTTGGATTAAAGTTTTTATGAGAGATTTGTTTGGGATTTTTGGATGCACTCACATTTCCTTTCTGCAAAATAGCTTCTCTTTATTGCCGCCTTCCACAGCCACTTATGACTGGGATCCCTTTTCAGAAAAGCAGCATCTTTGTAGTTTCACTCCAAAGAAAGTAATCTCTAACCTTCTGTAAAAATGGACTAAAGGTTAACATGCGAAGTGAAACCAGCGAAGATAAAATTGAAAGTGTTGCTCTCCTTACTCCCACAGCCTATAAATGTTGGATGAAAAATTGTGCCAAAATCAAAACAGACCTTCACACAGAGATCCTAAAATCTTACCACTTGAAACATTCTCTTCTCTTGATGTTATGCCTGATGCTCATTTTTCTCGGTGCTGTGCTTGATCTGTCCTAAAGCTGGAGCAGTAATATTAGTTCCAAAAATGCTCTTCGTATGGCATGATTTGACCTGACCCGAGGCCAAGAGCTTTCAGAACTGTGTTCTGTTGTGATTAGTGCTGACTTGAACACTTCTTAAAATTCTTAAGGCCTGGGCTAATCATTGGAAGCTCTTCTTCACGAGTCAAAAATGAAACATTGGTTGGCCCGGAATAACTGGGAAAGAGGAAAAGACTTTTTTTTTTTTTTTTTTAATACAAGATAATTTATGTGTTGGATTGGAGTTGTAGGAAGATTTTGTGAACAGTCATTCTGAAACCTAAAAACCACCCGGGGAGGCAATTATTTACTAATTTATCTCTTGAAATGACTCCATGGTAATTGTCTAAGTCTTGTCCTATTGGTCCTAGCGGCCACCTGATTTGCAGTAAACGAAATGTTACAAATGTCACAATTATTCACTTTATCATCAGTAGTTGAATAACCGGCGATAATTATTTTACACCGTAAGGACAATAAGGTAAAAATGAGAGGGAGGGGATAAAGAGTGAAAATAGGGGCTGGGACTCCCAACTAACTCAAATGGTTGACATGGTTGCCGAAGCCGAGTGCAACGTTTGTTCTCAGCTTCCTGGCTGTGAAAGGAGAAGCTCATTATTGGTAAAGAGAATGCCTACTAATTCCACAGGAACATAGCTTTGTCTGGCACTATGTCCTGAAAGGAATTTCTTTTGCAAGGACAATGAATGATGTGATTTGCAGCTATTATGAAAAATGCATCAGTAGATTTCATTTTCTCCTTACTGAGGAAGCCAGTGGCGGTTGGGGGGGGGGGGGGCTGGAGGTGACAAGGGCATAATTCTGCAAGGAAGCTAACGTGGCCCGCCAATTTAATATGCCAGTGCTGTAATTATAAAACTGATACAATGCAGGAGCTCAGTCTCCATCCCCAGTACCCTTTGCTGAACCAGGCTTTGGTAGAAGCTGGATTGCAGATGATTTGAAGTTGTCCCCTCTGACCAGAGCCTGGAAAATTTTAATCTCTGGTACTGGTTAAGGCCAGATCCATTCTCTTTGGAAACCAGACAAACAGATGGTGGGGCTGACATCCTTTTACAGACGGAGCAGCCTGGCCTACGTGCTCATCCAGGTGGAAGCCACCCTGTCCGTGGATGAAGATGAGCTGGGGAGGAACCAGCAGGCACATCCAGGCCTGCCAGGGAACTAGCCCTTTGAAGTCCCCAGAACGTGGTTAGATGCTCCACTGAGACCTCAGAATTCCTCCTGCAGAGCACAGCAGAGATGGTTTTAGTCGAGAAGCTGTTAGGAGCAGGTGTGACCAGAAGGCTTCCCAGCCAGAGGACAAGTCTGCTCAGGGTCCTGGGGTGCCCCCATCCCCAAGGGGGATGGCTCCTCGAGGGCCTGCCAGGATGAATTAGCTGCAGAGTGCAGCCCAGGACCCCCGGTGAGCTGACTCGCGGGTCTGGTGGTTTCATATTGGCCGGCGTTAGACGTTACCCACCCCCTAAAAAATTTTAGCTTAACTATCACTTAAGCCTCTTTCTGGCTATTGGACCATATCCATCCTGGGGCTCTTCATTTAATATGGTGAAACTGTGTCACTGTACCTGTTTAGTTACTTGTCTTTCCATTTATTGTGGTACGTTGATGTGACTACTCCAGAGGTCTGAGACCCAATGGGAGATATACATTAGAAATTAAATTAGTTGGAAGGAAAAAAAAAAAATATATATATATATATATGGAAAAAACACATCCCTTGCTTCTCCTGGGGATTGTATTTACCACTCTACCAAGTATAAAATCATATGTGGCTATGTTTGTATCCATTTTAGTTTTTAACAACAGAGGAAGTTCCTAAAGCTTCCAGAATAGGTAGAAGTAACTCTTTTTAAAAAGTGAGGTACTTCTATTGTGGCCTCTGTGTCATGTTATTTGATGAGACTCCTTGTAGGGATGTCTGTGCGTGGAGATGCCCTGTCAACGCAGGAGAGCAGTTGGAGCCCTGACATCTCAGTGGAGACTACAAGCAAGAATTAAGTCAGGTGTCATATGATCTTTCCACAGGCCAGTGAAATTGCCAAGATCAGTTGGGAATGTGACCGACTGGACATGTGCCCCAAACCTCCAGGGACAGTGTTCCTCAGCTCGTCTTGACTGTTGCCAGGAAGAAATGCTAGTCCAGTTTGGCAGAAAATCAGCTTTGTTTCTGTTTTTTTTTTTTTTTTTTTTTTTTTTTAAGAGAATGTGGAAATTCAGAATTGTAAAATGGGAAATCTTCCCTTTTTGCAAAGTTGGTGGCTGATAAGAAAAGTAAAAAAACTAAGGACCCTGTGTTGACTGGATGTAGATGTAGACCACATGCAATTGTTGTGACTTCTGGTCAGCTTATAAGGCTTACGTGTCACGTAATTTGTAGGCGGGGGTCCAGTCCTGAGACTATGTGGAAGGCTATGCTAATAAGTCCAGTGTTTTCTGGGGAGAAGATCAATATATTTTATTTTTTTTAATTTTTTTTTAATGTTTATTTATTTTTGAGACAGAGAGAGACAAAGCATTAACGGGGGAGGGTCAGAGAGAGGGAGACACAGAATCTGAAACAGGCTCCAGGCTCTGAGCTGTCAGCACAGAGCCCGACGTGGGGCTCGAACTCACGGACCGCGCGATCGTGACCTGGGCCGAAGTCGGCCGGTTAACCGACTGAGCCACCCAGGCGCCCCAAAGATCAATATATTTTATAGAGAAAGCCCACTTTAAGGTTTTTTTTTCATAATCAACTTTTCTGGTCATAAATTGTGGTGTTCCTTGTCGGTAACCACCTTGTTGACAGAGGAATAGATGAGGAAAATGCTGTAGAGATACTCTGAGAGAAACTCAGACTGTAATTTTTTTCTTCATCATATTTTGCTGCAGTTTTCTTATAATGTGTGTGCTGAACGGAGCTGAGACCTTGCCAAGTCCAAATGTCTTCTTCCACAGGCACTGGAGGCAGGGTGAGCTTAAGCTCAGGAGCTGGTTAGTGACCTGGCCACGCCTTGAACCTCAGTCTTCTGCTCATTGTTACTCGTAACTAGCATTAATTGAAGTCCCCATATGGGACCTCAGATGCCCTCACGGGATGGGGCGTCCTAATTTCCCCAACATCCTGACAGACAAGGAGGCTGAAGAGTAGGGACTTGCCCCAGGTCGTAGAGCTCGTAAGAGATGAAGCTAGCGGGGTGTGTTTATCCCTCATACCACATCACTTATTATTTTCCAGGCACTTGAATTATTAAATTCCCAGGGCAGTTGGGCTATTCTAGGAAACTGCAGTTCTCAGAGCTTGGCATTGTGGAAGAATCTGAAGATTTTTCATGTATCTCCTGTTACAGCTCTGTGTGCATACAGGGCAGGAGAGCATCCTGTAAAATGTCCTCATTCCTTTCCTTTGACTATTGTTTTTAGGTCAGGATTATCTGGGAAGGTACATTTTGTAGAAATGGTTTCTGTAGAAACTATTCTGTACCGAGGGTGCTGGATTTACACGTCCAAGTCCTAATGGTGTGGTTTAGTGGCCGTGAGCTCGGAGTCCAGAGGTGGGTAGATCCGGGTTCCCATTCTGTTTTGGCAGCAGTGTGACCTTGGCGAAGGGACCTGGAATGGTTTTGCCTCAGTTTCCTCTTCTGAAAAGTGGATGCAATCATGGTGCTTTCCTGGTAGTGTTGCTGTGTTAAGGGGTACCCTTAATCCTTGGGTACCCCAGTGCCTGGCACATGGCACTCCACCCGAGGGAATTACTGATGCTCCTTCTATGACCATGGCCCAAAAGAAGCTGGAAGTGCTAATGCCAAACAGTGTGCACTAGTAGGCCATTCGAATTCGGGTTTGGAGCGTGCTCATTTGGTGTTCTCTGCATTCATGTCTTCGCAGTTGGGGTGATGCACCCTCTCATAAGAATGGACCAATCTGTGGGTCCGTTCTCGTAAGAATAGATTAGGACAGTCCTATCTGGAGTCTTGCTCTGGTGCATCAGAGTATCATTTGCACCTGCTCAGGGATTGACTTTCAAAACTCTCAGCATTTTTGCTGAGAAATGGAAGCTGCCTAGCTGTGAACCCGGGGAGCCAGGGGCAGTATTTTTTACAGATTATGTTCCTTATGAAAAAAATCTTACAGCAGAGAGGATCCCATCAGAGTTGAAGTGCCCCACCAGCTGTAAGCCTGGGTGCGTATGGCAATCTCATGGGGGCAGTTTCAGTTCTACTTTTATTAGCTTATTTACTTACTTATTTGGTAGTGGTGGAGGGTGGCCAGCATAGCAGGAAGAGGTTGTATTTGGAAGAGTGACCATTAGAAATATTCACTGCTGTTGCTATTTCTTTCTGATGTATTTATTGCCAGAGTACGGTTCGGGCAATAAAGTCCTGGCTATAGGGAAATTTCACTTTTGAGCAATACTGCTGTTAAGCTAATGCACATGAAGGCAAGACGTGTTAAAAGCACTCTTTGTTACTTTGGAAGATTACCTGTAGAAATTATTTGATAGGCTGTTCAAGCCAACGTGAAATCTTTTAAAAGATGGGATGAGTACCTTTTCTAGGAACCTGTAATTCAGAAATGTTTCTGTGAATTTTCCCTAAAGTTATCTCTCCTCTCTTCTATTTCAAAAAACCTCCCATAAGCTTCTTGTTAAGCCTTAGGAGAGGAAATTCTTTACCCTCCAGAAAATGTCTCAGTGAAGGTCCTGGATGTCAAGTTGAGACTGGAGCAGCTTTGGTGGCAATACAGAGTAAAATGGCAAACAGCACGGACTTCGCTTATGTTCACGTTCTTTATCTTTTGACTTTCTGGTCATTCTTCAAGCCCTGAACTCCACTGAAGCCTCTGCTGACCTGCCCAATCACATCTTGTAGCTCCTTCCACTGTGCCCTCTCAGTATGGGTGCCTGTGCTTCTGTGTGGACCCTTCTTTCCCCTGCTCTCCAAATACAGTGGCAGCGGGCACTGTCCCCCAGGGAGCATCTCCTCCTTCAGGGTTAAGGACCCTCCTTCAGGGTCAAGGACCATTGGATCTGAAGATTCTTGGAGGTCATTTCTAGTCTTAACATTCTTGAGCCTCAGGGGGTCAGTGGCAAATAAATGCTCATCTTCTGAGGGAAATTGGTTTTTGTCACTAAAAAAATTAGTTGGTTTGAATATGTTGTATGTTTGCAATCTAAATTTGCTTGTGGGTCAGACAATTTTTGCTTTCCAAATTGACTCTCTGCCCTCTTCTGTTGTTGTCTTTACTTTGTTTATTTTCTACACGGTCATTTCCTGTTATCACACATGTATCTGTGTCTGGTCTTTCCAATGGGATAATAACTCCAAGCGGAGGACCCGGGGATATGTTTGATTGCTTTAAGCCTGTGACATCCCGGAGCATCAGCTCTGTGCTAGGAAGTGGACAGGAAGTGACACGAAAAAGACCCTTCCCTCCGAGGAGTTTAACAGCCAGTGGGGGAGTCAGATAGGCTAAGAGAAAAATGCATGTGTGGGTGCAAAGAGAACCTTCATTCTAATTCTTAATTACAAAGTTAAGAAATACAATAAATGCTTAAAAAAAAAAGAAAGAAAAGAAAAAGAAATACTTGCCAACTGTTTGAATAAAAATGTTCTGATTGAGAAGAAAAAACCCTTTTGGTGTTGCCCAGGAATCAAGCAGTATTCCAGATAATGGAAGGTCCCAGAATCTATTTGGGTGAATTCATTGAGAAGCCCCTTGAATATGTGATTCAGCTTTTAGGGCAATAGATAGTGATTCTGGGATGTAGCAAAAGTGAAGAGCAACAATTAAAACAACCTTCGTAATATGAAGTAGATGTACATTAATATGTACATAATATGTAGATGCAAGAAAGAAGGAAGGCATATTTGGGCAAAACAGGAGGGTTGAAGGCCAACGGTGGTTTCTAGACAGATCGCTGATGGAGGGGTGGGCCACAGGGGCTGGGAGGCCGAGTTGGTAAATGGAGAAATTCTTAAGGAGTACCGAATTTAAGAAATCCAAACCCATCAAGTCCCTTTGTTACCATCCAAAGGCTGGGGACTTGCCTAAATAAAAGAGAATGAAGGCAGGGTCTGAAGGTTAGGGCCACAGAAGCTTAGTTTTCCACGAAGAAACAAAGCTCTGCTAAACTCACAAGAGATTCCATAGATGCTGGGACATGGGCTCAGGGGCGAGGTCTTATGCCTTAAAACCCCTGGGGCCTAACCTTTCCAGAACAGAAGTCAGAGGAGGTCAGAGATCAGAGGAGTTAGCAGTTTTTCGGGAGAGAAAGCTCCTGAGAAAGGCTTGTGCCAAAATGGGGGGCCTGCTTCACTGCTTCATGGGGAACGGAATCCTTCATGGAGATGTGCTTTATTAAGCAAAGTTGGACTCCGTCAAGGGCCCCTAGAGTTTCACGGCACTTTGACTGGAGAGATGGGAAAGCCTGGCCTGTAGGCATATCCTCTGGTTGTGTGCTCTGGCCGGCGCTTTCTCTCTCCTTCCTAACCCTGGGTTGGTCTGAGCAGCTGCTGCTTTTCTGACGGGTCCAGTGAGTTGGGAGAACTCAAAAGGCCTGGTGTGGCCAGTATCCTATGGGAGGCACATGGAGATCACCAGTAGGGGGCAGCCCAATGTCCTCCTTAATCTGCTGGCTGCTGTCCAGGGCTCTGGGGCAGGGAACAGAAGGCTTTCAGGCTGCTGGCCTTTTCTGTGGTCCAGGGAACCAGGAACTTGAGCCCGGGTGTATTTGACCACCTGATAACCCCGAAGTCCCCAGGTCCAGCTTCCCTGTAGTCACTTCACTTGTATGGCTTTCTCTGTCTGTTTTTCCTTTCCTTCCTTCCTCCCTCCCTTCCTTCTTTCTGTTTTCTTCATCAATATATATAGAAATATATTTCAAAAATGTATAATGACATAAAAATACTTTGTAACAGATATCCTTGACTGTGAGGATTAGGTGGTGTTGTTTTCTGTGTATTTTTTAAAGTTTACATAAATTGTTATATATTATATGCACATATCCGTGTGCAATTTTGCTAATTTTGCCTTCTCACTTAGTGTGAATATCTCTTTCTACTCACGAAGATCTGGTCCAATCCAACTTTAAACCTTATTTTTTTGTTTGTTTCTTTTTAAAAAATTTTAAAAAGTTTTGGGGTGTCTGGGTGGCTCGGTAGTGAAGCATCTGGCACTTGATTTTGGCTCAGGTAACGATCTCCGGTTCCATGAGTTTGGGCCCTGAATTGGGCTCTGTGCTGACAGTGCAGAGCCTGCTTGGGATTCTTTCTCTCTCCCTCCTTCTGTGCCCTTCCCCTGCTTGTGCACATACACACTCTCTCAAAATAAATAAATAAATAAACTTAAATTAAAAAAAATTTAATTCCAGTGTAGTTAACATACCGTGTAATATTAATTTCGGGTGTACAATATAGTGATTCAAAACTTCATACATCACCCGGTGCACATCGCAGCAAGTGCACTCCTTAATCCCCATCACCTGTTTTCCCCATGCCCCACCCACTTCCCCTCTGGTTGTTTTCTGTTTCTTAATTGATGGACACTTGGCTTGTTTCTGATTTTGAGTTCTGACTGTATTACAGCAAATATTCTTGCAGATGTCTCTGTGTGTGGCTGTGTGCAAATTTCTTCCAGGTATATACCTGGAAATAGGATTACTGGGTTGTAAAGTGGGCTGATGTATCATCTTCCAGAATAAATTGCTCTTCAGGGCGGTTGTACCAATTCACACTCCCTCCGACAGTGTAAGAAAAATCCCCCACATCCTTAGAAATGCTTTATGTCGTCACCCTTGAAACACGTCCATTTAGTGGGAGAGGAGTGCTGTGTCCTTGTTTTGATTTGAGTTCCTTGTGGGGTGAGCAGTTTGTCATCTGTTTCTTGGCCACTGAGGCTTCCCCTCTGTGAATTGTCTGATACTACCTGGGCTGGTTCCCATTCTAACCCTGAGATTCCTCACGGGGAGGAAGCTGAGGAGAGTTTCTTGAGGGCTAGAGTCGATGAGCAGTGTATAGCCAGCAGCTGTGGTGCGGGCATTTCGGCAGATGATGTCTTACAAAGGGTAGCTGTTGGCATCTGGTGGGCACTTAACCACCTTTTAATACAGCTCATCTGTTGGTTTTTCCATTCTGACCGGGAGAAATATTCCAGATTTATCCAAGGCATTCCTGCCTCCTACAGTGGAAGAGTATTCTCTAATGTTCTCTAATGACCATTTTTTTTTTTTTAATAATTTCACATGGTACTTTTGATGATTTTCCGCAAAATCTCCTGTCTGGTCTTAGATCTAAGAACAGTTATGCTTTGCTTAATGTCTGGCATATTTTTATCTCACAAACACTGAATTTACCACTGATGAAATTTATTTCCTTTTCTTTCTTTTCTTGAGTGTCAGTGACTGGAAAGCTTAGACTCACTTTTCTAACAAGCCCTTTTCTAACAAGCATATGCATTTTGAACCTAATCCCTACCTCTGTTGATATCTCCGCCCTTGGGTTTTTTTTTTTTCCTTCTATGCCTTCCATTCTAATTTATACTAGCCCGTTGTATTTTACTGAATACAACCAGGGAGTTTATCCGTTAAAAATCTGATGAAAAATGAAATTGAAAACCACAAAGGCCATCAATAACTTAAAGAAAAGTTAAAGATAAATGCTTTGTGCCACAGATGTTGACTAAATACCTATTGCATGTTAGGCCCCTGTCATCAGCATGAAGGATACAGTGATGGTGATCCCTCCAAGGGATGAAAAACTCGTAGATGATTTCAGAACAGTGACAGCACCATGCTAGCTCAGCTGTAAGACAGGAATAAGGTTCTCTGGAAGTCCTGGCTGTGACTGCAAAGGAAACCTGGCCCATGTTATCTGCCCTTTTTGCTGCCAGTTGCATGAAGGAAGCATTAATATTTAGGGGTCTCTGGAATAAAGTTCTTGCTGGGAGATAATTTAGAAGAAGGGGGGGGGTCACTGTGGTCTCTATTGAAAATGTTAGTTGAATAACTTAAATAATCAAAATTGTGATGATTTTGAAACATTTCATAAAAAATCTTGATGTTGAAAATTCTTTGAGCGTTAGGTTGGAGTCTGAGAAGTGTTTCCTCCTAGTGTAGTAGAACAAGAAAAGGGAATGAATCTTTCCTGCACACCTATTAAGTGCCAGGCCCTGGATATCAGGGAAAGCCAAGATCCTTGAGCAGAATATGGCTTTCTATCTTGGAGGTTGCTTTTTTATGAAACAGGGGACAATGTTAATGTGGGTCCTTTGAAAATTATTTTTCTTTGGTCCTTTTCTGTTCTCTCAGAGCATTTCCTTATTTTACTTTATTTCTGAAATTTGTTTTCCAAAAATGGGCACCCCAACTCTTACCATATATCTTGATGTCCACTTTTCATTCTTTGGACTGTGTAGAAGCAAGCAACTGATAGATGCTGTATCTTCTCCTGCATCGGTTACTATGTTTTTCATTTTACCTCGTGTTAGTAAGAGCAGGGCTGCATATTTGTTTTCAGTGTCTTAATTGGAATATGTGACATGTCTTAACTTTTTTTGAAAAAGAAAGGGGGAAGATCTATCCTGATACCGCTTCCTATAGTGCCTTTGGAACTCCAGCTCCAAATAGTGTTGCCCATCTATCCTTCTGTCCATCCATCCATATATCCATTCACCCATCTATCTACCCTTGACCCTTTGAACACCTACCATGTGCAAGGTACTTTGTTATATGCTGTGGTGCATATTAAGAGTTATAGAACAGGATCCAGCTGTCTTCAAAAAGGTTGTGACCTAAGAAAATATTCAGATAATTGTAGCACAAGGAAATTCTATGGTAGAGCAAGGAAATTCTATGGTGGTAGTTTTAATAGCTTTGTGTTTGTATTATAAGGGATTTTATTGGTTGCAAGTGACAGAAATTCAGATCAAACTAATGTTAGTGACATCTAACTTCACAGATGTCTGGATCCAAGGCTCACGTGGCATTTTTCAGGCTCCTCTCTCTTATTATATCTCAGAGCTCTTTTTTAAAAAAATGTTTATTTATTTATTTTGAGGGAGAGTACAAGCGAGTGAGTCAGGGAGGGGCAGAGAGAGAGAGGGGGAGAGAGAGAGAGAGTCCCAAGAGGCTCCACGCTCAGCATGGAGCCCGATGCAAGGGCTTGATCTCATCATGATCCTGAGATCATGACCTGAGCCGAAATCAAGACTTGGTTGCTTAACCTACTGAGCCACCCAGATGCCCCTCATAGCTCTTTTGTCCTTCTGTATGCTGACTTCATTGTTAGACAGTCTCTTTCCTTGTGGCAGAAAAATTTCTCATGGAGGCCCTGGGCCAGTATAATCTTTCAACTATGATCCCAGAGAAAGAGTCTCTCTCTGTCCCAGCATTCATTTTTCAGTTCTAAGGAAAATTCTCATTGGTCTGCTTGAGGTCACACGCACATGTCGAAGCAATCATCATGGCCAAGGGGATAGAATTCTCTGTCCTGCCAGTCACCAGTTCACTCTTGCATTTGAGGGTCTGGCGGGTGAGGAAGAGGAGGGTTCCTACAGAGAGTGCCCTAGGGCCATGTGGTGGGGCTTTATGAAATGTGGTTCCCAGAAGGAGAAATTGGTATTGCTACTGACAGATAGACAAAGGGGATCCTAGGCCAGGAAAAGAGAGAGTGGGGAGAAAGGAAGGGAGCAGAGGAGGAAGGAGAACGGGGAGGAGAATCTGCTTCAGTGTTTTAGGAAGTAAAAAGGAGTGACTGGTTCTCTTGGCATGTGGGGAAAGATGTGATTTGTCTTGCGTGTGATGATGCCAGCATCCCTGTGGCTGTCACCATAAGGACGAAACACTTTTCAGAGGCAGCAGATACATGTCCAAATTATTTTCATCTCTCGACACAGGGGGTACCTTGAAAGGGGAGGCAGATTGGACTTGTGAGTTCAAAGAGTGATACAAGATTAAGAAAAAAATGAAACTTGGTGAATCTGTCATTGACCTTGAAACCTGATCAATCATGGTTTCTTAGCCACAGTTTTTCTCCCTTTGTTGTATTTTAAGAAAAAGGGTGGGGCTGCGGTGGGTGGAGAGGGGTCGCCACCTTGGTGAGGCGGGATGAGGTTACCCATTCTTTCGTGTACTGTCTTCTGGGTGACTGGTTTTCACTCTCTGCTCTTTTTGCAGTTACATTGCCAATCAGAAAAGGTTGGAAATCATCAACGAAGATGATGTTGAAGCTTACGCAGGACTGAAAAATCTGTGAGTACTCAGGACTTGCATACCTTATGCTTGCATACCTATACCTTTTCTTATGCTGTGTTACAGTCAGGCGCGCCTTCACCCATTCGTTCTAACGTACGTGTAACTGTGTGTTTTCTTAGGACAATTGTGGATTCTGGATTAAAATTTGTGGCTCATAAAGCGTTTCTGAAAAACAGCAACTTACAGCACATGTAAGTAAAGGTTGATGCTTTTGCTTCCCAGGACCCAATGTATTCAATATTTTTCCCCTCTGTTTTCTTCTTTTGCAACTATAAACTTCCTTTCTTAAAAGTTAGTATAGGTGTGACAGTAGCTTAGAAATGTTAGCTTTGATTTTTGAATAGCTTTAGAAGGGTACTTAGAACAGCCTGTGTATTCCCTTTCATGGATTTCTGGGCCATTTCCATCTTAGATGGAGCAGTAGGCCAACAGCAGAGTCTGATGTGAAAACTATGTCCTGGTACAGGGTCCTTGATTCTTTTCCTGGGAATCATTACGTGTTCCCTGGAAGACATCAAACTAATGGAATTGAAAGAAACTGACGGCCTCGGCCTTTTTAGGGAACTAAAAATTGCCAGTGCCCCCACTCCCACCCCCACCCCCCGGAGATCCTCTTTTGAAAGTTCATTTTCTCAAAGCTATCTGTTGTGATTGGTAAAAGCGGAGAAAAATCAATCATGGGACATGCCAAAGGTTCAGATAATTGCAAAACAGCACGTGCCTCACTGAAGTCACGTTGATGCTTTGTCAACCGAGGTCAGACGGAAATAGGGACAATGGAAGCTCTCAGGTTGTCCGCTGCTAAGTCCTGTTAGAGGGTGGCATGCGGTCCATAAGGGATGGCCTTCCTGAGAAGTTTCTTCACTATTTTTCTTTTTTTTAAGTTTATTTATTTATTTTGAGAAAGAGAGAGAGAGAGCGAGAGTGAATGAGCGGAGAAGGGGTGGGGGGGCGGGGGAGAGAGAGAATCCCAAGCAGGGACATGGGGCTCGATCTCACAAACCACGAGATCATGATCTGAGCCGAAGTAAGAGCCAGACGCTTAACTGACTAAGCCACGCAGGCGCCTGGAGAGGTTTCTTCATTCAGCAGAGGATTACCTCCCCCTCAGCACAGGTTGGTGTTCCCTGTGCCCCGAGTGTTAAGGGGTGTGTCTGCTGGAGGAATTCGTTGGCCAGCATTCTTTGGTCTTTTTGTGCTTTGCAAATTCTCTGCGACCGTGCTTTTGTGTCTCATCATCTACAGCTTACCTATGGAACTCTCTCCCATGATATCGCGCTTGGTTTTTCTGACAATCGGTAGGGAAGATCTCTTTGGTTCCTGTTCATGGACATAAAATCACCCTGAGGAAGTTCTAGGATTTTCTCCAGCCCACAGGATGGAAAGTGACAGAATTGTGACTCCAGGGCTCACCCTGACCGTGCTCCTACAACAAGAGCACAGGAAATAAAATTTCTACCATCCGTGTAATTAGAGAATCAGCCTTCTTAGGATATTTTTCCTTTTTCTTTCCTTGAAGAGAACAGTTCCCCAACTGATTTCCATACCAGTTACAAAAGAAATCATTCTTTAGCAGCAGATTGCCTGGACACTCCCCGGAGATTTGTGGGTTTTATGAAAAACATGAATTTCGTAAAGCCAGTATCATGACTTCATATTTTATAGGTGGCGTTAATGATGAAGTCGATTTGAAAATAAAGTCTGTAGAACTAAGATATACAACATTCAGCAAAAATGTGGTACAACTCCAAGGAACTTGATTAACACATTTCACTTAAATGCCTTTTTGGCATCATCTCTGTGGTTGGGTTGCCTGCACAAATCTGATGTCTGCATGGGTCTTGAGAGCAAAAACGAGAGAACTTGGACAGAAACAAAAGTCACAATGCTCTAAAGCCATCACTTAAATGTAATTAATGACTTCAGGGGCTTAAGTTCTGGTATTTACAGCTGACACTACACCTGGATTACTCTCTCAGCCACATTTTATTTTCACCCCGTCACTTCCCCTATCGATGTGATTTGGGCATTGGGCTACGGTTAATTGTGGTTTCAGTAATAAACTTATTTATCGATGAGGGGATTTAATCGCAAGAGGGCTTACTCTACCTCTCCTACTTTCTCTGCTTGCCTGTTGCATGCCATTTTTACGAAAACCAAAGCCACTTGATGTATGTTTTCAGGGTGATTATACGGTAGAATAATTTGAATGGCATTCTATGTGCTGCAGACCGCTTCTCTAAAACCAGCTATCTGTCCCTGTTTCCCAAAGACGTGTCCGTTGAGAGCAGAAAACCACAGAGATGGACATATCTTATATAGTATCTTTAAAAGGCAGTAGCCAGGAAGCCAAGTCACTGGTGAAGCTGCAAAAACTCCCTTGCCATTTGTCGGCACGGTCAGGTATTAAGAGAGAATGAAGTTAGACAACATTCAGACATTCGGTGATGCCGGGAAGCTTCGTATACAGTGTTCATGGATGAGAGAGGCTCCTCCTCACCCAAATATTAAATTCACTGGTTGGCTTTGAGAATGGCAGGGAGGGAGGAGGAAGCAAATGAGGTGTCTGCCTTTGCAGACCTTAGTCCCAACCTGTCCTTATGACTTAGAACTCAGGCACTGCCTTGTTTTATCTGATTTTCTGCGATTTCTCTGAATATCACCTTGGGTACCAGGGAGCTGAGAACGAAACGCATTTCTCTTTACTCCAGGGATATACCGATTATCTCTGAGTCTCCCCAACAACATAAAAATGTGCACAAGAGCAATCTATTTGACTTTGGGTTTTAGGGGGGTTCAGATTGGATTCTGTCTCACCACCCCTCCCTCTGCCCTGGGCATATGCAGCATCATGTGGTGACTGTCTGCAGCCTCTATGACCGGTCACTGAGTTTATTTCTTGGTGCCTTTAATTCCTCCCCGGCCTCTGAGAACCCAGGGGTTGTGAGAAAAGACAGCCTGTGTATTTTCCAGGGACTTTGCCGAGGTGCTAATTAGCTCCTTCGCCATGTTCTGTCATCAAACAGTAAGAGGATTGTTGATTTTTTTCCCTCCCCTCCTCCTCTTTTTTGGCTTTTGCCTCAATAATAAGTATGGTTCATAAAACTCATCTTGTTCTTTGGCGTATGACCCCACTATGGGCTGTGCTGCTGGCAGCCCGACAGGGCCAGCTGCTCCCGGTGCTGTCTTTGTAGCTGACCGAGACCTTGACCATAGTGTCCTCTTTCTCTGCTCCCCCCTTTCCTGGTTCTTCTTCTTTTTTTTTTTTTTTAATTTTGTTAATGTTTATTTATTTTTGAGACAGAGAGAGACAGAGCATGAACGGGGGAGGGTCAGAGAGAGAGGGAGACACAGAATCTGAAACAGGCTCCAGGCTCTGAGCTGTCAGCACAGAGCCCGATGCGGGGCTTGAACTCAACGGACCGCAAGATCATGACCTGAGCCGAAGTCGGATGCTTAACTGACTGAGCCACCCAGGCGCCCCTCTCCTGGTTCTTCTTGGGAAGAAGAGTCGTGGATGTGTTTGTTTGCTTGCTTGTTTTTTGTTTGCTTTTGTTCTTGCTGTTTTGTTTGTTTTTCCTTCAGAGGGTAGGGATTTCTGAAGATGGAAACGTTTGTGTCTCAAAGACTGGAGAGAACACAGACAGACTGACTTCTCAGTGTATGATACTCCAGGGAAACTCATTCTTAATTCACGTTCCAAAAGAAAAGAGAAAAAGATGTATGTGGGCACATTTTACAACTTCCCGGTGAATTATTTTTTTCATGTGGGTGAGCACTTTACACGCAGTATAAAGACAGAAGAAGTAAGCATAGGAAGAAGAGGGAACCCTGTGTAGGTAGGGGTTTGGATGAGTGGAAATCTCAATATAGAACAAAGTCGGGAGAGGACACACGCATTCTTGAAACAGGAGACCCTGAAACGGTGTTTTCTGTATTCCTTCAATTGACCAGAGTTGGCTCATACATTAGCTCCTGGGTTAGAACCCCTCTGTGAAGGTGGCTGGTCAGACATAGCAGGATGTCTGGTCAACTGATGATTTTGTTGGGCTGACACAATAGTCTAGCCTCAGGTAAAGGGTCGGGACAACTGTCACCTTCAGGTCCCTTGTTCTTACCTCTCAGCCCAGCGATTCCTTTCCTGAGCAGGAAACAGATACTGAAAGTCTCGTTGTAATTTGTTGGGGGCTTGGCTGTTTTTGCAAAAGTTGATGTTTATTTTACATTCCTGTTAGTTATTAGGCACATGTCTGGAGACCCAAGCATTAGACACTTTTTAAATAAATTCAACCAGTAAACAAATCCACAGAGCGAGTCAGTTGCTGGGATTATGGCTCTGAATTTCCCAACTCAGGGCCTCATGGCACTGATCGCTGGAAACGGAAACTCCTGCCATTGAGTGAAATTACATATTTGGAATACGTCAGTAAATTCATTAGTATTTATGACTTGGTTTCATGGACTTTTCATTGTCTGGTTGGTCCAAATCTTAAAATGATGTGTCGCTAGAATAGTGTCAGATGAAATCTAACATATTCCTTGTTATGTGATTTTTTTTGTTACTGTCCTTATCTTGGAATTATCAGGTTTTTTAGAAATCACGTATAAACAATCAGCAGAGTTAATCAATCGATCAGAGTTTATCAGTGTGTATTCTTTCCTATAAGGATGTGTTAGATTCAGTTAAATATTTATGTGTCTTGTAATTTCAAAATACTCATGATGCTGTTTAATTTTAAAGTGTCTTTTCCCCTAGTGAGTTTCATGGTTTTAAATCAAATTAAGTTTATTCCTCCTATTAATTGTTTAAGAGGTCAGAGATCTCTAGGAAGTGTATAACTTGGCTCTGAATCAGCATATGAAAAATAAACTTTTTGTTAAGAAAGAGATTAAAAAGACACATTGGAAAGTATTCCCATCCTTCTCCTCCCCTTATGAACAAGAATTATAGGAGAGGCAGGAAAATTTAAATTGTCATTCCAGATGGAAGAAAGAGATTATAGTTGAACCATGGTCAAATGAACCATGGTTAAATGAAATTATATCTTGAAAAACAGTTTTCTACTTGCATATTTTATTCTTGAGAGGTAACGTTTCAAATTCACATTTAATGTTTTTGGTTTCTTTCAGCAATTTTACCCGAAATAAACTGACCAGCTTGTCTAGGAAACATTTTCGTCACCTTGATTTGTCTGAACTGTAAGTAATGATTATTGTGTGTCATTCGGTAACAGTTTCAGGGGAGAGAGTAATTAAGTATTTTTTTTTTTAATGAGTGATGCTGCGGATGCATTTTTATATCAAAATTCTTGAGAAAACGATTTCTCAGGTTTTGGCCACTTGTGTTTTTATTCCCTCATAAAAAACATGATTCAGTAACAAATTAACCCAGCAATCTCAATAGTAAGGTATCATTTATGATGAGTTTAAATGTTTTTACATAAAGATTTGTTTCCTAAAGGAGGGAAAACAGAAAAAGATGAGAGTGGGCGGGAGGGGGATGCTTTGTGTCATAATGGAGACATGTTTGGTCCTTGTTATGTCCAGGACCTAATGGAAAGCAAACCCATTCAAGGGGGAAATAGCCATGGGCACAACATTCTCCAGCTTTTATCCGCAACCACAGTGCCCGCTGGTGTTTAGTGAACGTTGGTGGAGAGGTCGTCCTTTGCCCTCCCTGCCCATCCTTGTGACATTGCCTTCTAGGTCTGCTACTGCACTCAGTATATACCCTTATTCTCTAATTTCCTTGGCTGTAAAATGATAGGAAAAAGATTGTAATGTGTTGATGTCTACTGGCCGGCATTTCCAGGTGTGATCAATTCTCGTGTTATCACCATGAAACACATATAAACTGTTGACATTCCTATGGGGAGGTTGCCTAGAACACCCCAAAGCAGAGGCTCTGTGTGTCAGAGGTGGGGTTGCCGGATGGACGAGGCCTTTGAATCCCAGGCAGTCGCTTTGGTTCAAACTGTATATATTGCCTGGGTTGTAGGATCCGCCCCTATTCACAAGGAAAACGTGCAGAGAGAAGATGCCATTAGTGCAGAGACAAATCAGTGGGTTATAAGGAGGGTTGCCTGGTGCCCCGTGTCAACGATGGGCAGTCATTGGAATACACTGAGTTTGCGGAGTTGAAGTGGTAAGCTTTCTCACATAGGAATAGGCACATACAATTTAAGGAAGATGTGAAATGGAATGAGATGCTCAGTGTGAACATTTTGAGCATCACTGCAGGAAATTTCCTCAATGGGTCAAAAATCAGAGCACTGATTTCAAATTCACACATTTCTGTTTTCTCCCTGCAGCATATTTAATCGGTTCTCGAAACACATGTTAATTGTGGGCCTGGTTGCATATTGGACTGGGATGTAGGGAGAAGTTTCTGTGTTCCAGGATTCTGCTCTCTAGTGGGAGACATGGAAGCCTAAGCGAATGAGTGTAATGTGCTCTGACAGTCTCTGGAAGAGGGGTTTGCATGGGGACTGAAGAATTGAACCCCAGCTGTCTGCCAGCGTTGTGTGGTCATTGATCGTTGCGATAGTTACAACTGAAGATCCTTCACTTCTTTAGTGGATTTAGTTGTACCTTCTTTTTTTGAAAGATTCTTTAGTTTTTCACGTACTTCGAGCGCCAGGAAGCCTCTTGGATTAGTTGAAGTTTAAGCATTGTGGATGTCTTCCCATTGTAGTCTGTCTCCAGTAGCATCAAATCGTGTTGTGGTGATGGAAGGATACTTGGAGGCGATCAAGCGGACACAAATTAATTGAGTCTGCCATGACCACATTTTCCCCAAAGAAACTCCTGGAAGAGTCTCTAGGGATCCCGGAGATTCTTAGAACCCAACCAGAAAACCACAGGAGTAAATGATGTTGCAAAGCCTAGGTCCTGTCCTCAAGGAAATCTTAAGTATTGTGGCTAATGCCAGGCAGAGCCTATGTAACGATTGTAAATGGCCTCATTTAAAGGCTCATTACCATAAATGGAATTCATCTTAAATAGGCCACTGAGTATTATAAATAAACATTTAAAGATTTTTTTCTTGTGGTTTTTATTTTCCTCTTGACTACTTCCTCTGTTACCCTTCGTAGGCCACGGGAGTCCAGGCAGCTCGGCTGAGTGGTGGTTTTCTCTATGCAGACCGTCCCACAGCGGGCTGAGTGGCTCAGTCTGGAGCTCACTTGCCCTTGCTCTCAGAAACCCTGAACTTGGTGTGTGTGCGCATGCGTGAGTGTGCATGCGTGAATGTGTGTGCGTGTGTGTGTGTGTGTGTGTGTGTGTATGTGTAGGAGGTTTAAGAGTCCCTTCCAGGCTCTTGGTCACATTTACTCCAACTTCTTGGCATCCGTTCGGCTGACCTGTGGTTGCATCGTGCAGAAAGCTGGGGGCGCCACCCTCCCGACTCTAACATTTTAATCTTAGCTTTGTATTTACAGTCTCATTTTAAAGTAAGATGAAATTGCTGTGCTCCCCACTGTAGTTTGAGCTCATTAAATAATAACACTCGAATCTGTAGCCAGGTCAGAAATAAGTGTGTTAGCATTCCTGACAACTGTTAACTATTGGCATCTTGACTTAAGATCTCGCTTACTATATAATAGCTGTGATAAATTTGTTATGGCATCTTATTTTTCCCCATCCTATGAGACATCCATTCCTATCCTACATTATAGCTCTTTCTGTCCCTGTCTTGTTTCCCTATTACTCTGAAAGGTTTTGCGTTACTTTGCATCCTTTAGAGTCCACGGGGGTGTTTGCACCTAGCAGAAGACCAGTAAATATTAGCTAAATGAATGAATAAGTGTTGTGAAACTGCGCAGGTGGGTATGACTTCCAAAGATTGTGGGTCAGAAAGAATTCATAATGTTGTAGTGCTTCGTAAACACTAGGGTAGTTAAAACGAGAAAAGAGAAGCCTGATCTGGTTTCATTTTTGTTCTGTGTAGGATCCTGGTGGGCAATCCATTTACATGCTCCTGTGACATTATGTGGATCAAGACTCTTCAGGAGACTAAATCCAGCCCAGAAACTCAGGATTTGTACTGCCTAAATGAAAGCAGCAAGAATATTCCCCTGGCAAACCTGCAGATACCCAATTGTGGTAATTTACTTTCGAATCAATGAATTCTACTTGCTATTAATTATTCTAATTGCCTTGGTGTGGTAGAGAGTCTGGGAGGATTATCACTACCCAGATTTTATATAGTATGCTGTTGAGGTCTCTGGTGAGCTGGGCAACATTTGTATGCAGTGTGGAGAAATCAGCTGGGAACAACTTTGCTGAATATTCTTTGCAAGTAGAATATTAATTCAGAGTGGATGGCTTTAAAGTGCATGGAGAAAAAGTACACTGTTGATTCCTTTGTTTCTTTGTTCGTTTGTCTGTTCACGCATCCATCCATCCATCCATCCATCCATCCATCCATCCATCCAAAAACTATCTGCTAAGAGTGTAATACTTGATTGGCTACGTATTTACTTACCCAGGCTGTGGAGAGGGAAAGATCTCGTGGTGATAAAGTGTCCTCCCAGTACAAGAAAATGCAGATTGATCCAGCACATTCCCTTACACTTGTCTTGCTGCCAGATGTCTGTGTCTCTTGATGGGGCACCACGAATCTGCCCTTATACCTGCTTTTCCCATGTTTGGGTTTCCAGGCTCCTCCTTCATCTTGCCCCCACTCCTCCTCAGCATTTACAACTCCAGAATTTAAGGGGGCACCTTATGACAAAGTCCCATCTCTCTGTGAGTGCCAGTGTGTTTGCAAGGAAGGAAAACCCAAACGTTCTGGTTAGGATTTTCCTGCTAAGGACTTCTGTGATGTACCTCCTCGAATACTCACATATGCGTAGTCCAGCCAGTTAGTTAGCTCACAGTTATATTTGATCTTCTGGCCGAGTGGCTGGTGACAGAGCAGAAAGCCACGTAGCACCTGATTCCTGTCTGTCAGGAATCTGTATATGAACCACGAACATTCGATTCTTTGTTTTCAGAAGACCGTGCTGTTTGGGGTCAATTTTTCTTGAAGGAAAATATAGCTGTTGTTCATTTTTAAAGAGAATGTAATAAAAGGAAAGAGAAGTATTTGTTTCTTACCCTGAAGGGGCTTACAAGACAGCAGTTACTCTTCCCATAGATTCTTCTCTCCCAGAGCCCTTGGGCTTTATCATAGGGGAACCAGGCTTTGTTCTCTTGACAGCTTCCCTGAGCTTTCTTTGCTAGCCAACACTTAAACAAACCCAACTTTTAATATATATCTCCTCCCGATTGAGAAGAGGGCAGCTGTGCTCTGTTCTGGTATAAATTTGCACCGCTGAGAGAAGTCGCCTGGAGGGACAAGAAATTCAGTGTTGAGTCACCTGGCCTCTTGGCTGGCTCCCAAGTCCACATGGCTGTTGTGACCACATTGGTTCAGCAACCACTGAGAGGAAGAAAGAAAGCGCATCTAAGTCATGCTCTTAGTTCGCAAATGGCCTCTTAATAGACGTCTGCTTTGCCCTTGCCTGAAGCCAGTTCTTCGGGTTTTTTTTTTAATAATTTTAATTTTTGGCCAACTTGTCTTGACAGCTTTTGGTAATGCGCTGAATCTATAGGGTTATTGATAGACTATTACGATTGGGGGAGGGTAAGGGTAAGAGGGAACTGGTCCTCATTTTTCCTGGTCAGTTTGTCAGTTTTCAGTAAGTTTTATTTGTTTCCTACAAATTAGTCAACTGTGTGTCTTAGGAGCTTTTGAATTCACTGTCATGATTTGGGAGGCATATGTTTGATGGCTCCATTAGGACCATTGCGTTCATGGTAACATTCACAATTAATTTCAGTGTCAACGATGCTAAAGCTACCTTGTAAAATCAGTTCTCTACCACTTTTGTATTCTTAAATTGGTTTGTTGTTTGTTAATTTTTCTTTCTGTCCAAACTTTTTTTTTACTTATTAATAATTGCACAAATAAGGTCGATACATTTTGTTGTAAAAATAACCTGCATTACACATAAAGCTTGTGTTTTTCTTGTTTTCAGGTTAGTGGTTAGAGATCTGTAATACTCTTTTGAATCATTGCACAGTATTCATGGTGGCATATACCTCAATTACATTAAAATTTCCATATTGTTGGGCATTTAGCTTATTTCTCATTTTTCGTCACTCCAGAAATGTTTCAACGAGTATCTTTACTCTTTGCTCTTTGTACTGTGTACAGATGAAAAGGTTTTTCTGGGATCCAGAACAGGAAGCAGAAGTTTTGGCTTCTATGGTTTGCGCATTAAAAAGCAGTTGTACCAAATTATAGCCACTCCAGCAAGGCATGCCTTGATATTAGCAAACTTTTTACTTTTTTGCTTGTCTAAAAACTGGTAGGTCATTGCTTTCTGGTTTGCATTTTCCTGATGACTATTGAGTTTCTTCTGTGTTTATGGGACATTGTGTCTATTCCTTGATGAATCATCTACTTACATCCTTTGCTTATTTTTCTACAGTGTTTTCCTTTTCTTCCATTGATAGTGTTTTTTATTTTATTTTTTCTTAATTTGTTTGAAAGCTATACCTTATGTTTTTGTTTTTTTGTAAATATATAATGCCCGAATATTCACCGCCCCTATCAAAACGTATTTTTTCTTGTAAGCATCTAGAGATAACACCCAACAAGACAGGAAAAGATACCTTTATTTCTCTTTACTTTCTCGTCCCATCTCTCAGATTGTTGTCAAATAGGATTTTATTTTTAGATTGTTACTTGACTTTTATGAAGATTTACTGTTTCTTTGCATGCCATTAAACTCTTGTACCCTACTACCTTTTGGAGCAGCTTTTCTTTTTGCTGGCGTGTAGCCTTTAATATTTCATTCAGAAAAATTAAAAAAAAAATCTTGAAGTCCTTGCCTGGTGGAAACTCAAGACTGTATATTTTCTTCTCAATGGAATCGGCTAAGTATAAAATTCTAGATTCAAACAAATTCCTTTTAGAACTTTGCAGATGTGGTACCATGTTCTCTTTGTATTCAATGTTGCAGGTAAGAAGCTTGAGGCCAGTCTTATGCTTACTTCTCGACAGGTCACCTATGCTTTTCTTTTCCTTCCAGAAGCTTTGAGGATTTTCTCCTTTTCCATGTTATTCTGAAATTTTCACCATCATGTAACTAGGTGTGTGTTTTTATTCTAAAAAAGATTTTGTAAAGTGCTGTTTGATACGCAGCATACTCTTTCAGTGTGAGGGTTTATGTCTGAAGTTCTGGAAGGATTTTCTAATTTATGTAGATGGACGTTTACACTTCCGGCTCCACCCTCCATACCTCTCAGCCTTCAGTAGTGTTTCCCATCTGTTTGTCCTTTTGCGTGACATGATGGGAAAATTGGTTTACTCATGCTTTGTCCTTCAGCTGTTTCTCCGGATACTGAGTTTCTCCCTTCCAACAATTAATTTTGAATTTCCACAGTCTCTAGTGATTGAGTTTTTCTATGACTGAAACACCCTTTTCCGTGTTGGGGTTCACTGTATCCCCAGGGTGTCACCAGTACCAAGCACTGCTGATTTTCTCTGGTGACCTTCCTGCGCTCATTGCTTCCATTTGGGAGTGGCTCCAACTCTTACTGGATGCTGTGTCCACAGTGAGAGCGTAGCGACAGGATATGTCGCATCTACTCAGTTTTCTTAACCAGTGGCCCCCGTGGCTCAGCTGAAGTGGGGCTCCACTCTGTCCTGCCATCTGCCCCTTGAGTCTTGGGTCAGCCTAGAGCTTCCCTATTGGCTTTTGTGAAGCAAATACTTACGTGTCCCTTTGAGGCTGTGTTGATTTTCTTTAACCCCACTTTCTCACTTTCTCTTGTTCAGGAGTTTTTCATCGTGTTCTGGTTTCTTATTCACTAACACTGGAATTTTATAAGTTATTTTAAAAAAATTTTTTTTTAATGTTTATTTATTTTTGAGACAGAGAGAGACAGAGCATGAACAGGGGAGGGGCAGAGAGAGAGGGAGACACAGAATCTGAAACAGGCTCCAGGCTCTGAGCCGTCAGCACAGAGCTCGACGCGGTGCTTGAACCCACGGACTGTGAGATCATGACCTGAGCCGAAGTCGGACGCTTAACCGACCAAGCCACCCAGGCGCCCCATGGAATTTTAAAAAGTTTTGCAAAATATCTAGAGATTTGAGATCAGAATGGGAAGCTCCGGTTGGGGGCTTAGTCATATGTTGCTTTTCTTCATCATGGTTTCCTAGTTTGGGCTCTTTAAAGAGAAGTTAGATTGAGCAGTAGATTGACACTAGGCTGTTGGATTTAAATTGTTTCTGAAAGTCCATACTACAGGAATCAGAAAATAAGCTACTATCTTTAAGTTATATAGATGTCTTATTTAAAGCTTGGATTTGTGGTCGGTTGGCTCATCTTTCAGGTCTTGCCCTTTGCAGACTTTTAAAATATATCTATTGTGTTTAATTACATCACAGTTTCATAGAGTTCAGCTTCACTTTTTTTTGTATGAAACTGTTAACTAAGTCCAAGAGTAATTCATAAGAGTATTGTATGGTCTTGTGTGTTTGTTTCATCATTCTAAACCAATGATTCCCAATAACTATGACTATTCCATTAATTTGCAACTGGTAACATTTTAATTTCAATAAGAAAGACCTACCGAGATTTTATTCATTCATAAGGTGGGCTTTCTTTAAAAACTTTCCCTTTTACTATTTCACCATCTAAGTATTGTATTAACAAACGCTCTACATTTTTAAAGCAAAAAATACACCCTCTGTGGTGTCTAATGTATCCATTGAACATAATAGGCATTTGATAAATGTTTGCTGAATTCATCAATTAATAAATGCATGAGCCACACATGTTCTATTAATGATCGGGCTGGACCAAATTTTTATATAATGGTATGGATATTTCAGTTAAGAGAACTTAAGCATTTGTGTTATTCTAGCTGAATTATTCCATATTTTAGTATTTTGTAGTTCCCTTTGAAATTTCTGTCATCATCTCATTGTGAAAGTATCTCCCTTTCCTTCTTCTTAGTGATTAACTGAGCTTAGTAGGTGGGGCTGGGAAGTTTAATGGCCCTGTTACCATTAGCAGCATGGTCAAAATGTCTCACAGTATTGCTCTAACAGCCCCTCCTGCCGTGAACTACTGTAAATTTATTCATGCTGGGAAACATGTTGTGGTCTGTTCCTCCACTAGGTCCTTTTTAACCTTAGAAAAACTTTATTAATTGCAGCAACAATTTAACTTTATTAAAGGCAACAAAACACATGCATCTCAAGTCTCCACATTAATAAGAAAAAAAAAAAAAAGGGTCACCACGCACACCGGTTCTGGAGACAGAGATAGAATCACACAAATTTTGTAGAAGGAATATTATTTTGTCCAGTCACTGTGCTGACTTAATAGAAGACCATCCCTGCTACTTTGTCAGTTGATCTTCAACAGTTAGTTTTGCAATGCAGTCTTTTCAATCATTTCCCCTCAGTAAGTGGGATTATTAAAGAACAGTATACTTTATGCTTTGATTATGATTTAAATCTCTGGAAGAGAGTTTCTTCAGGAAGTGTTAGCAGTGGATGGGATGCTCTAAGTAGATGGCAAATATGTTTAAGAAGGGCAATAGTCCTCTGGGTCATATCAAAACAATCCCTCCATCCATTTTACTAGGAGCTAGTTACCACAGAACATGCTAGTCCCACAGTGACTATAAGGTGGTAATTCACTTGATGGTTGGACTGCAGTTGACTGTATTAAACCCCCTTAATGGTCCCTTGGATTGAAATCAGTCCTGCCTTTGGTTTCCTTGTTACGTATAACGACGATTTCAATTTTCCCAACTTTTTCGACCTTGAAGCTTTCAATGTAGAGATTCCTTAAGACGCATCAACAGAATACTATTTATGATGGTAAAAGTCAATTCACAGGTACCTGGAGAAGAAGGCTGGTTCCTTGAGGTAAATTGGTTTTACTTAACCAATAAGATTTACTTTTGGTTATTGCCCTGTGGTTTGTAGCATACGTCTGTTAAGCATATTCCTTCCTACAGAGTCCTTCATTGTTTTAAACCAGGAAAATAGACTGATAGCAATTCTGCTTTGTTAGATGATGGGAGATGAAAAGGAAATGCGATGTCAATACTCTGGAAGTTATATTGGTATAACACATTATTTTCTTACCATCTTAGCTGGATAGATTTTTTTTTCTGAAAAGCATATAAAAAGTCTAGTTTATTACTTTGCTTTACTTTTACTTGGGATCAGGTTCTGTCTACTAAAATAAAGGCAACCACACAGTGGATTGTTGTTTTCCTTTATCTTTTTAGGATGGAAAATAAAGCTGTTTTTTTTTTTTTTTTTTTTTCTGTCAGCTGCTGACACAGTTTTTGTGTTTAGAAGTTTCCTGGTTGCTGACTCTGTAATGACACAGCTCACAAGCATAGAAGCACCATTTCCATTTTGGGCCTGGAAAGTCACTTTGCTAATTTTCTGTCATTTTTGTAACTGGGTGTAAAGCAGCCACTTCTAAATAGGTCAGGCTCATTCTGGCTTCATTCCTGGTAGTGAAATCTATATGCTTAAGAGAGAGATTGGAAGATATGCCAACAGGAGAGAAAGTGAGAGGAGAGGAGACACTAGACAAAATCATAATTTCCTTGAATATTTCATGCATGGAATGATGACCCAACACAGAATGAACAGAGCTCAGGAGGACTAAAACAAGATGAGAAAGAACGTAATCCCTAACTTCAGGTGGCTGTTGAAAAATGAAACCCAAATCTGACCTATGTCACTTACTGCAAAGTTGAGTTAATGATTCAAAATGATTAGAGGTCAGTTTGCCTCACTTATTAGGAAGTGAGACCCTACTTATTTGTTTCTTATTTTTTTTAGTGAGAGGTCACCTGCATTTATTCTTACCTAATATTTTATTAATAGTGAGCATTTTCTTATTCATTAGGAATGGTGACAGAGGACTGGAGGGAATTTGCATACTTTATTTTTATTTATTTATTTATTTTAATGTTTATTTATTGTTGAGAGCAAGCGTGAGTGGGAGAGGGGCAGAGAGAGAGGGGGACGGAGGATCTGAAGCAGGCTCTGCGCTGACAGCTTCGCACAGCAGTGAATGCTATGTGGGGCTCGAACTCATGAGCCATGAGATCATGACCTGAGCTGAAATCTGACGCTCTACCAACTGAGCCACCCAGGTGCCCCGAGAATCTGCATACTTTCAATTAGTGATCCTAGGAGCTGTAGTCAACACTCTGGAAGTGTGTGCTAATGCAAGGACACAGAGGCATGGGAGAGCCCATTGAAGGAGGCTGTGTGTGTTGGTTAAGGCCATGGAGACAGATGAGGGTCAAGGCCAGCTCCCACTCATTAGCTATTTAGTTATGATACTTGATAAGCTTTAACTTCATTTGGAAATGGGGATACTAATGACTCCTGCTTTCAAGAGTTTTTAGGATGCCAAATAAGGTAATGTGGAAAATATTACAGATGAGGTCTAGCACACATTAAGTACTCAGTAAACATTAGCTGTTAAAGTTATTACGATCATCAATATGAACATTTAGCCTTCAATATATTTTACATCTAATATTTAAATATGCGTATCTCTTATATTTTGTGAAATTGCTGCAAATAAAAGTAAGAAAGCCACAACGAGATCCCACAGAGAAGTGGTTAACTCAAAAAAGCTGGGGAATATAAGATCAGTGGAAGTGAAATGATTCCTTTAGAGCAGGACTTCTGAGAGATTTTAATGTGTGATGGGCATAGTGAACGTTCAGAGTTACAAAACAATACAGAGTTACAGTAGGCTCTTATTTTTTTTTAAATCTTAGATATTCCACACCTCCCTCTTTAGCCCCCCACAGAACATCTCAAGGAGTCTGAATTCCACAGAACACATTCTGGGGAAAGTTCCATGGATGAGATGATTGCTCGGGCCCCTGCCAAATTTAAGAATAATAGTTGTAGACACAAAAACCTAGTGAGCAATTGTCCAGCCAACATCTATCATCTAAACAAACCCTTGCTACTCCAAGTGTAGTCTGTGGAACAGAGAGTTTGCTAGAAATGTAGACTTTCAAGGCCCCAACCTAGACCTACCAGAACAAAGCAGTGATTTTTTTTTTTAATGTTTTTATTTATTTTTGAGACAGGAAGAGACAGAACATGAGCAGGGGAGGGGCAGAGAGAGAAGGAGACACAGAATCTGAAGCCAGGCTCCAGGCTCTGAGCTGTCAGCACAGAGCCCGGCGCGGGGCTCGAACTCAAGAACCGTGAGATCGTGACGCAAGCTGAAGTCAGATACTTAACCAACTGAGCCACCCAGGCGCCCCAAAAGAAGCAATGATTTCAATGAGATCTGCTGGTCATTTCACATACGCATTACAGTTTGGGAGGCCCCAGTCTCAAGAAAGTCAGCCTTTCCACCGTGCGGTTGGTGACTTTCTGCCGAGGTCTGAAGGCCGGTGTGTCCTTTCTGAACACATCCGCATCAAGAGACGTGGACACGGAGGTGGCTGTCGGGCTGGGCAGATGGTCATTTCTGATCTCCAGTCAGGTTTCTCCGAGTGCAAGAGGAAGACACGTCTGCAGCTTCAATCAGGATCCCATGACAGTAGTGCTAGAAGCTGTTGGAAGCTTCGCTGAGCTTTGCTCTGTGCTTGTGCCGATTTCAAATCTTATTAAGCCAGGAAGTAGTGCCTGGCAAATGGTTTATCCTGCCTTGGCTGTTCATGCATCCCAATTCATTTTTATTGTGCTAATTAAGCCTCAAGTGATATTTCAAGTACAGATTGTTTTTTCCATTATTGAATCTTTGGCCAGCATATTAATGCTTTAGAATTAACGTGAGTCAGATGCTTACTCATTTGTGGAAGACTTTACATTTAAAAGATCTAGACTTGGCCAATTTTGCACAGATTCCTTTGGAGACTGCTATGACAGGGTGATACAATTTCTCTATAAATAAAGGAGACTCATTCTTCCTTCACAAATAGACACGTAATTATTTTTTAAATGAACTAAATTCTCAGGTTATGGATACATATTGGTATTTATGTTCTGTGTTAAAATGGATGTACTCAGTCTGTGAAGGAAGTACAGTGTAGTGGTGAAGATCTTGAACTTTGGGTTCATATCCCAGGTCTACAGGTACTTGGGCAATTTTGGAAGATGTATTTGACTTTTCCAGAACTCATATTCTTCATTAAGCAGATGAGGACAAATCCTTAACTCCATGATTCCTTGTAATGATTAAATAAAACAATCATTTAAAGTACTAGAGGGGCGCCTGGGTGGCCCAGTCGGTTGAGCATCAGACTCTTGATTTCAGTTCAGGTCATGATCTCACTGTCATCAGATCAAGCCCCGCGTTGGGCTCTATGCTGACAGCACAGAGCCTGCTTGAGATTCTCTCCCTCTTTCTCTGCCCCTCCCCCCTCAAAATAAATAAATTAATATTAAAAAATACAGTACTAGAAAAGAGTTTCTGGTTCAGTGAATGCCCAATAAATACTACTACTATTATTGTAATTAAACATTTTTAGAATTGTTAATCATATAAATTTAGGCTTAACCAAAAAAAAAACAAACTAAATTAAATTTTTTAGGAGAAATTAAGATTATGGCACAGCATTCTCTACTGAGAATCTCTATTTTAACCTTTTTTTTTTTTTTTTTTCTGCTCAGGATTTCCAAACTATTACATGCATTTGTAAAAGATAGGAAATT
Source organism: Panthera leo (assembly GCF_018350215.1). Taxonomy (NCBI): domain Eukaryota; kingdom Metazoa; phylum Chordata; class Mammalia; order Carnivora; family Felidae; genus Panthera; species Panthera leo. The sequence continues at coordinate 25,715,037 of NC_056691.1, forward strand.
CATGTCATAGGTTTGTATTCAAGGTGCCAAAAGGGATGCCTCCAGGCTCTCTTGGTGGAGTCTGGCTGGTGGAAGAGGTCATACCTTGAGGACAGGCAGCAGGGCAGGCCCTGGCTCTGTGATCCCTCCAGAATCAATAGATAAATCTCGAAGTCCAAGAACATGGGAGAGGAATCAACAAGGCCCGGAAGGGTGCAAGCTGGAAAGCAGATGGATGAATAGAAACTGAAGTAAATGCTGAGAATGCTGATTACCGGGTTGGCAGCAGCAAAGGCTTGGGGACACTTGGTTTGGGATGCAGAGCTGGTACAAGGCTCAGAAAGAAGCAGGAATGCAGGGAGAACCAAACACAGGAGAGTGCTTCAAGTTCCTTGTAGAGCAGTTAAAGCCATTGTCATTCCATATGTTCCAACTGGCTGCACCCCTCCCTCCACAGCAGAAAACTGGAGGTTTATTCTCCCTCTTTTTAGTGTTTATTTTTGAGAGAGAGAGAGAGAGAGGGAGACACAGAATCTGAAGCAGGCTGCAGGCTCTGAGCTGTGGGCACAGAGCATGATGCGGGGCTTGAACTCATGAACTGCAAGGTCATAACTTGAGCTGAAGTTGAAAGCTTAACCAACTGAGCCACCCAGGTGCCCTGGGAAGTTTATTCGCTAAAGAGGATCAAACAAAGATTATCAGGAACTCCAGAAAGGGTTGAGGCTGTGAGAGCCATAGAGAAAATGATGGATTTACATACTGAATATTGGTATTTCCATCCTTCTTCCTCTTCCGGGCAGGACACTGGTAGAGCATTATCTGAATAATGTGACCAGACCTTGTCCCAAAGTGATCTAATGATACTAAGGTCAGGTGGTATCCAGTTTAAGAAGGCCACTAATACTACTCTACAATGAAGCTGGCAGTTAAATGCACAATGCGTCTCGTACCTTGTTCTTAAAGATGTGTGAATGGCCAACAATACCCACTGTTTGAGAAAAGCTTATAATCAGAGAGACAAATACCAAACAAACAGATACAAAAAAAAAAAAGTTGCAAGAAACAGTGTTGATGCGGAGAGAAGAAAAATTCAAAAGGTTATTGACGTCTCAAAGAGATCAGGAGATACCGCACCCATGAAACAAAGACAGGGTGCCATAAAAATAGAAGACCATTCAGGAACAAAAGAAGAGCCTCAGAAGTTAAGAGTACGACAGAGATTGAAAACCTCGGAGTATGAAACTCAGAGTATTAGGGGCCTTTTTGAAACCCTGTGAAAAATACAACATCGCTGTCTATTGGTTGCTGATAGGAAAGGTCCTGAAGAGGTCACGCAGGCCACTGACAGCCGGATCTTGTTGGGAAGTCCCTTGCCAGGGGTGGGAACACCCTGAGACCTACCCTATATAAACCTTGCTCCAGTCCGGTTTCAGTAATAAAGAATAATGGCTTTGTCAGTGGGGATGGCATCGTAGGCGAGGGGTGTATGGCAGTTTTGTGAAGATAGTGGGTCAAATAGGGCAATTCAACGGCTCTTGAAGATGAATTGCCTTTTCTGACCTCTGGGTTACTCCTGAGTTAATGATGTGTCATAGGTCCTTGGGACACAGCTGTCTGGCTGAACGCAGTCCCAAGCAGAGTTTCTGATACCAAGTGTGGGACTAGCTTGACAGGCAGGACGTGACATATCGTTACACTCGCTGGGACGCGCCTTCATGCAGAAAATACTATGAGTCCCATGTGGTTGAAAGCAGTGTAAACACCCACTAGGTGCGATAGTTTAATGAAGTGATAATGGCACCAATAAAGAAAAGCTAGCTTTTGAAATGTGAAGGTATAGATCCACATGACTTGTTTTTTTATCATATCGTGAAGTTTACAATAACCAGTTTTTCTCATGATATTTGGCTATGACTTCTATAGCTTCGGAACATTCTAATACTGTGATGGTCAGGCTTCGTGTCTGAAGAATGCTTTAAAACTATCTTTTTTTTCCCCCATAATCTGTTTCAAAATTGAGGTCTGGTAGTGAGGTTATGTTTATGAGTTACTTAATGTAAAAAATTGGTTTATCCAAAAAACATAGATGTCTTACACCCTTTTGTTTTTGACTATAAAAAACTGGGTTATTGGGGTGCCTGGTGGCTCAGTCAAAGTGTCCAGCTCTTGATTTCGGCTCAGGTCATGATCTCACGGTTCCTGGGATTAAGTCCCTCATCGGGCTCTGGACTGACAGTGTGGAGCCTACTTGGAATTCTCTCTCTCTGCCCCTTCCCCCCACCTTGTGCTTGCTCTCTCTCTTTTCTCTCTCTCTCTCAAAAAATAAACATTAAAAAAAAAACTAGATTGGCAACTGTAGAACAGTGAAAGAGGAGAAGACATAGTTTTATAAAGTAGTTTTTTTTAAAGTAAAAAGTTACTTTGCAGTAATAACATTTTTTTAAGTTTTTATTGATTTGAGAGAGAGAGAGTGAATGCGTGCATGCATGTGAGTGTGAGCAGGGGAGGGGCAGAGAATGAGAGAGAGAGAGAGAGAGAGAGAGAGAGAGAGAATCCCAAACAGGCTCCATATTGTCAGCATGGAGCCCAATGTGGGGCTCGAACCCACAAACTGTGGGATCATGACCTGAGCTGAAACCAAGAGTCAGACGCCAACTGACCAAGCCACCCAGGTGCTCCTACAATAGTATTTTTAAGAAATGTGCAAAATTTGTTTACCTCATCTTATTACCTCATATGTTTGGTTCACATTAAATTTGTAAAGCTTACCAACCTGGCACTTTTTCAGATCACCATAAATCAGTCTCAGAAAGTAAATAATTACCAGTTCTAAAGCATGAAGAGTTTTCAATTTGTTGCTATTTTGATAATGCATCGGACTATTTATATGTATCTCCATTTACTTTTTCTTGTTCCGCAGGTTTGCCATCAGCAAATTTGGCCGCACCTAACCTCACTGTGGAGGAGGGAAGGTCTATCACATTATCTTGCAGTGTTTCAGGCGATCCAGTTCCGAACTTGTACTGGGATGTCGGTAATCTGGTTTCCAAGCATATGGTAAGGCTTTTGTTTGGCTCTGTGTTCAGAGAGAGATGAGAGTGTCTCAGAACTTGAGATTGTATTAATCTAGCGATGATCGTTTAATATTTTATAGGGCCAGAAAGAGAAATTTACACTGTTTTTGATGTACATTTACTTGCTATTTATTCTTTTAGTTAACAAAGACTAGTGCAGGCTTGCATTTTCGTTGTGTATACCTACTAGATTAGAGTCTCTGTGTCTCTGGTGAGCTTCTTGCGACCCTGTGAGCAAGGTGAGGGGCGCTCCTTGGGCTCTTTTCCCTTGGAGAAAGGTAGGTAAGAATTCAAAGATTAAATCAGCATTGCGCATTAAACCATTGTAATCTAGAGAAGTAGAATAGCTCCTGATTGGTTCCTTTGCCTGGCCCCAAACCTTTTCTAATGGTATAGATTTCTTTCTTTCGTTAGGGGGAGACACTCCAAATCTTTTCACTTTGGCATCAGTTGTGATAAAGATTATTTTTGTCTGTTAATTCATTTGTAGAATGAAACGAGCCACACACAGGGCTCCTTAAGGATAACTAACATTTCATCTGATGACAGTGGAAAGCAGATCTCCTGTGTGGCAGAAAATCTTGTAGGAGAAGACCAAGATTCTGTCAACCTCACTGTACATTGTACGTAATCAGACCGGCCTATGTTTTTAATTGCAAACAATCGCGGACACACCTGCATTTGTCGTTGGGCACTCTGGGTGCTGCTGAAGTGTGTGAAAAAAAAGTGTGTGCTGTGTTCTGTGTGCAGTTTTTAAAGAGATATCAGCCTCTGTCACATGTTCTGTTTCTTCTCATCCCTCTTACTCGTGCATGTCTTTCTTTTAAGCTCCTTTTTTGATCTTAAACTTGTCCTCTTGTGCCTTCCCCCCTTCCCCCCCCCCAACCTTTTTTTTGGATAGAACATATTTTGAACTGGTTATCGTTCTCTTGTTAATAAGTTTTAGCTTAATTTCTGCCAAACCAGTTCCTAAAATTGTTTTCTCCATAAAAGCCATATGAAGATTTAAAGTTATACCACCTAAAGTATCAGGCTGGCTGTTCACAAACACCCAATTGTGCCGTCGATGCAATAAAACCTCATTAGTTTGACATCAGGTTTCTGTGGGAAGGTTGGTGGTGTCCTGCTTAAGTTATTGAAAATTGTTATTACCCACAGAACATTTTTATTATTGTTTTAAATTTCTGTATACATTGAAACTAAGATACAGGACACTAATCCTTCTTCAGCATACGTGTGTTATTTCCCAGTGTTGTAAACAACACAACACATAGCTTCACATTCCAGATTGTGGCGTTTAAGGCGAACATGTATTTGGTACAAATCACATATACTTTGCACATTGTTCCAAATTCTGAGCTGGCGTGGTATAAATTAATGAGGCGTTACTGTATTTGGGTCAGGGTTTGGATGAGAGAAACACGAGTGTGCACGTGTGTGTGTATGAATACACATTATACACGCGTAGACACATGGTACCGATACACTGGCTAAGGTTTACCCGTGGCGCACGTTCAGTGTGTGATTGTCGGAGTGCATGATTATGGTCACCAACTGTAAGTCCTTTGTCACTGTCAGTACTACCTCTGTGCCTAGTAGGTACTGGACTCATAATTTCTCATCATTTCGACCCACCCAGAAGCCTGAAATCAATGCTATCCCCAAACATATGCAACCAGCTTCCAACTTTATGTCCTTAAATCAACACCTCACCAAAAGCTCATTTGAGCATGGTGGAAGGAATATGTGGGCCCTGGGCTTGGGGGCCTGGGCTGGTGGGAGGAAGGTAAGTGTTGCCCCTACCCCACTGGGGTCCTTGTATTTGTAACACATAATTACAAATAAGGATGCTCAAATTCAAAGTCCTCTCAGTTAATATCTGTGGTGTTCACCATGGTCTGAAGAATTGACCTTATCTATCACAATCTAGGTAAAGAATAGAAGGAATAAATGGTGAATAATTTTAATAACTGAGATAGGCTTGGTAGTGAGCCTGGTCAAAGTGTATTTGTTAGCAAGTTGTGACTTTTCTCCCTCTTTGTGTGATGAACATGTACAACTGGGAAGCAAAGCAAGGACGGAAGGGCGGCTGGGTTAGGTGTCAGGAGACCCAGATCCTTGTTCCAGATCCGTCTCACTCCCTAAAACTGACCAAGTCATTTACCCTCGCTGGGCTTGGGTTTCCTCACCTGAAAAATGATGCTCTTAGGGCTCTGGAGGTATTTTCTAGTCCTTAATTGTATCATTATCAAAGTCAGACCACAATAAAATAAACAATTATGGGGGATTTTAAATACCCTCACTCAGGATAAGTACTCCGTTTAAAAATGCTACTTGAATGGTTGTTTCCCCAAAGCGTGAAGTGCTTTATTTTTCAAGTTAAAGTGGTCTCTAGGTTGTTTGTCTAGGTTTGGACAGAACCCCAGACATTTTAAAAGGATCAAAACATTGACTTCTGAAATCCTAGCAAAAGTGCAGCGTACTGTCATGAAATGTGATACTTTTAAAGAGCGTTTGCTATTGGCAATCAGTGAAAAGTACCAGCGGATCATACTTTATAATAATCAATCAGCATTGGCAGCAGCAGTCCCCGCCTTGGTCAATTTGCTCCGTTTTAGATAAGCTGTGTGAGATCCGTGCTGCAGGCAAGATTTCCAAAGTCGTTTCATTATTTGTGTTGTTGAGTGAAGTATTGCAGAAACAGTGGCCCTCAGCTTCCTGGTGATGAATCTACGTAATATCAAAGCATATGTATTAGAAACCAAAGTTGACTTCCAGTGAACCCTTTCTGCTGTCAGAAATCTCTGCGATCTGTTTGGAGCTGGTTCTCACACTGCGAAATTTGAAAAACGACTATGGTTCCTGGGTCTTAAGTATGAGGAAAAGAGTCTCTTTGAAGCTGTCTGTAGGGAGTTTGATCAGCCTTGATGGTGATTCGAAATATTGATGGATTCCAGAGTCGCTGGTCCTGTATTTTCTTAAACCAAACAGTTCGTTGAATAAGATCCCCCCGCTGATGACGCAGATATCTGGAGATGGGGAGAATTCTGAGCTTTCTGATGCTATTAACTTTCTCTTTTTCAATTTAGTTGCTCCAACTATCACATTTCTCGAATCTCCAACCTCAGACCACCACTGGTGCATTCCATTCACTGTGAAAGGCAACCCCAAACCAGCTCTTCAGTGGTTCTATAACGGGGCGATACTGAATGAGTCCAAGTACATCTGTACTAAAATCCATGTTACCAATCACACGGAGTACCATGGCTGCCTCCAGCTGGATAATCCTACTCACATGAACAATGGGGACTACAAGTTAGTAGCCAAGAACGAGTATGGGAAGGATGAGAAACAGATTTCTGCTCACTTCATGGGCTGGCCTGGAATCGTAGATGGTGAGTACCTGATGCTTTTGCATCCGGGGAGAGGATAGGGTATATCACTCAACTATTGACAAAATCATGCCTTCAACAAACCTCCTGCAAACCCAGGGGCTGAAAACACCATTATTTAGTCTTGCTTATGGGTCAGCTGGGGTTTTGTTCCATATGCCTTTTTTCTGGGGTGCAGGTGAAGAAATGGCAGCCACACAGGAGGTCTGCTTCCGAGTGGCAAGTGCCGATGGCAGGAGGGCAACTAGAAATAGGCAAAGCTTCTCAAGGCCCAGCTTCCGCAGTGGCACGTGGTCTCTTCAGGCTATATGCCCCTGGCCAAAGGAAGCCATAGGGCCACAGCCAAGTCCAGGGGCAGGGACTCATACTCCCAGGGAAGTGATGGGGCGGGGGGAATGAATCATTTTGGACAGTAGTCTGTTATGCACATTATTTTTATCTCAAGTGTTCAGTGACATTTTGTACCCATCATGGCAAAACTCATGTAAGATGTACGTAGGTGAACCGTGTTTGGTTGGCTCATGAACTACTGAAGATGTATTTTCTAGCCCCTTCCCCGCTTGGAATTCAGAATCCTGCCCTCTCACCGTGGACGAGAAACCAGTTTCTTAGAATGTTTTGCCTACCTGGGCTGAGTGGTGTCATTCATTTATCAGATCCTGAATTGTTTTTCTAGGAGGTAATAGTTCCCATCTGACCAATGGTTTGGGATGCCGGCAGGAAAATTGCAATGTGAGCCCCAGCAACAGCAGGGACAATTGCCGTGCATTCATCTGCTTCTGATGCTGTTGTCCGGTGGAGTATTCTTACTTGTTGGGTCTTGTTGCCCAGATACTGGATGATACTGTGGAGGCAGAGGCCTGTTTGGACATTGGGACCTGTACATGAGTAGAATTCGCTGTAATAATTCTCAGTTCGTGAGGGCCACACAAAGATGGCTTGGCAGTGGGAAGGGAAGACGGCAGTGTGGCGGCCCGTGGGGCAGGGGCTGAGTGGGCAGCATGTGCTTGTGGGACCCAGAGGGCAGTCCCACGGACAGAGATGATGCATACGGAGCCCCCTTCAGCAAGTAGTGAGAATGTAGTTAGTGCCCATTACATAATAAGTCTGTCATTACACTGGTGTGTATTAAATAGCTTTTTAAGTGCACAAACTTCCTTAGCATGTTCAAAATGTTATTTGAATTATGTGAGTTTGATTTACAAACAGCCTTTCAGGAACACATAAAACAAGCTGTGTTTGGATGCCTTACCCAGACACCCCTGGCAGTTGTCTTTTCCATTAAATCTTCCTCTTAATTGAGAGTTGAGCTGCTTGGCTACATTTGCTGTAGTAAATCTCTAGATTACTCTCTTTCTTCCTGTGTGTTTCGGGGAATATAGCCTTATCGTTAAATCCAGGGATTCTGCTTGGGGACCCTTGCTTTATGTTTGTTTTTCAATAAACATTTTATTGATGAGTCATTTTCGATGTACAGAAAAGTTGCAAAGACAATACGGAGTCTTTGGACACCTCTCACCCAGTTGTTACTGTCGTGAACATCTCTCATTACCGTGGTATGTTTGTCAAAAGTAAGAAACCGACGTTGGCACATTACTATTCACTAACCTTCAGACTTGATTTGAATTTTGCCAGCAGCTGCCTTTTGAAACCGTTGGGAGGTGAACTTGATTCAGGGTGAGGGTCTGGCATTGGAAAGTTTTAGAAGTGGTTTGTGTGCTTTGATATATATGCTCAGTTCTTCCAGGGGGAAGCCAGTAACTTGTATTTAACATAGAGGTTTGATGTATTTTTCTTTGGAACATTTCTGTATGGTGCCAGTCTTTGGTAGAGCTTAACTCTTCTCATCCATGTGGCCTCCTTTTTATGGATCGCTTTTGTTAGTTTTAACTTCACTAATGATAGGAAAGAAGTGATTTCTGGTACAAGAATAACTTAGTGTCTCAAATACTCCCTTTAAAGGAAATAATCACTGATCAAAAATAAAAGTTGAGGTTAATTTTATAAAGATGTTTGTTCTCTCCTCCTTGTTTGTTTACTTGTTTTGGTCAAGTCTTTAAAATAGAGATATCTGCTTTTAGAAATGATTTTTTTCCTCTTTAAGTATTTACTCAAGGACCAGCTATCAGGGAGTAATAAATGAAATGGAAATAAAAGAGCCTTGGTCCAGGGTGATAGTGGATATAAATGGCCCTAGTGGGTCATAAACCAGTGTGACCAATTAGAGATTGACCTCACTTGGCTTGTGTGATAGAATCTTTGGTATTTATGAGATTTGGAACCATAGCATACAGATAATGGCCTTTTAAAGAATTGCTTCCTTTCCCTCTTACCCTCCTTTAAAACTAAAGAAAAATAAACAAATAACAAATCTATATATATTTCCCTGCCGGCCTAAAGTCTACAAGTTTAGGATGACAAGTCAAGTGTAGGTCTATATTCCTTCAGTATTTCAGTATTTCTGTTGTTGTCACATAGTAATTGGTAAGAAGTTTACTTTTTTACAACTCTTTTTTTTTTTTTTTTTTTTTTTTATGTTTATTTCTGGGACAGAGAGAGACAGCATGAGTGGGGGAGGGGCAGAGAGGGAGACACAGAATCCAAAGCAGGCTCTGAGCTGTCAGCACAGAGCCCGACGCGGGGCTCAAACTCACCAACCATGAGATCATGGCCTGAGCTGAAGTCGGTCGCCCAACCAACTGAGCCACTCAGGCGCCCCTTTACAACTCTTTTTGATAAGATGTTTCGGCTACAGTTTTTCTTTCTTTCTTTCTTTCTTTCTTTCTTTCTTTCTTTCTTTCTTTCTTTTTGGATGAGATGCTTTTCTCTTTCTTTTCTTTTTCCATTTTGTTTTTTGCATTGCAAGTTAACTGGCTTATGAGGAAGCTGGCAGCCTGGGATCAGTGAAGTAGGGTTACTCTTCCATATGCAGCCAGGAGAATTAAAATGGCAGCTCAGCTCAGAACTGGGACTTTTGTGGAGTAGTCACCTTGCAAAGGAATTCACTGTCTATTTACAGATAGAAAGTGAAGAGAGTTGAAAGAAATGAAAACAGAAATAAAAACAAAGAGGGGCACCTGGATGGCTCAGTCGGTTGAGCATCCAACTCTCAATACCGGCTCGGGTCATGATCTCACGGTCATGAGTTAGAGCCATGTCGGGCTCTGCGCTGACAGCACGGTGCCTGCTTGGAATTCTCTTCCTCCCTCTCTGCCCCTCTCCCACTCTCTCTCCCTCAAAATAAATAAATAAACTCAAAAAAAAAAAAAAAAAAAAGAGAGAGAGAGAGAAAGACAAAGAAAAAAAGTCCCTAAAGCAAAAAGTTGGTGAGCTTTTTGGTGAAGAATGTAGTTACAGCCCCGATGGCCTTTATTACCGCCTGCAATGGAAACCGTGGATGCGGTGGGAGACACTCTCCTGCTTTCTGCTTGGAGAAAGGATGGGCAGAGACCTGGAGCCAGCATCAGCCAGGTCAAGAGGGTGCCACCCGCAGGGTGTGAGGCCGTCGGTAAAGATCGCCCTACAGTGTCTCTCCAGAGTGACGGGACCTTGCAGACTCCGATACCAGACCCAACCAGGGTGCTAACGAGGAAGGACAGGTGTTCTCAGACCTTCGGGTATCAGCAGGGCCCCAGACACAAAGCCGGTGCCTTCCCATCTGTTCATCACTGGCAACCTGGCCAGTGACTGAGAAAGGGAGGAAAGACTTTCCCAAACTCCAGACACCAGATTGATCATTTTGGATCCCACGGTTAGAAGTGAACTCCACTCAGGTCAGTTTTGGGTTACGTTTAAAGCACAAAATTCAACTTGTAGTTTCCAAATGAAATTTAGGGAACGATAGCGTTTATCTTTTCCAGCACGCGAGGAACGCGGCTTATAACAATCAAACTAATTTTATTTCGTTTTTATTTTCCATTGTCCCTGGAACATTTATTTATTCACTAAGAATAATCTTTTCTGGCTCCTGAACACTAGGGCCCGGCTCCCTGTTGTGCATTAGAATCAGCTGGGGAGTTTTAATTGTGATTTCATTATTTAACACATTTCTAGGGTCCACCTCCAGTAATTCTGATTCAGTGGCTCCCGGATGAGGCTCAGGCTTTCACATTTTCTGTTTTTAAGATCCTCAGTGACTCCAGTGTGCAACCAAAGGTGAAAATGGTCTGGTGAGAGCCCTGACCCAAGTGAGATTTTTCTGCTCATTGTTGAGTAACAGACAATCCTTTGGTCACTTTAGATTGCAGGCAAAAATCTCAATTGAGAAATAGCATGTCCTATCTGAGTTAGAAGTCAAAACTCTGGACTTGAGTTAAGTCCAGTCCAGGCCAGCACGATGTGTGTGTGGCCAGGGGTGGGGGTGGGGTGGGGAGTGAGGGGGTGGGGAGGCGGGGATGGGGTGCGGGAGGGAGATTGCAGAGCTGGCTAAGCAGAATTCAGGCCCTCTGTTACCTGAGTGGAAGGGAGTGGGCACGGGGGACAGGTGGCAGGCAGGTGTGCTCAGGGCGTGTGTTCAGCGCTGATTCACAGACCTTCCTGGATCTTTTTGTGGGATCTTGGTGATTCCTGTCTCTGTGGGCCTCTCTCCAGGGAGTCCGTGACAGGAAGCAAACATGTCTCTATTCCAGCTGGTGGAAGCGTCTCCTTCCTCAGAACCCAGGAATGCAGCTTCGTGCTGCTGAGATCCCTCTGCTCCTCCAGGGGGCTGTTGTCAGGACAGACATTCTCTCACGCCACCTCTGTCTGGTCCATGGGGAGCCCTCGTGGTCCCTCGTCTTGACACCTCCGGCAGTAGAGGTTGAACGCAAATGCCACCTGCACCCTGCCTCCATTGGTTGCTTTCACCTTCTCTGGTAGGAGGCAGGTACTTGGCCTCAGAGCCTTCTGGCTGCAGGGAACCCGGTTTGGGTTCTCAGAGTGCTGTGGTGGAGGCCCCATGGCTATGTGGAAACTTCTGTGTAAGTCCTGAATGAGCACCTCTGTCTTCTTTGGGACCTCAAAAGTCTCAGTGTGAAGCAGAGGTTTCAAAGGACATGGGTCCAGCTTTCATTCATCTCCTTTGTGAGTTCTGCAGTGTTATTCTCTCTTTAGTGGGCACTGAGCAGGTAACTAACAACGTACCCATTCCTCACTTCGCTTTGTGTTTGTCCTCTGCGGCATTAGGGAGAAACTTTCTACCCAGAACCTCTTTTCTCTCAGCACTGCTTTGTCCTCCCTTACCCAGAGGCTCAGGCTTGCCCAGAGAAGACCTCAAGACTTTGGCACTTGACTACACGAACTTTCTAGACTTGGCGTTCTAAGGAGAAAACTAAGTCACAGTTTGGTTCCTGGAGAGGGTAGGAAAATGTAAGCTCCTTCTGGTGTCCAAGTTCCTTCCCCCTCAGAGGTATGCCATGGGGACAAGACGTCTCCTGCCCTCACCCCTAATGTTTATTGCGGTCACTGCCAGAGAGTACCCACCCCCCTCGGTGTTTGGGTATCTAGCTATTTTTTAGGTTTGCTTTATGTTTCATTGTAAAATGGCCATCCTCTATGCCCACTGAGGTCTTTTGACTTCAGCCAAACTTCTCATGGAGTTATAAATCAGGGCTTCTCAAACTTAAGTGAGCATACAGCTCTCCTGGAGATCCTGCTAAAACACAGATTATGATCTCATGAATTTGGGGAAGGGTCTCAGATTTTGTATTTCTGACCACCTCCCAGCTGATGCTGCAGGTCCCGGACCACACTTTGCCTAGTGAGGGGGGTTCCCTTCTGCCCTGCGGAACCTGGGGGAAACCACTGGAAGGACCGCATAGGCATCTGCCAAGAAGGCTGCACTGACTCCTTGTGGATATCGACGAGTAATAATGATAAAAATACAGAAGAGTTTGTGCACAGAGATGCACTCTAATTGGGTTTGGCAAAAGGTAGGATGAATTCAATGTGTTGGCTTCAGGAGGCTTAGGGAGACTGGATAAAGGAGAAACCTGGTGCGGCACTCATAGAGGGAACGCGGGACTCTCTGGGGAGTCTCCCAAAATTCTGCTGTATCCTAGTTAGCCGATAGGACAGAAATAAGACTTACCTAAGATGAAATTGATCCACTACATGGCTGTTCTTGGAAAAGCCTTCTCGGGAACACGAAGGTGTGCGTGGAGACTGGGTGAAGGTTAAAGTGGTGAGTGTGTCTTTTCAAGTAGAACCGTGACCAGAAATTAATGGCAGAGAGATCTCTTGTGAGTGTCACCAGGAAGAAATGTGGGGCCTTCGCCAGCGTCTTGGGATCAGCCGGCATGAGTTTCAAGAATTTTCAAGGTCGGCTATTTCCATCATCATGAACACGTTGATTGTTCAAGGGTAGATTCTTTTATCGAAATCTCCCCCGAGTGATTAATACTTTAGTCTTGGCACAAGCCTAGCCCGAGCACTGGGTGATAAAATACCCGTGCTCTAAAGCTTCCCATTCTTCAGGCAGTACATAAAGAGTGTCTCTGTGGCCCACTCATTCAGGAAGAATGTCACAGCTCAAGAATGCTCATTCACACAAGCAGTGGGAGTGAGTGACTTATGCTTCCTAATTCGGGAGCACTTGCCTCCTATGCACAGTGTGCGTCGGGAGCAAACTATAAATATTGGAAGATTTTTCCCCACAGCTTCTCATTCGTGCTGTTTTATCAAGAGATTCATGACGTCTGGATGAACTGGAGCTCTCTGCAGTACTTAGAGTTGCCCCCAAACTGGCAGATTTAGATTTGGTGTACTTGGGCCAAAGAATGTAGGGAGAGGAAATTTCTCTAAATGTTACACTTTAAGAAAATATAAAGCCCCCCCCACGACTCGCTCTCTGGCCCTTTGTCGGGACCCGTTTCTTGTCCTGGGAGCGGAAGGGAAGGAAAGTTTGACCTGCTTTTCTGTCTTAAATAACCGAGAAGACTATGGTTTGGCTATAGGCTCTTAATCGTGATAATTAAGATTTATACTTAAATAGTTCTTTAGGTCTCAAGAGTACTAACGTTAATTAATTATGCTTCCCAAAGCTCCTGACGGGTTGCCAGAGCCAATGCTGTTATCCTCTCCTGAGGTATGGAACATTCCTTTGTCACAGGAAAAGTGAAGAGACCCCCTGATGCTGCATAGCACGTTAGTGGTTCAGCCAAAAATGAAACCTGGACATCCGAACCCCTAGTGTGTTGGGGCCCTGCCGTTCAGAAAAGGAAGAGGAGAGGTATCTGGAAGTCAGAAGGAGGGACTTCCACGAGTTAGACAACACTGTTGACAAACCAAGGACGGGACAGTTGATTTGAAAAGAATGAATCATTTGCTATTTCTTTATCGTATGAAATTCTTTGAAATATTTTTCACGATCACACTAAGCAGAGTCTGAAAATAGATTTGAGAGAGAAGTCTCTCTTTTTTTTTAAGACATTAGAGAGAAACTGAACGCTGAAAGGAAGGAAACAGATGTGTCTCCTGGCCTCCATCATTACTTTCATCTTTGCAGTGGGATGGAAAGGGAAGCCTACCTGCCCTTCCACAATTTTTTTTTATCCTACATGTGTGCTTTTCCTTTAATAGTGGAGTCTTAACAGTTAAAAAGCCGTGGAGTTTCACTCATAAAGACTTACATGGAGTCAGAAGATTTACTCATGAGCTGTAACAGATTAGAAGATAGAAGCTCCAAAGCCCTCTCTTTAAAAGCAGTTTAGCATGGAGGATGGTGAGGGGCTTTGGTTTGATATTGTTGGGGAGAAAGTGACAGTATCATCCATGCTTAGAAACCTTTAACGTCCCTGAGGTCTGTCTTGTGGAGGTGCAGACATCACACGCGCCATCTGGAGCTCTGTCTGGAGTGCGTGTGGCCACAGGACAGTCCCCAGGGTTTTCACTGGGAGTGCTTCGGGCTGCACCTGTTAGTAGTGGTCCCCAAATCCTGACAACACGCCTTAGGTCAAGGGCCAAGCACAAATGAGTGTAGCGCCTGCCGACACTCCACAAACTCTTCAGCAAATGGACTCGGAACATGAGACAAGCAACCATTTGTGCCTGGCGTGCACCTTCTTTGGGCTGGGGAGTAGCTGCTGTTTCCACACTGGAGCCAGCCGGGGGGGGGGGGGGGGGGGCGGGGGCAGGGGTAGAAAGTGGGCCCGCTGCTTGTCTGGAATGGAGTGGGGCTGATGGAGTCCCTGAGTTTCCTTATTTATTTATTTATTTTTTCTGGAAATTCCCATATTTTATTCCGGTGGTTTTCAACATGAAGCTTTAGGGTTTAATGCCGCCTCCTGCTGCCTAAATCTGAGATTTCTTGCTTGACGAGCTACGGGGATGGCATTCAAGGAAGCAGAACTCTGCTCAGATGCCCCGTGTAAGCAAGCACATTACTCATTCACCAGTCATTCACTCTCTCTGGGCCAGCTTTTGTTTGCCTTTCCTCATCTACCTTTTAGTCCTGAATATCTCAAACAGGCATTTTTACCCTTATACATAATGATATATAATGAACATATTTAAGCCCCTTAGAAATTAGACTTAAACATGGCAGGATATTTTCCCAATATGACCATTGCCAGAAGTCTAAGAAGGAAGCGGTGACTTTGTCCCGTGTCTGCATTTAACATCATGTTAACAACTGCCCTACAATTGGAGTATAAACACGACAGGAGGTTAACTTGACTGAGAAGTTGCTAGAAGCAAAATTCTGTGTTTGATGAGCTGGGATTAGCTGGAGTGCCGTGACCCTTGTTTTTCATAAACTTTAGGTCTGTGTATCTTCCCAGGCACCGGCTTCTTAAACCTTTGTGCACAGAGACATTTCTTTATTGTAGCGAGTGGACCTTCATCAGACACAGTATGGTATGGTTGGCGGGGCGGCGGGGGGGAGGGGGAACACCTTATTGTTCCTCCCACATTGTCTTCCCGTGAGTTTTGTAATCTTGCGCTAAATTTGAGTATTCCTGACAATGAAAGGAAAGTGACAGTACTTCTCACACATCTCGAAAAAATGAAGTTAGGAAAATATAGTAGTCTTCTGACAGTGTACATGTGACCTAACGGTTTTGCTGGTGAACTTGGTAGGAAAGGCATCCACCAATATGAATTCTAAGTCTGGAAAAAGATCAGTTTTCCAGGTTATGGGCTAACTTGTTTACTTTTGAGCCCATCCCAGATCCTTTTTCTATACCTGATATCTGCTGCCTTGACTTGATCTGATGTTCTGGATGTTCCTGGGGGCCTTGTGTGAGTAATAGGGGGGTTCCCTTTCTCTGACAAGGCTGATTACACCTGTGTATCAGTCACAGTCCCTGCAGCCCTTCCAATGTGTGGTCTAGATAAATCTGACTCTGAATCCTCAGTCTTTTTACTTTCTTACGGGATTGCATGTGTAAAGGAAGGTGGTCTCTGTGGGGTCCCTGAGAACCTGAGGACAAATCGGGGTGACTGACTACTCCTAGTTTTTACACCAAAAGTCCTTTGTCTGGGGAAAGCCCCCATTCTTGGACAAACTATGTCCTCAGTCTCAGAGAGTCTGAGATGGTGGGTCAATGTAGTACAAATGAAAGTCTGTATACTTGCATTCAATAACTTTAAAAATATGAGTCAAGTTAATGAATTGCTAAATCAAATAGGTTCTATCTATCTACCTTGGAAAATACATGTTTATAATGACCTGGAAGGGTAGGTTTGAGGATCAAATTCTCCCTGATTCTTGGGCTTCCATGCTGGAACGTAGTGGTTTTGGTAGAGCTGGTTCCTGGTCATAGCCCCTGCCCTGTGCCTCCGATTGTATGGTGAGAGGTAGATGAGAGGCAAAGAGGGTGCACATGGACACCTCAGCTCACCTGCCCTTGCTCGGCCCTCACCCCTCTCCTGGGTCTTGGGTCAGAAGGTGCTCAGACTGATGGTGTGGCCACCTGTGGGCTGACAGATGCGGGGAAAAAGCTAGCTAGTCCTAGGAAGCGTGTGTGTGTGTGGTGTGCGGGGAAGGAAATCTGGGTCCTGGGTCCTGAAGTGAGGTCTAGAAGGCGAGTGTGGACTCTGGTGGACAGGTACCCTTGCGGGTGCAGACCTGTATATTGAGGGCACAGAGTGGGATCTTCTTAAGCAATGGATTAACGAGCAGTTCAAAGAATGACTTGCTCACTTGGGATTACATAACCTTTCCTTCAGTAGGGGTATGCAATAGTCACAGCGATAGGACACCCTTTGTTCCCAGGACTTTGCAAAGGGAAAGGATTTCTGCAGGTGGGTGGGTGCCCTGCATATGACATCACCAGGGCCACCACTGGGATTTTATGCTGCTTTATCCACCGAATTATCCCTCAAATTGCAAGGCAGCCTTCAAGGCCCTTCTCAGGAAGAGCATATCCACTACAAACAATTCTGACAATACATATTAACAAATTGTAACTCAAGACTACTTTGAAGTGGTGTTGGAGATACCGAAACTCAAAATACTATTGAAATATACTGGAATCGATGACTTTGCACGTATTGACGCAGGGCCAACTCCTATGTGGCACTGGTTGTGCGCTGCACAATTTCGGTTCACATAGAGTACAGTCTAAATGGCGCCCCCTAGAGTTATGCCAAGCATGGAATGCTCAGCAGTATGTAGCATCCCTGACTTGACGTGCACAACCATCTACTTGGTGTTTCCCCTGCTAAACTACAGATTCTGTGAGCTGAACTGTGTTGAAATTCTGATTTGAATGTTAGGGCCGTGTTTATCTGCTTCTTCATTTAGACAAACTTATGATTATTTCCTAGGGAATACACGAACAGAAAATTGGCTCAAGTTTCCCTTTATCTGAAATGATATTTTTCTGCTAAGGGTTTAGAAATGAAATGAGACCTGAATAAGCTTTATAGTTTACAAGTAAGTACGTGAAGACTAAAAGGAGAGGAAGTAGAATTGGAAATTTATTTCCTAATCACGTAAAGGTTGTATCAAGTTTTAATTTTATTTCCAAGTAGGCTTTCATGTAGAGACCCAGTTCGTTCCGATTGGAGAGTAAGGAACAGCTTGTTTTGTCACCAGTTCCTGTTGATGTAGATTAAAAAAAAAATGAACACGTTTTTGCAAATTTTCACGGGAATATTTTAAAACTGAGTATTCCTATCGTCTTGGTGCCTAAAGAATCTCCCCCCCACCCCCAAATTCAGTGGCTATGCTTTTGCATTTGTCCCTGACATAACAAACGTAACATTTATTTGTGATCTCTTACACATAAATCATTTCAATAGAGAAAGTATATATATTTTTCTGTGTTATATTAAAGGCAAAGAAAAGGTTTATTTATTAAGCCTTGGCAACCGCCTCCCCCCCACCCCCAACACCAAGTAGAGAGCAAAACCGTGCATTAGTATCATTATTTCAGGCTGGTTAATAACATGTTTGTGAAAGCAAATAGACCTTCCAAAATACACTTTGCAAGTAACACCCAAACCACCAGAGGCTTTATCTTTTGTTGTGGAACATGGTGTGGAGATGGTCTGTCCCTGGAATGAAAAAAAGTACCAGAAATGCAGTTAAAATGGCCAATGGTATAATAGAAACGGTCATCACGCATTGATCGCTGAAGTTTGTCCAGCTATAGTGATTTCTTTTCTTTTCTTGTTTTGAAGGGATGGGGGCTTTGGGGACTGGGGAGGGAAACAACTAACAAGGAGCCAACCAAGAGTTTCAGGTTTTGTGTACCCATCCTATAAAACAACCTATTCAACTGTAAAATCCTCGATATATATTTAACCCATTTTAGTGGGTATACTTAATATTAACTCTGAATGCATACTTATGAATCTTTGCTTTGTTTTGCCTTTTAGGTGCCAACCCAAATTATCCTGATGTAATTTATGAAGGTAGCTATCCTGTTGTCTTTATTTTGTATTTTTTTCAAAATGTTTGTCTGAGATGAAATGAATCAACTAAAAGAGGACCTTTAAGCTCAGTTAAATATACACTTCAAGCATTACATAGGCCACAATATTTCAAAAATCATTCAATATTGATGGCTGTTTTCCCTTGATATTTACAGTGCTTGTAAATAGCATTTTCTCTCTCATGCTCTGTTCTTGGAAGTAGTGAATCCATTCCACTGTAACAGACATTTTGTTTCTATAATTGGGAACTAATTACCTGTTTAAAAGCCATGACTACCAAGAAAAGGGAGGTGTATCAGTTTCTGGCTCTGACAGTAAACCCAATTCAGAATTATGTTTCTTGTATAATAAGGAAGTTTGGCTCACAAACAGGAACCTCAAAAGTAGGGCATGTTTTTAGGTTTGGTTAAATCAGCAGCTCAACCATGTCATCAGGTACCCAAGTTTTTTCATCTTTACACCCCCCCTGCACACTGTGCCCACGTCACGGAAGGCTGGTTTCCCTCATGGTTTTAAGATGATGCCGGCAGAGGGGCCGCTGTTGCTCGCATTGTTGGGAGCAATGGAAGAGCTTCTGAAAGCATTCCAGAAGAAAGGGACCTTTCCCAGAAATCTCCGTCAGTCCTCCTTGAATCTGATTCACGACCCAGTGGGTCATGGTCCATTCTTGCCTCCATTGCTGCTAAGAGGGAATGGTTAACCCTTGGCTAACTGGAGCCATCCCTGAAGTTTAGACCAGCTTCCTCAGAGAATGTCAGTGAAGCCTTGAATAAAATGGGGTTCTGTTAGGAATGTGGAAAGGGAGAATCTAGAAGGTGGACTGCATTAGCTTTTAGCTGGATATCTCCTCTGTACTTTGCTATTTAATGGGATGCCAAGGATGTTTGACTAGGGGTGAAAAATCCATCTTTAACAGATTTCCAGACCTCCCTCATGACCAGGAGGCCTTGCCTCTGTTTGGGGGAAGTGGCAAGCTCAATTTCAAGACTTGTCTCAAAATTTAAGACTGATTAAAAGTTACCTTGGTTAAAATGTCATTAAATATTCAATATTCCATTCTTTAGTTTTATGTACACATTGACATTTTATTCTGTAAAGTGATTCTATATTTGTATGTTTGTTACGTGTGTGTATTTAACTTGAGCTTATTTTAATTAGGGAATCATATTATCTTTACCTGTTTTATGCATGTTAAACTGTATTTCCTTCAAGTTGTTGTTCAGATGATTTTGTGCAGATGATTTGCATATTTTTGTTTTTATTTGTCCCCATTCAGTTTAAAGAAAGAGTATCTCAAATTGTATCACAGAGAGGTATATTTGAATTGTGATTTTACATTTTAAAATAATGTTTTGGACTCCTTTCCAGTAAGTTCAAGACTTTTAAAAATGCTATCTTCCCATTGGCTTCAGGTCCCACTTTGGATCTTTGGGCCAAAAAATATCATGATATCAAACTATAGAGACTTTAATGATTTGATTTTGTATGAGTGGCTCATTAGAATATAAAGAGGTCAAAAATTAGCAAATAGATGATATCTCTTAGTGTTTGGTAGAAATTAATGTTCTAGTCTATTTAAAATGAAAATGGTAATAGTAGTTTTGGAGTAAGACTGGAACAGCAAGCAGAAAATAAATGCTTTTTCTGTTACTTTTTTATTCACATTCAAAGGAACACTCGGCTAATCAAAATATAATTTAAATTTATTGCCCCAAGGCCAGCATGATAGTTCTCCCTAGGAAAGTGTGGCTGGGGCTGACTTAATGAGGTTGTTTGTGTAAGATGGAAATTGCAGTCACCAGATCTGTTTAGAATAAAAATACCAAACGTTGATAAGCAACATTATTTGCAGTAAGTTTATCAAAAATGTTTATGACTCTTTACATGTAATATTACTAATAAAAACTTTCACTAACCCCCCCCCCACACACAAACACACACACACACAAACACAACACAACCAATTGTTTATTTCCATCCTGATCTGTTTAGACTAAAATTGATTCAGAAGATGGCAATGACATTTGAGACATGGTGATGTGAGGACATATTCTCACAATGCTAAACATTGTTGGTGCAGTTCCCTATCTATTAATTCTGAAACTGAAATGTGGACAGTTCACACCTTTTTTTTTATTTAAAAAATTTTTTTAACATTTATTCATTTTTGAGAGATAGAGACAGAGACAGAGTGTAAGTGGGGGAGGGGCAGAGACAGAGGGAGACACAGAATCGGAAGCAGGCTCCAGGCTCTGAGCTGTCAGCTCAGAGCCTGGTGCAGGGCTCAAACTCACGGACCACAAGATCATGACCTGAGCTGAAGTCAGACACGTAAACGACTCAGCCACCCAGGCGTCCCCAGTGAGACCTTTTCACAAAAGTTCTTACATGTACCCAAGTTCACGTCAATGCTCAGTCAGTCCATAGCCCGACTTGCGTGGTTGCCTATTACCCAAATAAGGTGCATGTTCCCTGGAATCAGTGTTTGCTGATGTCAAGGCTGGTTCCTGTTGAGGTTCTGCCACCTTCTTGCCAGTTGACCTTAGACTGGTCATTTAACTGCTCAGATGACTTTCTTTGGCCATAAAGCTGACAGTTAGATTCCATATTTGAAGACCCTTCCAGATCAATAAATGTATGACTCTTTGATGATCGATTCCTTTTCATATCTATATTCTATGCTTCATAAAAAAAAGGGTATATTCTTACCTACAAAATAAAACCCTAAACCTGGTTTAGAATTTGACTGTCAAACCAGTGATGGAAAGATCTGGGTTGTGTAAAATGTGAGCATCATGCAATCCCAGCACTACGGTGGCTTTAACCCAAGAGCTGGGTCATGTTCCGTGCACTGCCCCCCCACGACCCTATCCCCCAGCCGGCTGACAGTGGCTTGGAATCTTATGTTTATGATTTGTCTTGCTTCATTTTTCTGGGTCATACTGTGACCTCATGTTTGTTGGTAGCCTAGTGACAACTTCATGGTTCCTTCTCTTTCCCATTTCTCCAATTTAAGATTATGGGACTGCAGCAAATGACATTGGGGACACCACGAACAGAAGTAACGAAATCCCTTCCACAGATGTGGCGGACAAAAGCGGTCGGGAACATCTTTCGGTGAGTGGCAATCAGTCGCTGTTTCTTAGATTGGCTCTGAGCACTTGAGATGCTTAAATGTTGGAGGGATGGAACTCCTTCAGCACACAACATTTTCACTGCACAGTGTGGATTGGGTGTTGACGTTTGGAAGAATTAAGAGAAGTGATAAACATGCTAGATAGCCTCTGACTTCCTTGCTTCCCCTTTCATGTGCCACTATGGTTACTCGTGGTTCTTATTTCAAATGTCTGCCCTTTAAAAGATTATCACTTTCTAGTGAACTGGGCAGTGTCTCATTTAGGGACATGTGTAATTATTCCTGTCTCCCACACCGTCGCACCTATCTTGTCCAGTATTTTAATAAAAGTCTCATTGCCCACTAAATTTAAGGACTCTAGTAGGTTCCGGAAGCGACTGGCAGTGAGCAGATCTAAAAATGTGAGTGAATATCAGGTCTGTGCTTCTGGAGTTTATACTTCAGTCGGAGCCCTGAGATGTGAATGAAATACCGGCACCTACAATTCAGGTAGAGCAGCAATGGGATGCGAGCAATGGAAATAGAGGGGCGGGCACTGGGCTCCTTCCCGCTGGGAGAGCCAGAGGTGTCTTTGTGGGGTAGGTGGCATTTTCCAGCTGTGCAGGATGGCGGGCATGTAGACCGACAGGAAACAAAGGGAAAGGGCATTTTGGGTGTGTGAACAAGAGCTCACAGCCCGGAAAATGGCTTTGACCGGAAGGTAAGGTGTGTGAAGCATAAAGGTGGCTGTCAGGGGCAAGGTTGGAGTGGAGGCTGTGCCAGGTCATGTGGTTTTAAAACACAGAGCCAGGGGATTAGATTGACTATGCAGGGAGGAGCCTGAAGGGGGCGCGCGTGAGCCCCGGGGCTCCTGTGGGGTTGATCTGTCAGCTGCTGAGACCCAACGCCAACAGCTTCCTTCATTTTTCTCCTCACTTGTCACGAGCACCCAGTCCCTTGTGCCGTGAGCTCCGCCTCCTTATAAACTCCAGAACCATTTGTATCTCCCACCTCCACTGCCACAGGCCCAGGCCAACCCCGTTGGGCTTGGCAAATTATGGCCCGTGGGCCAAGTCCAGCTCCTGACCTGCTTTTATACCATCGGCAGGCTAAGAAGAGCTATTACGTTTTTAAGTGGTTTGAAAACAAATGAATGATATTTTGTGACACATGAACATTGTCTGAAACTCAAATGTCAGTGTCCATAAATAAAGTTTTATTGGAACGCAGTCATGCCCATTTACGTATTGTCCGTGGCTACTTTTGTGCTAGAGTGACGGCTAGAGTAGCCGCAGCAAAGACTGTGTGGTCTGCAAAGTGGGACATATTTAGTATCTGGCCCTTCAAGGAGGAAGTTTACCACGGTTGCTTGTTCCTGGATGACCTTCGTGGCCTTTACCCGTCCCTCCTCTCCCATCTTGTGATCTCCCGCCCTTTCTCCATACAGCAGCCTGAGTGACCTGTGAAGAGCACACATCAGATCACTTTTATTGTCATTCTCAGAGCCTTCCTAATGCAAGTGAAAGAAAACAGGCTGCATATCTTGTCCGTGTCTGTGTCTCTGTCTTCACCTCCCATCCTGCCCTTGTTTTTACCACCTGTCTTTCTTAATGATCTTCCACATGCTCCATCCAGGCTTACTCTTGGCTCACACCCTTTACATTCGCTGTTCCCTCTCTAAGGCACACACTTCCCCACAGTCATCCCATGGCTTTAGCTACCAGGCAGCCGTTGCCATGTTCCATTTTCTTCTGAGCAGTTGTCATTGTCTTTAATTCCCTTGTTTATTTATTGTTTACTTGTTTAATGTCTTTTTTCCCTTCCCTAGAGTCTCTAGTGAGTTTCTAAGTCCAGGCAACCTGGTCAGTGTTTTTCACAGCTGTGTCCCTCATCCCTCGAATAGTATCTGGCACCTAGGAGATAATAAAAATTGTAGACTGATCAGAGTAATGGCAAACGCTGTGGAATGGGTTGCAGAACAGTGAGATTGGAGGCAGTGTGATTAGTGAGGGTCTGGAGTGGTAATAAAGAGGTGTGATGTATGTTTAGACCAGGGCCCTGGTGGTGGGAGCTGGAGGCTCGTAACAGATGTATCTCAGCTGTGACTCAAAATATGCATATCTAGTAAGTACATGGAGACACACACACACACACACACACACACACACACATTTCCAGAGATGATGATATGCAATGCATTGAAATAGCAAGGAAAAATAAATCAGCTGCAGAATGTTTTCTGCTTCCTGCCTTGTGCAATCACTTCAGTTTATTCTCATACCAAACCACTTAATGTTTCGTGGTTTGAGAAAGTTGTTTGTGTACATAAGGAATCCAAGGAGTGTGTGTTAGCCCCACAGGTATGTATGTCTCCCAGTTACTAAAAATTATGTGTCAACTTCAGTTTTCTCTTTTGAGACAAAAATGAGAAATTTAAGCCCCTATTTGGCATATCTCAGTGATGGCTGAACTGTCCACAGTAGGGCCGCTGGAAGGCAAAATCAGTGAAAGTCCTCTTTGTTGAAAGTTGGTACATTACAGGTCCATCTGAGGTCCCTGGAAATCTGTATGAGAGGTGCAAGAAAATGCTTTATAGACTTTAAAGAAAATGTAAAAATTAAATGTTGATCAGGTATTTGATACATGAACAGTCCCTGATCACAGGGAGGATTGTTAGGAGAGTTTCAGAGTCAGGGAACTGACAGAAAAGTTAAAGGTGTTAGAGCATTTGGAAGACAGCCTCAAACACTCTCCTTTCTGGTGCAACAAGTGCTCCTCATGCACCTTGCTGGATTTTTTGAGTGGAATGACCCCTTGTTCTATGCTGAGAGATATCCTCAGATAAAAAGCAACTAACCAACCAATCAACCAACCAATCACCTAACCAACCAACCAACCAACCGACCAACCAGCCCGCAAACCAGCCAACCAACCAAACAACTAACCAGCCAACTAAACAAACAAATACATTTACCCCTACTTGTCTCCCACATAAAGACCACCCGTGCGTCCCAACACATGCACGGTACATGAAACTTTATCAAACAATTCATTGTTGGGAAAACAATTCTTCTCATTGTCATGGGATCCTTTGTTTATTAAAGGAGTCTTTGCATTTAGTGTTGCTTCAATAGGTTTAAATAGTTGCTAGTAGATCACTAACTGATTCCCAGCAGTAGAACCCATTCCCATTTTCCAGGTTGACTTAAACACTCTGTAACAAAATAGAGAAGTCAGGGCAGGTACTATTATCCCCACGTACAAATGAAATGGGGGCTTGCAGAAGCGAAGCATCTGTTACCTCTCATAGCTGGTAAAGGCAAAGTGCCCTATGAACATAGGGGCCAAGTCTTCTGCATGCCAGTCAAGTACTTTCCAAAGTGGGTCAGAGACTGTCTGTGGTCCCCCAGAGAGGTTGGGGGGGCTTAGGGCAAGTCCCCTAACATCTGTCCATCCCCATTTCCTTATCTTTAAAATAGGATTTGAACTTGTTTTTGCAGTTATTCCCTTTCTAGCTGTAGAAGTTTGAAATTTAATAATAAGATAGAGAAACTTAGAGCTATAATACTATGAGCTCTTTCCCATGAAAATGATAGTTAGAAATAAAGATGAAAAACCCACCCCGGGGGCGCCAGGTGGCTCAGTTGGTTGAGCATCTGACTTTGGCTCAGGCCGTGATCTCACAGTTCCTGAGTTTGAGCCCCTTGATGGGCTCGCTGCCGTCAGCAGCGGGAGCCCACTTTGGATCCCCTGTTCCCTCTCTCTCTGCCCCTCCCCAGCTCGTGCTCTCTCAAAAATAAAATGAACATGTAAAAAACACCCCAAATCATTAGGTACGTTTGAGGGAAATAGTCTTAGTTAGAGCACGTTGATCCATAATTAAGCTTTTAGGAATCACAGCCGTTCTGTTTGTATGTAGGCTGCAGAGACAGAGTTAAGTCTGCACGCAGACACTCGCAGAGGTGTTCTGTGGGAGAGCCACTCACAACCGCAGTGCCAGAGGAGAGAATGCTCACACCTTTGTTCCATTCTGGCCAAGGCCTTGGCACGTGCCCTTTCCTGTGCCTTCTTTAACGCTGTCCCCATCTGACATCAGAGAAGGTGTCATGGGAGGATTAGCCATGTGTTTTGATTATCCTGCCTTCCCTCTCAGCCATGTGTTTTGGAGAAACAGTATAAAGAGTAAATCATGGATAAATCACAGGTTTTATACTTGGACAGACTTCAGTTTGAATCCCAAGCTTGGAAGATGTGATCTTGGGTGGCGTATTTAATTTTTTATAAACCTGTTTTATCATCATCATAGCCAAATCAGTTTCCTATCTATTGTGGTGGACTCTGTTCCAAACCCGTTATCTGCATTAACTCACTACGGATTTAAAGAACCTGCTAGGTAGAGTGATTATATTCCCTGTTTCACACAAGAAGAGCGTGAGATGCTTAGAGATTAAGTAATCCTGAGGCCAAGCACCTAATAAGTGGTGAATCTAAATTTCAAACTCACGAGGAACTCCTATTCCTAATCTCTACTCTGTACTGCCTTTCACTCTGAGGTGGGTACATCAGTCAGCATAAGCTCTGCAGTAACAAAAATCCCCAAATCTTGGTGGCTTCAGACAGCAAACGTTCTTTTCTTGCTGCATTGTGTGTATTCACTGGGAGTTCTGTCAGCCTTGTCCTCATTCTAAGACTAGGTGGACAGGAAGCTACTTTTGGAAAGTTAGCGTTTATGAAGGCCCAGAGAAAGAAGCAGTGAGAGCAGGGTTGTCGGCCTTGGCATTATGCCGTTATTATTATGGCTCTTTGTTGTGGGGGCTGTCAGGCATTATGGGATGTTTAGCAGCATCCCTGGTCTTGACCCACTAGATGCTAGCAGTACCCTCCCCCACTTGTGACGATCCCAAATCGACAGATGTCCCCTGGGCGCAGCATTCTCCCTGGTTGAGAAGCACTGCCTCAGTCTAAGATCTCACAGTAGCAGTGGAATCCTCCACTGTCAGGGATGCAAGTCTTACCTCATTGACCAGAACTGGTCACGTGTACCCACCTTACCACGGGGAAGCCAGGCAGTGAATCCTACAAAGAGAAACACAGGGAGAAACAGAAATGCTTGGTAAACAGCATCAGTGATTACCACTGATGGAGATAATAGTATCTTTCTTAAGGATTATTATGCAGATTAAATGCAACAAAGAAGCTTAAGCGTTTAGGTAAGTGTGGACCCCCAAGACAGGTTAGAAAAGGAGTCTGTAAACTACAGTCATATGTTTTTGTAAATAAAGTT
Source organism: Panthera leo (assembly GCF_018350215.1). NCBI lineage: Eukaryota > Metazoa > Chordata > Mammalia > Carnivora > Felidae > Panthera > Panthera leo. The sequence goes on from NC_056691.1 coordinate 25,741,740, forward strand.
TTATTGGCACCCAGGCATGCCCATTTGCTTACATGTTGTCTATGGGTGCTTTCACTGGATACCAGCACAGTTGAAAGGTTGCAAAAGAGACTCTATGGCCCCCAAAGCCTAAAGCATTTACTGTCTGACCCTTTACAGCCAAAATTGGCCACTTCCTGGTTTAGAAAGTCACACTTTTCTTGGGAGCAGGACCTTGGGATGAGCAGCAGGAATGGAAGGAGATGCATCGTCCTGCTTCTATCTTGGCTTCTCAAATGTTAATATGTACTTCATTAACATTACACACTTGTGCCTCTGTGATCTCGCTTAGGGTGGGGGCAGGATTCACGTAGATCTGCAACTACTCTCTCTACTTGTATAATCTGCATGTTGCAATTACGTTTTTAGGCTTAAAAAAACTTTGTATTGACCTCTATCGTACATGCACAAATGTGTGCAAATCCTAAGTCTGCAACTTAATGAGCTTTCACAAATAAACTCACCGGCAGGGGCCCCTCCTGCTCCCTTCTGGGCCTAGTCACAGCTCCAGGGGACTCTGGTTTCTAAGAGCCTCAACAGCCAACTTAGAAAAAAAAAATCTGTTTGTTATGGACAACTTTCTGACATGCACAATGGTAGAGAGCATAGCAAAATGAACCCCACTGTATCTTTCGTCGCTTCAGAAATAACAGTAGTTTGTCATTCAAATTTCATATACTTTCTCTTCTCTCTTCAGGTAAGGCAGCTAGGAGGATAGGCAGATGGGGAGAGCGTAATGTATCTCTATGTCTCCATAATATCAATTACACTGATATTTTTATAAGCTTTAACTTACATTTTCTCATTTGTAAAGTAAGGATAGTAATAAGACCTACATATTCCATTGTAGGGTTGTTGAGGAATAAGGGAGTTGATAGACACAAGGTTCCTGGCAGGACAAGTAGCAAATATGAACGTGTCATCGTCATTATCACCATCATCTGGAGGTAAGGAACCAATGAGCAAGGTCATAACGGCCCTCCCTTCCTTTCCTCTAGGTCTATGCTGTGGTGGTCATTGCGTCTGTGGTGGGATTTTGTCTGCTGGTGATGCTGTTTCTGCTGAAGTTGGCAAGACACTCCAAGTTTGGCATGAAAGGTAAGAAGGGTTGTGTTTATTTTATTTCTTATGTGGAATCATTTTTTGGCTTATGACTAATGCTAATTACCACTAAAGAGAGAAGCAGCTAGATTTACGATGACTAGGTTTTAAGGCTGAAAAAATAGCAACGAGGATATGATACTACAAATCAAGGCAGAGCAAAATAATGTTGATTACCCAGCAGTACCCACTTTCCAATGAGGACAGTTGTCCCAGAAGACACAGAACTGGTTTCCTGAGTATCAAGTGACTAATAATGATATAGGCGAATAGTGCCTGAGTTTTCCTTTGGCTTCAGAAAGGCAGGCGAGGCTTGGTGGCCGTAGGCCAGTTACGGACACGTACTTTGTGCAGAAAGGTCCTTCCTGCTCTACAGTTGACTTCTAGACCTTCTGTGGAATGCTTTTTGTTGTCGCTGCTGCTTTTATAAAGTCTTATCTTCTGAGATTTGAACTGTGTTGGGAAGCAAAATCCGAACAACCTGTGGCTGTACTCTGAAGCTTTGTGAATGAGGTTTTTTTTTTTTTTTAATGGAAAGATTCCTAGCGCTCGATTAAAAAATCCGTGGCTGTGTTGCCGAAGAATAGACCATGGGTCTCTATCAGAGGATTGAAAATTCATTTTAGGGGAAAAATTTGTTAAAATGTTCTTTTTCTAGAAGTAGCCAAGAGTTTTAGTGATTGAAAAGCATTTGCTCCGAAGTTTAAACTTATGTATTGACTAACATGTTACTGTTGAATTTTGTGTGGTCTCTCATAAATGGCCACTAGCTTGGGAAAGCTGTGAAGGTTTAGTGGTGGCTTAGTTTTGTTGCAGACAATGTGGCGGGTTTTCTTGATCTGTATGGTTCATTACAATTACTATTCGTGTTCCTTACTTATTTGGAAGTGATGTTTATGTAGCAGCAGGCCATCCAGCATATACCTGGCTCTGGGGTGGAGTGGATCCATTTCTGACGTTCCGTCCTCTCCCTCTATTGGTGTCCATGATCAAAATCCCTAAAGCTGAAATGAACAGGGAGGAGTGGTGGTAAATTGGGCCTTGAAAAGCCCCCAGATCTCCTCGTGACATTCCTTGACCTGCTGATTTCTTGACATTTCTTTTGGAAGAGGAAGAGATCTCTCATTCTCCAATTATAAATAAGGCCTGGAAGAGAGACCGTACTATGGTGATTTTAATTAGTCCTGTAATGGTGGTTTACAAACTTGACTTTTTTTTTTTAAATATTTGTGGTTTAAAACAAATTATTTATTTTAAGAGAGAGAGAGAGAGAAAGAGAGAGAGAGAGAGAGGACGTACATTCACAGACACGAGCACCGGTGGGTGCAGGGAGAGAGAGAGAATCCTGAACTCAGGAACCCGGAGATCATGACCTGAGCTGAGATCAAGAGTCAGGTGCTTAACCAACTGAGCCACCCAGGTGCTCCTACACACTTGACTTTGTATCCACAAGTCCTAGAGGGCTTGTGAAAACACAGATTTCTGGGCCACCCCGAGAGTTTCTGATTTAATAGGTCTGAGGTGGGCCTGAAACCTGGCATTTCTAACAGTTTCCATGGGACGCCGGTACTGCTATAGCACAAGCATTCCTGGGGAATCAGCGTTCTATGGGATCAACGTGGGCTAGCACCTTCTGTGGGACAAGATGGGGGAGGGGCATTGCTTTGCAGACCTTTCTGGGTCCCTGTGTTCACTTGGCACCTAGGTCCAGGCTAGGCTGCTGTTCTCTGCATTTCAGCCAGCCACTGTGGCATTTTGTTTTCCTCATTCTGATCAGGTGCTCTGTTTCCTTAGAGGCATTTGGAGTGGATGTCTCCAAGCAGGGATTTTACTGGAGAGAGTCAGATACGAGCACCATACTTCCCACATCTTGAGGGTTTAGTTTGAGATCTTTCATCTCATGGGCTCTTCAGAGAGAAAATTTGTCTAGGTTCTACAGGGAGCCGCACAAAAGCTTTGGAAACCCTAGGGACAGTATTCAGGAGGCACCCCATCCCAGCTCTGTGTTAAGGAAAACAACCGACACAATGATCTGTAAACGTTCACATACTCTGAGGTGCAGTGATGGAGGAGAGTAAAGGGTAGACATTTATTTCAGAGAAGATTATATTTCATATAGAGACTCCAGAACAAAGACTGAAACAGTATTTTTATTTGGATAATTCGGGATGATTACTGCGAAAGCACCTACATGTCCCGAACATGTATAACCTAAGGGTATCCTTAATGAATTGTAAGAAAGATCTTGCTGAACCTTGTCCCAGAGCCAGTAAATGACTTCCTTCAGGCAGTAGCTGCGATGTCGTATGTTTCACTCCCTTATTTCCAAACATAAATAAAATTGTTTTAAAGAAAAGTGTCTTGGAGACTCATGGTCTTATTTAGAATAGTTTCTTTTTCTATTTTTAACCTCACATCTATCCGTGCCATGGTTTGAACACAAAGGGCCTGAGCTGAAGTTATTGTTTTACTAGTCAGATTCTGAGTTGATAATTTTGGGGGGTCTAGAAGGGAAGATGAGGGCCAATGAAGCTGCATGAAAAGTGGTAGTTAAACATTAATAGAAGTTAATGTACTTTAAATGCTATGAGTGCTGGGATCACTGCTGAAAAATGGTGTGCCTTAAAAAGGGAAGAATGGAAAACCACAATCATACCTCCTGAAATAACCAGGAAACGTGTGAGTGGTGATTCCTCAGTAACGATGATATGAAATGTGCATAGCCTTGGCCAGAACCAATGCCTTCGTTCTGTGTGATGTGCAAATGAGCTATTCCAAATGTAATTCTTGCCCTCAGAAGCACCTTCGGGGATTCTACCTCCGTTCCCATTCCCTCGTCCTGGAGACAGATTGAGAGAGCAGGGTGGCAGCCCGCCCACCCACCAGGCATTTACGGCCTCTTGCCCATCCCGGCATCGCAGACTTCAGGCTCCAGTGTCGACCGTTCCAATCACAGTAGCAGCCTCAGGATCATAAACCATACTTTACGCCTGTTGATTGGAAGGGCCTGGGGTAACCAGAAACCTCTTTAAATCACATTGCAGCAGAATACAGGGAAACTCAAGCTCCGGACTGACCTGAGGACCCAAGCGTTATTGATGGCATTGCTTCCACGGGAAGGTGATCTGTAAATAACAAACCTGGGAGTTCAATCTAGATTTTAGAATATAACCAGTGAGTGGTGGCATGTTCTCCGGAGGTGGGTTTATGTGACTGGAAGCTTCCTAGGGTTAATTCTCTGTTCTGTCCATTCACTGCAACCAAAGACTGATGGGAGCTGTCTTGCCCATGGAGTCCTAACTGTGAGCTCTACACGGCCTGTAGTGGTCTTGTCCATCATCCAAATTGGCACTCAATAAGTATTAACTGACTGAATGAATGATCACAGAGAATTGTTAACTCCATTCACTTTAGTAAATGGAAAACAGTTAATATTTGGAGGATCGCTCATATGTGAATGGTTAAAGAGAAATTTCAGAGCTTTTCTGAGTTTTTAAGGGGTCAAAGTCCCTCCCTCCCCACCCCCTCCTTTACTTGATGGTTCCAGATAAGTAATGGCCCCAAACAGGAGGTTACTTTGCTAGGTTTTCTCTTAGGATTTGTGGGTTTTCACACAGTTTTATTTAAGTTTATTTATTTTGAGAGAGAGAGCAAGAGAGTGAGCAGGGGAGGAGCAGAGAGAGAGGCAGAGACAATCCCAAGCAGGTTACCTGCTGTCAGCACAGAGCCCTATGTGGGGCTCAAACTCACAAACTGTGAGATCATGACCTGAGCCGAAATCAAGAGTCAGACGCTTAATCGACTGAGCCACCCAGGTGCCCCTTCACACTCTGTTTTAAACAATTAGTGTTGTTTAAGTGTGGAGGGTTCACTATGGCTTTCCATTTTGCACACGAGCTTCTTCAATTTCTGCCTCTCTGCTTTTGAATGTATGGCCTTGGAGTATGTGTCTTTGTCTAGCTTTGAAGCTGGCAGAAGGGCCTCACAGCGAGTGGCTCCTGTCTTGGCGCTAACCTAGGATTTATCTTTCGTTAATGCTGAATATATTTGAAGCTTCTTATTGCCAGCGTTCAATAGACTACTGGCCCTTTGTCGTTAAAAATGTCAGGAAGTAGAATTTACCCCAGTGTGTTTTTCTGTGCTCATTTTTATGTCTTTACACCATCCAATTGCTTTTTGGTTGAATAACTGGTTCCCATATTCACAGAAGCCCTGAATAAAGGTCTCTGTTAGTGCTTGGTCATCTGCATAGGGATTATTTATACATGCGCTTAACATGGATCTATGTCTATGTCTGTATCCATACCCTTATACATAGATGCATGATTTTATCCCTTTTTTCTTGAGGATCCTCTGACTTATTTTAATTTCAGTTTCCACTGAAACAGGGCTCCAGGACTTTTCCAGAGCCCCCGTGTTGCTCAAGGAACAGGCAACCAGGCCTCCGGGTGCTCTTACCTGGAGCGTGTTGTAACCAAGTCTCGTGCTCAGTTGTCACATTGCTTCCTGGCTCTCTTTCTTCACTGAAGATGTGGAAAGTGTTCAGGACGGGGAAATGCAAGCATCAGGGGGCACAAGGGCTGCCAGGCTTTCCAAGAGCATCCACTTTGGACGCCCGGCCTGGTGGCATGGATGGTGTGCAGGCCTGGAAAAAATAGGAGAGAGAGCCAGAAGGGTGGAGGGGCCGTGGCATTTGCCACCCTGGCGGGGGAGTCGTGACCATCAACTTTGTGTTCCTCGCATTTTCTGAAGGGAATCCACACAGCTATTTATTTCCTGAGTACCAGTGCGTGCTTCCTCCTTCTAGAGTAAATATATCCAAGTGACCCGAAGAGATCCCACAGGAGGAAATGGAAGAGGAAGCCCTTTCTCTCCTTCCGTGTGGACAGCCTGCAGATTTCGTCTGCAGCCTCCTGTCCTTGCACGTAAACCGCTGATGTGCCCTCATTCCCACCATGTGAGCTGCAGATCTTTTCCAGTTCGCAGTTGACCAAAACGCTGCACTCCGTGAGAGTGCAGTGCCGGCCTCTCTTCACTTCAGCTTCAAGGTCCATGGCTTGGCTTTCCTTTTTTTTTTTTTTTTTTTACATTTACTTATTTTTGAGAAACAGAGTGAGACAAAGCGTGAGTGGGGGAGGGGCAGAGAGAGAAGGAGACACAGAATCTGAAGCAGGCGCCAGGCTCTGAGCAAGCGGTCAGCACAGAGCCCAATGCGGGGCTTGAACCCACAAACTGTGAGATCATGACCTGAGCCCAAGTCGGGCGCTCAGCTGACTGAGCCACCCAGGCACCCCGGCTTTCCTCTTATACATGATCTTCTAAAGGTCTTTCAACAGCAGCCCCAAATTGGGTTATTTAAAAATAGTCATAAACATATAGTGGGACTGAAGCTAGAGAAGGTGAAGGTTAAAGCCTTTTCTATGAACTGAAAGCAATTCTGTAAAGTTGAGGAGGTTGACTAACAGATATTTGGATCAACTTTTTAAAAGAAGGAAAAATGTGTTCGCAAGCCAGAAGCGCAGTTGTAGAAACATCTGGAAGGACAAACTGTTTTCCATATGCACCCCCACTGTTTTTTTTTTTAAACACAAATAGCTTTAAAAAATTATAACAGTAACACATGAATGCATTCTTGTTTTTCACAGTTTCCAGCAGTTTGGCAATATGTGCAGCCAAAAGTGGGATTGCACTTGACCCTCCTCTCTTACTCCCCTTTCCACTGCGAGGGAGAACTTTCTTTAACCATCCAGAATGCATATGTTATGTAAATAATGAAATCTGTGGCTTCACTTAGTAGGTAGATAATCAAACAGACTCATTTTTGGTTGCAATAAAGAACTTTTAATCCCAAACCAAGGCTGCAACTGTTTTAAGGTAGCACTTTGCCTTGTGGATCTTTCTGTGTCAGTTCCTGGGTATCTCATGCGTTCTGTTTCATAGTCTTTCTGAGTAGTCTGCTACCAGTTTCCTTGGGTCTGAAACCTGCCTCTGCCAGGTGTAAGCTGTGTGACTTTAAACAACTTTCTCATCCTCCCTGGCCTCAGTATCTCCGTCTGGAATGGGGCAATAATTGTGGGGCACTCTCCCACCTCATAGGGCTGTTGTGAGATACACTGAGTGTATGTATATTTGCACTCAGGAAAGTTCCTGGCATGTAGTAATTGTTACGATTATTATTACTGACCAATTGTGATTTATTGTCTCCTTTTTTTAAATTTTTTTTTAATTTTTTTTTAACATTTATTTATTTTTGAGACAGAGAGAGACAGAGCATGAACAGGGGAGGGGCAGAGAGAGAGGGAGACACAGAATCTGAAACAGGCTCCAGGCTCTGAGTGGTCAGCACAGAGCCTGACGCGGGGCTCGAACTCACGGACTGCGAGATCATGACCTGAGCCGAAGTCAGACGCTTAACCGACCGAGCCCCCCAGGCGCCCCTCCTTTTTTTTTTTTTTAAGTTTATTTATTTTGAGAGAGAGTGAGGGAGAGAGTGGGAGCGGCAGAGAGAGAGGGAGAGAGTGAGAATCCCAAGCAGGCTCCGCGCTGTCAGCACAGAGCCTGACGCACGGCACTATCTCACGAACCATGAGATCATGACTGGAGCCGAAATCAAGACCAGATGCTTAACCCACTGAGCCATCCAGGTGCCCCTATTGTCTCCTTTTAATGTTTATGTTGTTATGTTTTAAAGTTTATATTTATGCCACGTTTTCAGCAAAGTATTTCAAATAATGCCTTACATATAAAGATTGATACTTGGAGTGGATTGCTGAGCAAAAAGTTGTGTATACTTTGTATGTTGATAGATTATCTTGCATAAATGCTTTGTCAGTCTTACTCTCACCAGTAGTAGGTGAGGGTATCCTTTGTTTATACTTTCATCTGTATCAGATATTATCCATCTTTTATATTTTTGCCAATTCAGTTAAAGTGATAGTGTGATGAATAACAAGGTAAAACATCTTCATCAGTGACCAATGAGAAGGAATGTTCATTTTGCTGGTTGATTTGCTGACTTACTTTATACGTTATATACATTCATCTTTTATGGATTATATAGGTTGCTCTAATGCTTTTGTAGGCTTTACCTTTTTTAAAGAGTGTCTTTTGGTAGGGGCACCTGGGTGTCTCAGTCAGTTAAGCATCTGATTTTGGCTCAGGTCACGATCTCACTTTTCATGAGTTTGAGCCTTGCATCAGGCTCTGTGCTCACAGCGCAGAACCTGCTTGGGATCCTCTCTTTCTCTCTCTGCCCCTCCCCTGCTCATTCTCTCTCTCCCTCAAAGAATAATACATAAACATTAAAAAAAATAGCATCTATTGGTAAACAAAAGATTTATTTACCTTTTTATAGAAGCAAACGTGCCCATCTTTTTCATCTAAGCTTTACTTCTTACTTAGGAAGGCTTCTCCTCTCTAAGGTTGTAAACATACTTCCTAATATTTCTTTCATTAGTTTTACTCTGTGTGTGTGTGTGTGTTAACTTAGCATTTTAATCTTTTTGAATTTTTTTTTCAACTTGGTGTTAAGTACTTTGTTTTTCCCCCTCCAGAGATAGATAAAGATATTTGCACAAATTTTCATGTGACATTTTCAGAGAGACCAAGAATATTATTTTAACTTTCTGGAATCAGAAAACCCCTAATAAAACAAAAAAGAGACTTTGGAAACGTAGCATTTAACTCTTTTGGAAAGTAAGTAATGAGCTTTGTTGATTCTCATTTATGGGAGTGTAAGCCTCACCAGGTAGTATCAGAGAATGTAGGTTTTCACAGGAACTTTTTTTTTTTTTACTGCCCTCCTCCCTGCTTCAGATTGAACTCAAAGTATATTGTCATGGTCTCTTAATGGAGAATTGTAAAACAATTTTCAGATATCCACGAAAAGACATTCAGTGGAAAGAGTTGTGGGTAATTTGACAGATTGCAAATTTATTGGAAAAAGGGGATTAGCTCAAGTGTTCCTTTTCTGTCATTTGGAGCGTGTTATACAAAACGTTTCCCCATACATTTGTGAGGTGAAAATCTGTTCTCCAATCTCTCTTCCATCTTTTAAGGCCGACATTTGGGTTATGTCTCTGTGAGGACAGAACATGCTTATTCTTTGCAGCAGACTGATCATGGGTGTAGAACTTTCAGGAAATGGCTCCACTGGGAAACAGGAAGCACCAGCTTTTCTCCCCTTAGCCTTGCAAGTGCCCTGACCTCGGACTTTTTAAATGACCTGCCTTACTTGGGCAATGCACCCCCCCCTCCACCCCGCCCCAGCCCAGTGTGGTTCAGGGGAGGGCCCGTGCCTTCCTGAAGTGTTTAAAGTGCACAAGTATCATTTAGGGACCTTCCACACTCCTAGTGTTTCGCTAAAAGATGAAGGATCCCTTAAGAAATTAGGTTTTGCAGTTAAAAGTCAGGAAAAATCATTCCCCTTTCTATGGTTTCGGCAAACCCTGTGGCGAGCCCACTTTGACCTCCTCACAGAGGTCATGGCATACTTTCCAAAGGACTTCCCAGATCAGTACATCTGGGGTGTTCTTCTCCACTCCATTCCCATTTCTCTCCTTTTAACCTTTCTTTTTTTTCCCCGCCTTTCATTTTGTTCTTCCCCGTCTCTGTGCTCCCTAATTTCACATTCTTCCCCTCTCTTTTGGTTTTCTTCCTCTTCATTCCTAGCATCTGCTTTTGGTGGACAAGCTTTTCAGAATGTACGAAGAGGACAGATAATAGCTTGGCTTAAATTCTAACATATGCTTCGATTTTATCTTCCTTTCTTTTGGGCAAAGAGACTGAATGACTCTGGGAATAAATTTAGCTCTAAATCAGCAGAATTGTCCCGTGGCACTTTGGAAAACAGTCTGTTCGAATTCTGCACATCCTTCATGTTTGTAACTTGCTAACTCTTCAGTCTTCAAACCTAGGAGCATAGAGGAATATACTATTAGAGACTCATGAATCAGACAGGCTTGGGTTCAAATCCCAGATCTCCTACCTGCTATCCATAACTTGGGAGGAATTTTTTAAACTCTAAATCTTAGATTCCTCTTTGGTTAAATGAGGAAATAATACCATCTCTCAGGTGATTATAAGAATTAAATTAGTGCTTAGTTTAGTGATTGGCTCACTGAACTAATTCCATAAAAGGTAGTTATTTTTCAGACTTATGTTATAGTAATAATACATCATGAAGGAAAAGATCATGGGGAGAGTCCCATCTGAGTTTATATTGAGTCTGAATTGCAGAAAAATGTGCCATGTGTATACAGTGTATATTAGTGTTTTCAGGCTTATTTATGAGTTGAGTTTATAGAAAAAATTGTAATTATAATGTGTCTGTAGTTTATGGACATGCATTATGAATATAAAGCTGCTGAAACATGTTTGTGTTAAACCCTTCATTCTTTAAAGGCACTAGGTTTGAATTATTGAAAATTCTTAATTTTATTGTCCGTTGAATGATTCACCTGTTAAAATTGTTTTGAGTTTATAAGAAGTCTCTTTTATTCATTGATAGATTGGATATGTACGCTTTACTGGGTTTTTGGGGGGAGGGCGGGGGAGAGGCACTTACCATAGGGAAGGGGCAGGAAGGGAAGTTAGGGGTGGGGTGGGGTAGAAACCCCCTCTCCTCAGAGCTCATGGAGCCTCCTGTTCAAATGTGCTTCCCTGCTTCCCTCTTGCATGGAGATTACAGCTGGGAAAGCGATTTCTTTTAACAAAACTAGGCTCTAATATATTTTTTAAGACTTTATTTTTAAGCAAGCTCTACACCCAATGTGGGGCTCAAACTCACAAGTCTGAGATGAAGAATCACGTGTTCTTCCAACTGAGCCAGCCAGGTGCCCCCAAAGTAGCCTTTGACTTTTGATATATTTACAGCCTGCTAGAGATGAAAAGAGGGCTATTGGAGAATATAAATTCTTCTTTACACTGTCGATTTTCATCCATGTTATTATATCCATAGACCAAGACGCTGCATTTCCTGCGAGAGAAGCCAAGGCTTGAGCAGGCAGATGGCAGTGGGAGATCGTGGTTTTCGTCAAGGCATCAGCAAAAGTAGAAGTCACTGGCTTCTTCTGTGATTGTCCAGAAGCTTTAGAGGTCCGAGGATAGAGAGAATGAGAGGGAGGGAAGAAGGGACAAAGGAGGAGAGAGAGAGAGAGAGAGAGGGAGACAGAGATCTTCATTCTGTTAGTACTGAGTCATTAGTACTAAGTTGTTAGCACTAAGAAGCTAATACCCAGAATTGAAAGCAGACGTGTCTTCTCCAGCCTGAGTAGTGACAGTGGAAGGCAAGAAGGGAGCGTGAGTTCAGGAGCGGAGGTGGTGTGGGAGCGGAGAATGTTGGGAATGAGGTGGTGTTCCTATTTACGGTCATAGTTGTCCACGTTAGTAGTCCTGGAGAGACCTGAGGGGAGTCAGTCACCCAACTGAGCCTTTCCCACACTTCCTTCCTAGATCATCCCTGACAGGAAATTGGGTGAAGACCAGAAATAACAGTACAGGAATGAAAGGCATCTGAGGGTCCCCTCCAGGTTCAATGTCTACCATCCTGTTACAAAACCAGCGAAAACAATCACACACTCACTAGAAGAGTCTGCCATGTACTTCTGGTGATATCTTTTATTATTTTGGTGCACAGTGAGCTATTGAGATAGTCTTTTTTTTTCCCTCCACTGTGCAACCACGGTCTCCTTCTTATGAACGTAAGAAATATGATGTCTGCATGGCAATCCCAGACAATTATGGGCAAGCACAGAAAATTCTGTTTGTTCCGCCAAGTCAGGGTCTCTCACACTGGTCTCTCCTCTCCATTTCCTCAGGTTGCATTTCAGTTTCTGGACAATGGTGCGGATTATGTGGGATCTGTGCCTGGACACACGATGGTCTCCCTAATTTATTACTCTCATGCCATTATGGGCTTGGGATTGCTCTGGCTTCCTAGCCACCTTTGTAGGTCTTCCCAGAAAGGTGGACTCAGGCTTCTTCAATTTTTTTTTTTATGTTTATTTGTTTAGTTTGAGAGTGAGAGAGTGTACGTGCACGAGAGCGGGGGAGGGGAAGAGAGAGAGAGAGGGAGAAAGGGAATCCCAAGCAGGCCCTGCACTGTCAGCACAGATGCAAGTTCATGTGAACCCATGAACCGTGAGATCATGATCTGAACTGAAACCAAGAACTGGATGCTAACTGACTGAGCCACCCAGGCGCTCACAGGCTTCTTCATGTGTTTTTTATTATTTTTAAGTCTTTATTTTTGAGAGAGAGAGAGAGAGAGACAGAGCGTGAGCAGGGGAGGGGCAGAGAGAGAGGGAGACACAGAATCTAAAGCAGGCTCCAGGCTCTGAGCCAATAGCACAGAGCCCCGATGCGGGGCTTGAACGCACAGACTGCAAGATCATGACCGAGCTGGTCGGACGCTTAACCGACTGAGCCACCCAGGCGCCCGGCTTCCTTGCGGTTTGAATCTGCAACCCCGATTAGAGGTGCTATGGATCCCCAACCGCCAATACTTTACTAGGCTCCTCTTAGCTGCAGCTAACTTGCTGGCCTCCTCTCTGACACTGTTCTTCCTATGGGGACAGAAAGAATAAGAACAGTGTTCTTCCTGATTCATCTTCTTCCAAATAATTTTTGCCATTTATGTAGATCTCTCCAACTTTTTATGATGAAATTTTCAACAAGAAGAAAATTGGAAAGAATATTACAGCGAACATCTGTATACTCAACACCAAGGTTCAACCTCCGTTTAATGTTCTGCTGTTTGAAAATAAGGCGCCCATATCAGGTCACTTCACACCTAAACTCTCCAGCACATGTCTCTGAAAGCTAAGGACACAGTAGCTCCTAAAAGCACAACCCTGATACCAGTATCACTGCACCCAAGAAAGTTAGAACAGCTTTGTAATAACAGATAATACCTCGTCCATCTTCGGATTCCCCCCGTTATTCAACAGTGCCTTTTACAGCTTCTATTTCAAACGGAAATCAACCGAGAGCTCACGCGCTGCATTTGGTGATTGTGCTGTTGTGGTGCCTTCAGTCTAGAAGGCTCCCTCCATGCTTTTTTCCCTCCTGACATTGACATTTTGAGGGGACCAGCCAGGTGTCCTGCATTCTGGCAACATAGCTGATGATTTTTTTCTGGGTGGATTCTTAAATCTGTCATTTATTCCCTGTATTTCCTTGAATTGGAACTTATTTCTAAAGGCTCGATTAGGTTTAAGTGAAACGTTTTTGGGAAGATGGCCATCGCAGAGATGTTGTGCACTTTACGTTGCATCTCATTTGGAAGCACATAATGTCAGGTTGTCACGCTATTAGTGTAAGTTGGAATAATTTTCAAAGAAGGTGACCACCACATCTTTTCCTTGTAAATTTAAGTTTTTCTTTGCAACTGGTAAGGAATTTGTGGAGTGATAGTTCGGCATCTAGCAAATATCCTCTTCCCCCAAAACTTTAACCTACTTGCTCAGTATCTAGCTCTGATCCTTTCCTGAAATTTTTACTTAATTTCTAAGGGTTGCAGAGTGGTGTTTTTTTTAAAGTCAATCTTTCCTTATACATACTGCCTTCCATTGGAGGACAAAAAAAAAAAAAAAAAAAAAAAAAAAGAGCAGTCTGGCCTTGACCAGGATTTCAAATTTTTCATTTTAGTTCTACCTGGATACCCCTTGCTTGAGGCACTGGATGTTTTGTATCTGGCCGCCTACATTGGTATGGGTCATAGGATTATAGAAAAGATAGTCACAGTATAACTGTGTCAAAAATATTATTTTATTTCATAAAATATTATTTTCTGTTTCACAAAGACATTGAGCAAAGATATTATGGGAATTGTTCTATTTTTTTTATCACAATGATTAAATATTAAATATTAATAACATTAATTGCTTTAGGATTCCCTCTTGCATCTTTGTGGTGATTGGTAGAATAAAGACAGAGAACTGGCAGCAGGCTTATGAATCATCCGAAGCCTTTGTTACAGAGGTGAGGACGTTGGGCCCAGGGAGCTTAAACCACTTGGCCTTAAGGGTACATAGCTGGTTTGTGCCAGACCGAGGCCTTAGGACTCCAACTTTAATGTTTTGTGTTGTGAAACTAAGAAATATTAGGAATAAATAACACTTGTTGCCTTGCCAGATTCACTACTTTAGCACTAGTGTGTGTTGCCATGGGATGTGCCTAACATGTTTTGCCACTGGTCTCCATTGCCTTTGGGTGATACTGTGTTTCTCAAAGCTGGGCACATATATTATCAGTGATAATGAGATGGTTTTAGCAGATACTCAGGGGCTAACCTCTTTAATTTGGGTAGTTCTCTATTTATTTTAGTATTTATTAGAAAAAATATACCTGGCACATCATACTCTTGGTTTCATGATATTGTTTAAGATAATTAAAACCATGAAATAAAGGAAAAATATTAAATAATTTAAGTTTAAATTTGAAAAGAGTGTTTGAGTAGGGCTACCCTAAGGCACTTGAAATTTAATACTAAGCAGAGCAACGTTTCTGCCTCATGGAGCTTAAACTCTAATGGAGGGAAGACAAGAAAGACAGAGGAAGAAACACAGATGTAATCTACAAGTAATGACAGACGCCATGAATAAAGGGAACGAGGTAAGAGGAGGATTGTGACAGGCTCGCCGTTTATAAATAGTTAAGACAGGCCTGTCTGATAAGATGACATTTGAGCCAAGAGTCCAGGGCAGTGAGGGAGTGAGCACACTGATATCTGAGGGAATAGCATTCCAGGCAGAGGGAACAGCAAACATAAAGGCATGGAGCCTGGGGTGAGCTCTGCATGTTGAAGGAGCAGCAGAGGCCTGTGTGGCTAGAGCAGAGTGAAGGTGAGGAGAGTAGTAGGAGCAACCAAAAGGGTGGCAGAAATGCAGCTCATGTAAGGACTTACAGGCCTTTTGTCTGATGAGGGTTCACGGTGCGGAAGGTATGAGAACAAGGTGTACATTGTGTAAGTGTATGTAAAACACTCCAGTGGGGGCAGCAGTGATGTATTAATATAATGAATTGGTTTCTGGTAAAGAAAGATGACTTGGGGGGCGCCTGGGTGGCTCAGTCAGTTGAGCATCCGACTTCGGCTCAGGTCATGATCTCATAGTCTGTGAGTTCGAGCCCCGCATCGGGTTCCGTGCTGACAGCTCAGAGCCTGGAGCCTGTTTCGGATTCTGTGTCTCCCTCTCTCTCTGACCCTCCCCCATTCATGCTCTGTCTCCCTCTGTCTCAAAAATAAATAAACGTTAATAAAAAAAAATTAAAAAAAAAAAAAAAGAAAGATGACTTGGGGGAAGGTATCGCTGGGGAGCAGGGGAGAAACGTTCATGTTACAAGGTGTGCAGAAAATTTCGCTTCAGATTCACAAACAGCTTCAGGAGTATGACCTCCCCACCCCTTTCCATTCTTCAACTTTCATACACAAATGCACACACGCACACGCACCCCAAATTGAGGGTTTGCAAGTTTGTTCATTGTCTGCATTCGCCCCTGCGTTACGCTGTCATGGAAAAGAACATGGTTGTTGGTGATCACATGACTGTGGCCACTTGCGACCAGAAGTGGGTAGGACCCAGGCTTTGAGTTGTGTCTTGAGTTTTCGTTCTGGTTCTTCTAGCTTCACCGATTCCTTTTATGCAGCTCAAGTCCATCTAAGAGCAGGGTCATTATAATTAGTTTCATGGCTGTTACACTTTGAGTCAAATCCCTTTTATTTTGAAATCCCGGTTGCTATTGGGAGAAAAGCATCAGTGTTTGAAAATTCAAATGATGCATTTTCAGAGTGAGCAGAGATATTGTTTCTCTTCATCATGGTGAATAAAACATTACGGAGGACTCATTCTCTGCATATGTGCCTTTTGCTTTGAGAGACAAGGCTAGAACTTGAAGTCAGGCAGGAAGTTTCGAGTTTGTGCATTTCCAGAGAGGAAGAGAGCACTTGATTTTCCTGCTTATTATCCTCCCAACAAATTACTAATAGCACTTTGCCATCCTGTGGTCTGGATCAGTCTTCCTTCTTGGATCACCAAGAGGTAGGGTATTGGGGTGGTTTGGATTATTCTGTGGACAGAATTATCCAGATCTCCTTAAATAGATATTTCTTTCTTAATGCTTCATAACTTATTCTCTGTTTAGGAAGTAGTTGATTGCCTACCACTTGGGGAGCTCTGTCCTCTTTCTCCTTCTTCCTCCGACCACTTGTCCCTCTTCTCTGGCCCTGGGTGGTGTGGAGCAGAATTTTTTGCATCAGATCCCGTAAGACCTGGGAAGTCCTCATTATTGTCAGGTAGATCATCCTCTTTATGAACTTTATTCTAGTCGATTTTCTTACCCATCACCTAATGAGCTTTGGGATAGCAAATTCAAAGAAACTAACCCAGATATTACCAGCAAAAAAAAAAAAGCATATTTGCCCTGTGCAGACCTGCACAATGAAAAGCTAGAAATGGAAAACAATGGCCACAGTGTTGGATAATCCCGTTCGTTGGCATGGATTCTTGGGCGGTATTAATTTTGGTTTGACTTCTCTGTTTTTCTTCTGTTTGGCATCTTACACTACATATCGGATTCTTTTCAATTATAAAACAATGGAAGGGAAAGCGGAGAATTATAATCAGACTCTGAATTCTCAGAATTCAAAATATGCCAAGAGTGGGAGACGCCAAGTCTGAGTAGCTCTGTTCCTTATTTTAGCGCCGATTTTTGTAAATGTTTCACCTTGAATGATCATCACAGGTATTTGTAACTGTGGTAATGGTTGAGAATGTTGTTTCAGGAAGACACTCAGTCATTCTTAGGGTGCATTGTGTCACCTCCCCCGCCTCTTCCCTGCACCCACAGGTGTTTTCCATTCCTCTCCTAAGTTCATGTGGTGTTCTGAGAGTCCCTGAAGTGGTAAACAGCCCCTGTCCCTTGGTGGCAGCCATGGTCACTCGCTATTTATTTCTTTAAAGTTGGGACTCCTATCTAGGTGTGAAAACTTGAGGTGCCCATTAATTATCAGTGTTATCTTTCTCTTGGGCCCCTCAGAAATTCTGGATGACGTTTATTTTAGTGTATCTGCTTATATGGCATTTGTAGGGGGTACTCTCCTACTCTAGTTTGGGTCTTCCAGATGTGCTGACATAATTGCTTTAAGTTACAAATGGCCAAATTATATATATTATTGGAAATTTTTGAAAGGGCATGTATGAGGGCGCCTGGGTGGCTCAGTCAGTTAAGCATCCAACTCTTGATTTCTGCTCATCATGATCTCAGGGTTTATGAGATCCAGCTCTGTGTCAAGCTCCATGCTGACAGCTTGTAGGCTGCTTGGAATTCTCTCTCTCTTTCTCTCTCTCTCTCTCACACACACACAAAATAAATAAACATAAAAAGGGGTGTATATATTGAACCATGCACAACCCTAAAAATTAATTGTGTGTGTTACTTAAAAATTATTTTGATATTTCATGTTTTTGTAATAATTTATAATAATATGTTAGTTAATTCTCAGGTGATCTTGTGACTCAGTCTACCTACCCAATTGGCTGTTTCCATCAAGCCCCTGTTATCTGAAATCTTTAGGTCAGCATCTTCCTTCTACAGAGAAGGCATAGAGGTATAAGAAATTATATTTTTTAATTATGAGAATTTACTTGGGTAAAGCAGAGTCTTTAATTCCTGTACTCCAGACCTGTGTTAACCAAATGCATGGATTGCACAATGCAATTTCAATAGCATCCCAGACTCTCCGTGCAGTGTGGATGGTTACATGAATATGCTCGTGTGAAAGAGCCGAGGAGTGTTGCTGCCAGTTTTTCTCCTGGTGTTTTGAGGAGTTGGCCACCTCTCCGTCCCAGTCAGTTCTGCCTGAGCAGGGTCCATGCCCCCTACTCGTGACTGACAGCAACTTCCTTCAGCAGAAAATCACGACTCTAATAGGTCAAAGAGCTCATTCTTTTTTTTGATGCCCGAGGGCAAACCTTCAAAATGAAATTTTACCCTTCCAGGAAATATCTACTTCAAACTTAGTTCTTTATAAATTACCGAAGAAAAATGAATGTATTTACAGTTAAGTGTACGTCACTTGGTGGTGAACCAACAGTGGTGATTGGAAGGTGGAGTCAACGCAGATATGTTTCCATGAACTTCTCTTGATGAATGTTGCAGATATTGTCGGTGCCCCACCAGCCACCCTCAGATTCCCTTCACTGGTCCTGGGTGCTCAGCCTGGCTTCTGTGTATGTTTGCTCCTGAGACCTGACACCTGGAACATTCTTCAGAGAGCGAGCCTTGAGCTAGCAGAGCTCTTCCCCAACCCAACACTCACACACACACGCACACACACACATGCATACGCGCATGCATGCACACACCCATGTGCACAGGAGCACACATGCATACACACAGCTGGGATTGGCCTGGAGCTAAGTACCCTCCAACCCATTCCCTCAACCTCTTCTTGGCTGATGACTGATTGGTGCCCAGGGCCAGCTTCTGTGGGGTAACTTACAAATTCCCTGCAGGTTCCGTGGTGTCATTTACACTGCAGAGCTCCTAGTATGATCAGACCGAGGCCGCGTCCTCACCTGAAATTGCAGCCTTGCTTGGCTGCTTCTTCTTCCCTTTCCTGCCTCCCCCCTCTGCTGGGGGCCCTTCTTTAACTCAATTCCATGGACACTCCTTTCTGGGGTCTAATTCTGAGCAACTGACCTAAGGCAATATTTTCTGTTGGAGCTCTGAGAAATTAAATGTTACTCAATGCTTTTTATTAGTACGTTTCATTTTTTTAAATATTTATTTATTTTTGAGGGAGACAGAGTGTGGGTGAGGGAGGGGCAGAGAGAGAGGGAGAAAAGGATCCAAAGCACGCTCTGCAGTGAGAGTGAGAGCCCCATGCGGGGCAAGAACTCATAAGCCGCGAGATCATGACCTGAGCCGAAGTCGGACACTTAACAGACTGAGCCACCCAGGTGCCCCTTTATCAGTATGCTTAAAAATGTTTTTATCTTGTTTGCTAATTTGGGCTACATATGTGCAAGTGGTGATCTTAAAATGTAATTAAAAAATTAAGTGAGGTATAGGTTATAGTTACCAGTTATTGAGGGAGGGGGCACTGTGTGCCACATCCTTGACACATTTTGTCTGATTTTTCTAATAATCCTGCATTTTCAGAATGAGTTCGTTGACGTCCAACGACATTTATCAATGTGCCCAGGACACAGAGCTAGTAATTGGCAGAACTACAATTCATATCCAGATCTTTCTGGTTTTAATGCTTTAGTTTTTTCAGCTGCTGTCCTGCTGACTCTTTCCTTTTTAAGAGTATTAAAAATGTCTATTTCTAGATGCTCAAAGAAGCATTCCAACATCAAAGTTCATAGCTTAGTAAAATTGGAGGAGACTATCTCTTTTGTAAATTTTTTTTAAAGTTTATTTATTTATCTTGAGAGAAAAGACAGCAAACAGGGGAGGGGCAGAGAGAGAGGGAGAGAGAGAATCCCAAGCAGGCTCCCCACTGCCAGCACAGAGCCCGATACAGGGTTCAAACTCATGAACTGTGAGTTCATGACCTGAGCTGAAATGGAGAGTGGGATGCTTAACCGACTGAGCCACCTAGGCAACCCTGAATATCATTTTCTTAAAAATTTTTTAAATGTTTTCTTTATTTTTGAGAGAGAGAGAGAGAGAGAGAGAGAGAGCAAGCAGGTGAGGGGCAGAGAGAGAGGGAGACACAGAATCTGAAGCAGGCTCCAGGCTCTGAGCTGTCAGCACAGAGCCTGATGCAGGGTTCCAACTCACAAACTGTGAGATCATGACCTGAGCCAAAGTTGGACACATAACCGACTGAGCCACCCAGGCGCTCCCTGAATATCATTTTCTTTATCTGTAAAATGGGGATACCAGCACCAACTTCACAGAATAAGAGAGTGCCTAGCAGTGTTAGGTGCCCCATAAAGTGGGACAAGTTTACCTCAGAACCTTCCCGGCAGTCTCTTGTCATTGGGTGTCAGGTCATTAGCTGGGAGGGATAGTGATGGGGGAATAGAAGGTGTAACAGTGGTCACGAATCCATTTATTTGTTTTTCTGATACACATTTTACTGAGGGTGTGTACCATGTGCCTTCAAGAAGTTTGTGATCCAGAGAAGGACTGACGTCTAGCCCAATGATATGGCGGTAGCTAATCTAAACAGGCTGACACAGGAGAGGACTGGCTTATTCTCTCTAGAGAAATCAGGGAGTACTTGACAGGAGAGGTGGCCTTCAAGTGGGGTCTGGACAGACGAGTAGGAGTTCACCACATGGACAAGGTGGAGAAGGAGGTGCCTGTCAAAGTCTGGAGGTTCGCGTTGGGGTAGTTTGGATCTTGCCGGAGTGTGAGATAGGAGAGGACGGTGGCAGGCGACGCTGATGGAGGGACGGCCGGAGGCAACCCCTAAGTTGGGCTTGATAAGGAAATCATTAAGAGGCAGGGTTAGAACATCTAAATGTGAAGAGGGATCACGCTGATGCTGAGTTGGTTACTGCCAAGCCGGTTTACTTCTTGATTCGCTATTAAAGCTGTTCATTTGAGTTATAAATAACCTTGCTAATTTTTGAAAATTTCTGGTCTCATGGCCTTCATATGGTTTTAATGGACTCTGAATCCTTGAGTGGTCATGTTTATTAAATAACTAATGTGGGATCCGTTCATTCTTTCAACAGATACTTACTGAGAGCCTGCTCTGGGCCAGCCTGTAATAGATCCTGGGGACAGCTAGAGTCCCTGCCTGCTGGAGCGTCCCTTGCAGTGAGGGAGACAGACAGTAGATGAATAAATATGTAAGGGAAGAATGCAGTAGTAGGTGGAGGAAGCTAGGGGTGTCCTGCCTGAAGGAAGTGGCCTCTCTACCTGTCTGTGAGGATGGTCGGGGTGGAGGTCCTCATTCAGCAAATCTGGAATCTCGTTGTTTTTCCATTGCTGACTTTATTGTTCTTGGAGTCCAGCAGGTAGAAGGCTCTCTCTCTCTCTCTCTCTCAACCTCTCTCTCTGTCAGGCAGCAGGAAAGCCACAACAACCACCCCCCATTGGGCATATCTGAAGTCAGTTGTAGGCAATGAAACTTTCTACCCTGTGTATAGTCCTTTTTTGAGGATTTCCTCAGAAGAATTATGATATCCAATGTCTAATCTAGAAATCAGAGAATTGGATTTGAGAATCATAACATTCTGTTTTTCCCTCTTAGCTCCAACAAGAACACTTAGCTCACTTTTTACTTTTCCTGCTGAGTTCCTACTCTGGGCTAGGTTTTGTGTGAAGTGCTTTACATATAAAATCTCTCTTCATTCTTTAACAGGGCTCCGTGAGATGGCCATGGTCATCTTTATTTTTCAAACGGGGACAGTGAGACTCGGCGAGGTTATTTCGCTTGCCCAAGGCCATGTTCCTCCTATGAGGTGAAGCCTGGTCTGACTCAGGACAGTCATGTTTCCTGTCTCTGGCCAGGCCTCATTCATGCCTGTTTGTTTTCTGTGACCTTTTCTGTCTCCCTGTTTCTTTTCTCTCCCTCATTCATTTGGTGAGTGCCATTTGTTGGGACTGACACAGACAGACACAGCCCGGTTAGGCAGCCCTTGGAAGGGAATCTTCGGGTTTGAGCGACGGGACAAGACACGTGCCAAGTTCAGAAACAGTGGCAGAGGTCGGAAAAGAGGCCAGTGCCTCATCTCCAAGAGTAGTTTTCAGTAAGATGGACACTTTTCTTTCTTTAAAAAAAATTTTTTTTAATGTTTATTTATTTTTGAGAGAGAGAGAGAGAGAGAGGCAGAGAGAGAAGGAGACACAGAATGCAAAGCAGGCTCCAAGCTCTGAGCAGTCAGCACAGAGCCCGATGCAGGGTTCGAACACACAAGCCATGAGATCATGACCTGAGCCAAAGTCAGATGCTTAACTGACTGGGCCACCCAGGACCCCAAAGTGGACACTTTTCTGGCCAGCCCTTGGGCGACATGGATTAATATCCCCTCTGAATCTGAAAAGCCAGGTTGCAGAGGGAGCTCTGTGCCTGACACTTGTCACGCTCTCATTTTGTGACAAAATCAATGGCACCATTGGCAGATGTCATTTGACTCCTTCTACACATGAAGAAACTGGAGGTTCAGAGAGGTTATGTGACTTGCCCAAGGCCACCAAGCCTATTTAAGGTAGAACAGCTTGGCTCTGGTGTCTAAAATCTTGGGGCCAGAGCTCTCTTTCTCAGAGAAGCTTCCTCAGAACATTAGCAAGGGAGGGGAGAGGCTGGTTTCTACAGTCAGATATGGAAAATGTTGCCCCCTACCCACCTCTTGGCAAGGCATGGTGTCTATGGGCCTTGGTGAAGAAACCTTTGAGCTCTCTGTGACTCATGGTTTTCTGAGCTATTTGACCACAGAAATCTTTTTTTTTTAAATTTTTATTTATTTTGAGTGAGTGAGAGAGAGAGAGAGAAAGCACACAAGTGGGGGAGGGGCAGCGAGAGAAGAGAGAGAATCCCAAGCAGACTCCACACTGTCAGCTCAGAGCCTAATATGGGGGTTGAACTCACGAACCGTGGGATCATGACCTGAGTCATGATCAAACCAAGAGCCAGAAGCCACCGGCTACCCGATCGAGCTACCCAGGCGCTGGGACTAGAGAAATCTTTTTAAAAGTAGTCATCACCAACCTCCTGAGAAGCTATGGGTGGAATAAGAGAATGCACCTGGCTGCCTGAGTGGTGGAGAGAGAGGATAGGAAAGGAGAGAAGATGTCAGAAGAAAGAGGAGAAAGGAATAAAGAAAAGGAATAAAGGGAAAGTGCCACTCAGGATTTCTCAATAAAACTATAAAATACAGTTTCCATCTTTCTTTTCTTTCTGGGCTCTCTCTCCCCCATGCTTTTCAAATTGGCACACAAGATTTTTCTCAAGTGAATGAAATGAGACAAAGATTGATTTCTTTGGGCTGGCAACAGTTTTAAAAAACAGTCCTGGAGGCCAAGGGGTCACTTCGGTGCAGGCGACTGAGACGCACAGCCAAGATGGGCGATAGAAGTGGCGAGGGGCCTGGGCCTGGAGCGTCCACTCCACTCGCCCTGCCCACTTCCCAGTGAGGCCTGACTGTTTCCCTCAGCTCCCCCAGCAAGGGGGTGAAAGCATGGGGGCTGCAACTCAGGCTCTGCCTCCCTGCTCACTGGGTTTTCCCTCAAGCACATTTACTTTTTAGAGTCAGTCTTCTCTCCACATACTATTTTGTCTTTCCCTGCTATGCTTAGCCCATTGGCATTAGCTTAGCCAGAAGTATAATAAACGATATAAACCGTAAGGATCGTAATTTGCATTGTGTATTATAAGCTTGCTACAGTCCGTGGATCTGTGTAACCTAGGAAGGCCTTCAGTGTTTTTCCTTTGCTTGTGGTTCTTTGGAATGTGTTTACCATTTGCAGTAAGGAGTAATTCACAACATGTATAGATATTTTCTTGATAGAAGTATATAAGCAGTCATAATCATGTACTCAGGAATTTTTTTTTAGTATCCTTTACTAAACCAGTATAGGAATTCTCTGAGTTATAGGGACTTCCTGAGTTGTCATAGATAGTTTTATTAAGAAATGTTAGAGTTTATGCAGATATCAGGGTGTTAACATGCCTACAATTTATATTTAGTTGCTGTCAGAACCTCACTATCAAAGTATGGTCCTTGGATCATCATCATCAACATCACGTGGGAGCCTGTGAAAAATGCAGAATCTTGGGCCTCATCCCAGATCTGCTGAATCTAAATCTGCATTTTAATGAGATTCCCTGGTGATTTAGGGGTTCCTCAGAGTTTGAGAAGCCCTGCCTTAGAGCGCACAAAAGAGGTCAAGGCCGGTCATTGTTTTGTCCATGTTGCCTACTTTCACGTGGGTACCTTTTTTTTTTTTTTTTTTTAATGTTTATTTTTGAGAGATAGAGAGAGGCAGAGCACGAGTGTGGAAGGGCAGAGAGAGAGACACAGGATCCAAAGCAGAATCCAGGCTCTGAGCTGTCAAGACAGAGCTCAATGTGGGGCTCAGATTCATGAAGCATGAGATCATGACCTGAGCCGAAGTTGGACACTTAACTGACTGAGCCACCCAGGTGCCCGTCACATGGGTACCTTTAATAAGTGTGACAGCTCTACAGTTTTCATCCTAATAAAACTTCATTGTGAGCTGCCTTATACATTATCATCCAAGATTGCTGCCAAGAATCTCTGAGGGACGCAGTTAGTCCTCATTAGACACACAGGTAGGTGGATGGATGGATAGATAGAGATATAACTGTAGATATAGATTACTTTTTAAAGTTTATTTTGCGTGTGAGAGAGAGTGTGTGTGCATGAATGGGGGCAGGGACAGAGAGAGAGGAGGAGAGAGAGAGAATCTCAAGCAGGCTCCATGCGATAAGCACAGAGCCCAACTTGGAGCTTGATCTCACAAATCGTGAGATCATGACCTGAGTCGAAATCAAGAGTTGGATGCTCAACTGACTGAGCCAACCATGAGCTCCTAGATTACTTTTTAAAAGCTGTATAAGTAATGTGTGGCAACAACTATGAAGGCTCTGAAATTTTACTGTCCTTAACAGCTAAGCAGTTAGCCTGCCACAATGTCATAGATAGTGGCAGAAGACAGGAGACTCCTGGGTCAGAGACAAAGGAAGCTGTATGTGCAGTGTATGCGCATCAGGTCTCTCTGCCCCCAGTCCCGTGGGGGTGATGCAGATGAACCCAGATAAATGCCTGCACATGTTCTGGATTGTTAGAGAAAAGGAACTGAGTCTAGAGAATCCGGATTCTTTTAATGGGCAGTCAATATGCTTTCTCGTTGCTCCTGAGCTACTATCTCTATCTTCTAAGGCTGTTTGCCATCCGGACTTGCTTAAAATGATAATCTAGAACAAAAGGAATTCAGTGCCTGTCTTTGTGAGAAAGACAGAAATGCAAGGGACCCATGGAGAATCAATCTTCCAACCATAGGTATTAGAACATCTTTATTATTGGGCTTTAGGGCCAGTAAATACTTTTTGGAAGCCATGGAAGATATATTTCCCAATCCCCAGGTTGTACTAAGGGTTGTTTGTATCAGAAAGACTCCAGCAGGCAAATACCTTCCAGACTGGTCATTCAGCTTCACTCGTCACCAGAAGGGAGCAGCTGTATGCACAAAGCAGGTATGGTTATGCATCAGAAATAGTGAGGTCACCTGTGGCTCTTCATGGTGTCGCTTGCGCCATTCAAGTACCGAATCTGTTCTTATCCTGGAGTTTGAGAGCTAGGACATAATCCAGAGAGCTCCAGAGACACTAAGAGGTATTTGAAAGAATGGCGAACACTGGGAAGACTAGCACAGGTAAACTGGGACTAGTGGTAACCTTCCAAGAGAGCAGTTTTGTAGTCTGTAAATGGGTGGTCTTTGGGCAATGCAGTTGATTTTCTTTTGCTCTACTTAGAGGCTAAATCTTGTAGAAAATTGTACACGTGATTCCTGCTTTGCCTCCTAGAGTTTTTCTCCACTCTCAGCAGACGTAAGAGTCTGGAGAAGAGAAGTCTGGAGCAGTTTTGCAAAGCATGTGACAACTGCACACTGATAAATGTTTCACAACCAGCTCGTGGGGGTGGAGTGGGGTCGGGGCCCTAATTTGTACCGTTTGCCAATTTCCATGATGTAAGGTATTCCACCATGGTTGATTCCAAGCTACCGATGTAAAGTCAGTCGGCTCCCCAAATTCCTCAAAATTTACCAAACCTGCAACAACCCATTGAGAAACCGTCCTGATTAGCCATTTTTTTTGGCGTGACCTTTTTGATCATGTGGAAGGTTTGCTAGTAGAGGCTTCTTTTTGCAAGGTCTTTTACAATAATGTATGTTCTGTTTGCTCCTGGTGATTCTTAGACAGACTTACCTTAAGGCAGGATGATAGTCTCAATTGTTTGTTTGTTTGGTTGGTTTTTTTGAACTTCATTTGAACAGTGTGATTTCCTTCCTTCCTTCCTTCCTTCCTTCCTTCCTTCCTTCCTTCTTTAGTCTTTCTTTATATTGTGGGTAGGTATACCCAGCCTGGCTGTTTGCTTCCTTTAAATAAACCATCTGCCAGCTCAGCATATTTCTCTTCTCTGGAAAGGCCTGTAGGTACCCTCTGATTGTTACGGATATTTTTAGAAGAGAGGGAGGCTCTGCAGGCGCCAGCCAGTGATGATTCCTTGTAATTGGGTGATCTGTAGAATCATAATGACTCGCAAATTCAGGAACAAGGCACCTGCATCCGTGGTTGGACCGGGCTCATGGCAAATCCTCTCTGCACTAATGAGGCTTTATACCTCTTCAAGAGCCTTGCCCTGGAATTCCCTTTGGGCTCAGTTTGGCTGCAGAGTTCTGTGAACTCCCTCTCAGCCGTGCTTTATTGCCGTGTTGACAGAAGAAGCATTTTCTCAGAGAATTTAAGTGTGCTCCCAGACACTGCAGTTCCAGGGAAGCTCCTGGGGAGGAAGCGGCCCTCCTGCATAGACGGCCCAGCTTACTCTGGTGGACTTTGCTCCGCGGGCACCCGTGTCATGTTTCCACCTTCTGGTCTATATGTGCCCCTGTGGAACCTGACATAGTGGGCGTTTACCCTCCACTGAGGGATACGTGGAAGGAGCCATCTTGCTATATTGAGCCCAACCCGGTAAGATGAGCTTTTCCTGGCCTCTGTCTCCTTCCCCCAGCATTTACCAGAAGGGGGGGGGGAACCTTGACTTTAATGCAGAGTTGAGTACCTCCTTCCCTCTCCCTTAGGGGCTATTGATTGGGAGGCTTTAATTGTTTATTTATCAGATTTATAAAATGCTCATCTCACCAAGGGCTCTGGGCACACGGGCAAGAGTAAAAATATTAATGAATAACAATGATAAAAAAAAGTCCATCAAACATAGATACACATCTTGAAGGTTGTACGTCAACTCCATTGGAAGCCTGATAGCATTGATTTGGAACTTCCTTTATAAGTTGATTTTTTCTGTATTTATAAAATGCACTCATTTCCAAGGGGGCTTGTTCTCCACAGAAGGAAAATGCTTTAACAAGCAAAAGAGATAGAAGACACAGATACGCTCTTTAGGCTAAGGCCAAATTGAAAAGACAGCTCATCTGCCATGTTTGAGAGGTCGGTTTCCACCCACCCACTTACTCCCATCTCACTTACTCGGATGAATAGCACAGTGGTGATGGGTTGTTTACAGGCTCAGCGAGGTGTGGATGACTTTACTTGCTCCCCAGATGTACAGGAACAGGAAGGTGAGGCATTTAGTTAGATAGGAAAAGAGTGTGTAAATTTGAAGAACTTTTCTCACATATATTGGGTCTGAGACCCTACATTGGTCTTCCTCTCTGGAGAGGCCTCCTTCTCTATTTCTACCCACTGCTGATAAAAGCAAACACCAGAGGTGCCAGGAAGAAACCAAGACCCTTCAGACCATGTCTGACAGTAACAACCTGCACCATTAGTGGGCCAGAGGAGCGCCCTGGAAGCTGGCTCTTGTGAATATATAATAAGTTATTATAGATGGGATTCTACATTATTTTTTCCACTTAAGAATCTAGTTATGATTAATATGCTTGCCATTAGGGAACCTCTGGAATGTGGTACACATCAGAGTTTCCCAGTGTAAGAGAATACAAAGACTTGAGTTACCCCCTTAAAACAGAAGTTGTCAGGCTAAAGGCCCACAGACCAAATCTGGTGCACTGTTTTTTGTAAATAAAGTTTTATTGGAACACGGCCCTACCATTTGTTTATGGATTGTCTATGGCTGCTTTCACACTACAACAGCAGAGTTGAGTAGTTGTGACCAAGACCATATGGTCCGAAAAGCCTAAAATATTTAGTATCTGACCTCTTATAGAAAAAATTTTCTGACCCTTGTTCTTTTAAGAACAAATAGGCAAAATATCTAACAAAATAACAACGCATCATTCAGCACCCCACCTATTTGACAGCAGGTTGCTGGTTTGGCTTTTCTTAGGCAGGTGAATAAGCAGTGAGATGGGAGCAGAAAGAAGTTCTTGTTCAAGCGAATACTCTCTGTTGCAATTTTGCCTTCAGTGTCTGTAGCTCCTGCTATGGAAACTTCCATTTTATATACGAAAATGGAGAAACTGTATATATAGAGAGAGATGTGGTCAAGGTTGCCATCAGAGTTGGGGGTGGTGTTAGACCTCACTGATCAACTGTCCTTATTGATCTATGGATTCTTGGGTAAGAGCAAGGTTATAGCTATAGGTAGATGGTTATACGTAGAAATATGAACTATCATACTCAGAGTAGTTCTCTTCTGTCTTTTTGGCAAAGAAAAAAATGAGGAGTTTTCTGGTTTATATGGGTTGTGGTAATTTCAGGGATATGGCAAACTGTGTGTGATAGACTCTTGGTAGGTAAACAAAAAGAGGTTTGGTTCTGATGCAGATTCTCTCAGGGGTTCTGCACTTGAGTCCTTTTTGACGATGTTTGTTGTAACTTCACATGGATTTTCTTTTTTATAAGACTGTCCAGATTCCCAGTGTCAATGGTAAATGTGCAGTCTCTGTGTACTCCATTGTCTTCGCTTCCTCGTTTCATAACTTTTCCAAAGAAGGCCAGCCCTGTTTTTATATTTTAGTGTCCAGATCTATTGTGTTCAAAGAAACTTTGTGGTCTAATCAGAAGAGGTGATAGATCCTTTAGAAGCAGGCATTAAAAAAAAAAATGCTTTGATGGGAGTCTTTTAATACTTTTCGGATGGAGAGGAATCTGAAGATACAACCAGTTATAGCTCCCCCAGTTAATCTAAAATTAATTATAGCCCCTAAAGTTAACCTCTAATTATAGCTGGATGCTCTTTACATGTATTTTTTTGTTGACATCTCTGAAGAGCTCATAACATTCTCAAGTATATCTTACCTTTTAGAACAAAATAATTTTTCCGTACTCATGATATCTTTGCATATACACAAAAGCATTTAGTGCAAAACGTACCCAGTAAAGACAGCCTTTTTGCATTCCCATAGAAAGTGTGAATTTCCAGATTAATCAACAAAATGTGTATTTTGGCCATTTCAGTGTGACTAACACTGTTTTCTCTCGTACCCTAAATTTAGCCAAACAGTTGAAAAATATTTCTTTTCAGTGAGATGGATGCCCCCTGGTGGAAACAGTAGCAAATATTTGCACTGATTTGGGGGGCCCATGGGCAACTGGTACAATTATATCAAGTATCCTCATGGGACATTGTAGGGGTATGATTGAGCCAGCTTAGAGAGTTCTTGAGTTTTTTCAGTGTGCACTCCATTTAAATGCAGTTAAGTAGAAAATAACATCAAGTTGGGAGGGTCTCTTTGATATTGACTGAAAGACTTAACCAGGAGCTAACCAACCCCTTATTATGGTAATTCCTTTAGTGTTTTTTACTTTAACTTGGGAATCTCTTGGCTGGTAGAGTCCTTTACAGCAGGGCCATTTGTAATGATTTTTTAATGGAGAACTTTTAGATACTACTTCAGAGGGTGTTTTAAAACTAAACAGTTGCATAAAGAGAGAATTGTTGAAAGGATTATAAGATGGACACCTGGAAAAAACAAAACACAAAACAAACACACAAAAACGTTGGTGGGAGGGAGGAACAGGATCTGGGATCAGAGTCTCCCCAAATGACAACTTTATGCCATTGTCTCATTAACTGCCAGACAATTCATCGTCAGTTCATCAGGGAGGGCTTACCAAGCCAGGGATGTGGGCTTGCCAGGGACTCAAGTCTTTACAGAAAGCTTTATTTTGGAAATCTCTCATCTGCACCCACTTGAAATCCACCTGGCAGATAACTTTGCAAAGCGTTTCTAGGGGAAGTAGAGGAAAGGAAAAGCAGGAGTTGAAGTATGAGCTTGTGGCACCTCGCCGGGGAACAGAATTAGGACAAGAAAGATTGTCTGCATATCCCGGGGCGGGGGGATGCTGCTCCCCGCTCCGTGATACCCGGTTTTGCTGTGACTGGAACTGTAGCGGAGAAGCTGTGGCTTGTTTTGCTTCTGCATTTTCCCCACTTGGATGGAGCCTTCGGAGATAGAAAAAAAATCATCAAGGACCATCTTGTGTTGAAAGATGATGTTCTGCATACTTAATGGGCTGAATCACCCTTTCCCTTTTCAGATATGGCTCGTGTCCATTAGGCTGTGGATGTGGATGATAAATACCATTGTACTTGTCATATCACCAAGTGCCACATTTTCTGAGGCAGTGATGTCTCTTTGCCTCAGCATTTGTAAGGGACTGCACTCTGGAGTGTAGCAGTCCGGCCTGACGTTGTCTGTTAACTTGCCAGTACTAGGAGATGCATGAACAGCTTGGTGACAATTGATTTCCTCAGGAATTCTTTTTCTTAAACCAGTGCCTTTGATCAAGCCATGATGCCTCATGTTGTGTTCTCCATTGGCCTGTGTCTAGAAGTGGGTGAGAGTGTGGGGCTTGGCTTCCCCATGTGTGGGAAGGTCGATTATACATGACAGACCAAAAGAAACCACTGAGGCTTGCTGAAGATCTTCTAGAGCTTGTTTCTTAGACGACAAGTACACAGCTGTTGTCTTCCTGTGAACATCCTCTCATTGCCCCTCCTCCACATCCCCACCAGGAGAGGCCACTAACGTATAGTGTCATAAATGCTCTTGATGACATTTCCTCTCATGGGTGCTTCTTCAGGACTGTTGATCAGCCTATGAAGGGACATTTGGTACCTGTAGGGATTGACTTGCACATCTTGACAATGGTCTTTATTTGGTGGATTTTTCTTGCGATGGTTTGGGACCCTAAACAGTGTGACCCAGCTAGATCACTCATATTATTTGCTCAACTTGGCTCTGAATAATTCTCAGCTATTTCTCTGAGTCAGGTTCACCCCCAAAGGTTGAGTGTTTACTGCCATCCCTTCCTACTTACATTTATTCATTTACAAACATGCATCTCCACTAAGCACTGGGGTAGATGGCCCTATCGCCCAGGAGCATACACTTCATTGGGGAAGCAGAGTCCGGGGATGCTTAAAATGGAATCTGAAAGATGCTCTGAGAGAGGCCAAGTGCAGGGCGCTGTGGGAGCCCCAAAGAGGAGTGTCTACAGTAGCTTAAAAATTGGTCCTAATGATGAACATTGGAGGGGTTTTGGAGTTGGGGGAAGCGTAGGAAGAAGGAGGACAGGAGCATTCCAGGTAGGGATTTCCTGTTCCAAGACGTGAGCGAATGAGAAATCTCTGGCAGCCATTCTTTTGCAAGGAGTTTGGTTTGGGTGAGCAGCGAGCGGATGCAGAGAATTGGGATGAGAGCCTGGAGGGAGTTGGGGGGACCACCTTGGAGGCCCTCGGACACCCCTTGGATAGGATTTATCCTGAAGGACTTTGTGCAGGGGCACCATCTTAATTATGTGGATGTGCACAAAGAACATTTGGGGGCCATGAGGAGAGTGGGTGGGGGTCGAACTGCCAATGAGGATGATGAGTTCGAGTATTTCAAACTAATATTATTGGGCGTTAAAGGTAAGATTTAAAAATGAATTCTACAAATGTTCCATGGTTGAAGGAAGCAGTGTGGTATGATGGAAGACACAGGCAGAGTCCAGCAGATCTGGGTTCCAGTCCCAGTGTGGTGGGCTACTGGCTGTGCGGCCTTGGGTAGATTCCTTACCTCTCTTATCCAGCTTTTCCTCTTCTGGACAATGAGACGTGGGATGTTCTTCATGGTGTGCGTGGGAGTGGAATGCATTACTCGTGCTAGTGTGATGAATTTGATGGTTACCCTTGAAGGCGTGTGAGTGTGTGAGTTCATTTGGGTGTATGTATGGAGACAGAGAGCAGACCTTCATTTAGATATGTATTTTCTGTATGCTTATTTAAATGTT
Organism: Panthera leo; assembly: GCF_018350215.1. Classification (NCBI taxonomy): domain Eukaryota; kingdom Metazoa; phylum Chordata; class Mammalia; order Carnivora; family Felidae; genus Panthera; species Panthera leo. Next base: position 25,773,763 of record NC_056691.1, read on the forward strand.
TTTTTTTTAAGTTTATTTATATCTAGTCTTAGAGCAGGAGAGAGGGTAAGGGGCAGAGAGATGAGAGAGAGAATCCCAAGTAGGCGCTGCACTGTCAGCGCAGAGCTCGACTTGGGGCTCAAACTCACAAAGTGTGAGACCATGACTTACACTGAAATCAAGAGTTGGACGCTTAACTGACTGAACGACCCAGGCGCCCTTCTATGTGCTTTTTAAAAATGGTTAATTTACATGTTACATACTCAACAGATACTTCTCTTTAGTGGTTACCATGTGCAGGGTTCTAGACCAAGGACTGTGTTCTTCTGAGCGATATCCCCGGAGGGGTGGGGACAGAGAGTGTTCAATAATTAATGTTCATCAACTAATTGATGTTCGAATACAATGACAAAAGTGTCCAATAGCCAGCATAAATCAAAATACGAGAAAACCATCCCTCTGAGTTATTAACATTTTAATTCAGATTGATTGGGAAAAATAAGCCCTTTGAGGGTTTTTCCATATCTTTTTGAGTACTTTTTCCTTCTCACTATTTAGTTACTTTGAAGACTGGACATTTATAAAATGTTTTTGGCAAACCCATTTATGCAGTAGAATCCGTTTTCTCTGGGAGGCTGGAGAAGTAGAGGGAGGAACTAGAGAGTCATAAATCCTATTTAATTCAAGTTCATGCATTTCATGAAAGAAGGCCCCCTTTTTAATCCTCTCTTTGTATTTCTCTGGAGCCCTCTAAACAGATGACGTTAGCGGCAATTTGAAAATGCAAATCACATCGCTGAAGTTTTAGAAAGGACTCTTCCCGCTTCTTTCCCCCCATTTAATCAATAAGAATGGAAGATCCAAACCCGAAATCATGCTGCACGGGTCAAAACCAATCATTTCCTGGAATAGGTTGGCTGCCCCTGGCCAACCCTCTTTATCATCCATACTGCTTAGAAAAATGTGGATCTGGGATCTGAATCAAATGAGTGTTTTCACCAATTCATTGAATGTTTGTGGAGGGCCCGGTGTGTGTATACCTGGAAGAAGGAGTGTAGTTATGAGGCTAAATGAGTAGTAGCCTTTGCAATCAAGTGGCTTCTGTATTTTCTAGAAGAGGGGCACAGATATTGCTGTGAGGGTTCAGAGAGAAAGATGACTGCTGGCTCATGCTATCAAGATGCTTTCATGGAAAAATTGGAGAATTGGTTTCCAATTGGGCCTCTGAAGGACTGGCCTATAGAACCTTCCAGTTTGAGAAATCCCTAATTGCACAGGGTTTATCGCACACACTTTTTAGTTGTGTATTGTGCCTTATTTTTTGCTGTGAAGATTTTTATTATTTCTTTAGTGACAACCTACACTAGAGAAAAGTCCTTGGAAGGCATTAGTTTGTTGGACTAACTGTTAAAACATCGATTTCAAGAGTCAGGGACAGCTAATCTTTGCAGATGAAGGATGAACGGAGGCTTCTTTTATTTCCAGTCAAATTGGTGACTGACACACAAGCCCCGTGCTATTGGAGCCTCTCCTCTGGCAGTATGCACAGAATTTATTACAACTTTGGTGTGAAAGGAATTGAGAAATCTTTTAGAAACGTGACCTGGGAATTCTGAAAGTCGCACATGCCTTTGTACAAAACCAGGGAAACCAGAACATGTTGAGTCACAGTGACTTACACTGTGGTGGGGGTTACACTGTTCCTTGTCAACTTTGTTCTTACACTGTTCCTTGTCAGCTCTGCCTCCTCTTAGGGGCTCACATTCCCAGAGTCCCCTGGGAACCGTCAAGCTGGTAAAATTTATGTCCTCCTTAAAATAACCACCACCACAACGATAGCTCAATCATTTATTGAGCATTTGCTTTGTTCCAAGCATGTTTCTGTACTTTGTATGCATACATGATTTCATTTAACTCTCAACAACCTCATGCATTAGATGAAGTAGAGATGGAGAAACCGAGATACAAGGCGATGAAGTCACTTGCCTGGGGTCCCATATATATACGTGGTGTGTGGCAATACCAGGATCCAAATCTGGGCAGATACCAGTCATCTGGGCAAATTTTCAATGATGTTCATCATTATTATTATTCCTTTTACTTATTCTTTCCTCTCTCTCTTTTTTTCCTTCTGTTATTTTGATCCATCTGTTTCTACTTCTGGTTTCTTTTTCTGTTTTTCTCCAAAATTAGATATGTGTTTTTCTTTATAAGCTAATCTTTTAATCATCTTGGCTTAATATCTGACCAGAAAAATTGAAAACACCCTGGAAAGAAAGGTGTGATCTCAGAACTAAAAAGGGGGAGAAAAGCTTGCTTTTGAGAGAGATTTTACATTGCACAACATTTGCATTCTCAGAGATGAAGCTCCCAGAGGTGATCCCATGTTTGTGATTGCAGACAGCCTTGTATACTTTAAGAAACTCTGGACATGCCAGGGTGGAGACGGAATCATGAAGCTTCTGGAAAAAGCCGCCAGAACCTAGTCTCAATTTTAATCCCTTTTATTGATCTTTCATTGTCCTTGAACCAAGGGAGAAGCAATTCTATTTTGTGCTGGTCAGAAGCTTGAAATGATGGTACCAGAACTAAGCCATATTCAGAATGAGCCGGCTCAAAATGATCTCAGGTACAAAGACAGAGACAATGGAACAAGACAAGCTTAGGAGTCTCGGGACCTAGCGGACATGGCTCTTAGATTGAGCTAGTCATTGGCTCTCTACCCATCTGCAGAATTGGGACGACATGAGCAGATCCCTCCGTTACAGAGGGCACTAGGTCATGGTAAAATGCTGCTGCATGAACAATATTGACTATATGGGTGGGTGTGTCTTAATAATCTGTGTATGTTCTTCCCTCACCTCATTTTCTCTCATGTGAAAATATAGGCAAAACACTGGACTTTCTTTTTTTTTTTTTAACATTTATTTATTTTTGAGACAGAGAGAGACAGAGCATGAACAGGGGAGGGTCAGAGAGAGGGAGACACAGAGTCTGAAACAGGCTCCAGGCTCTGAGCTGTCAGCACAGAGCCCGACGCGGGGCTCGAACTCACAGCCCTCACGGAAAAACACTGGACTTTCAATTCCAGCGTCCACCCTTTATTAGCTGTGCAACCTTTGGTGAGTTTCTTAACCCCCACCAGAGCCTCTGTTTTCTTAGTTGCAAAAAGTAGTGATAATAATTACCCTACTTGATAGAGTCACTGTGGAGATTAAATAAGAGTGGTGGTGGGCAGAAGGGTGTATAGGGAGGCGGTCGGTCTAGCTCCCTCGTGGACTACAGCGCCAGATTTCTTGGTTTTGTTTGGACCAGCTATCCAGCACTTACCGGCTCGGTGACTTTGGCTGTGTTACTCCACCTTTCTGTGCCTCGGTTTCCTCAGCTCTAAAAGGAGATAATCAGAGTACTACGTATAGGGCTGTTACGAAGATTGAATAAATTAATACATGTGAAGGCAATTAGAAGAAAGCTTGGCATGTAGTTGATGTCATGGAGTAGCTACTTTTATTGTACATAGGATCAAGTATTATTTTAAAATTATTATTAATTTTAACTCATAATAATTATTATATCAGAATATAATGTAATCTTTGGGAATTAAAATATTTTATAGAGACCAGTAGTAATGTACAGTTAATCCCTGAACAACACGGGTTTGAACTGCAAAGGTCCACTCATACGTGGATTCTTTCTGATAGATACGGCACTGTGAATGCATTTCCTCTTCCTTATAGTTTTGTTAGAGACGTTTTCTTTTCTTTAGCTTACTTTATTGTGAGAATACAGTATATAATCATATACAAAACAAGTATTAATCAACTGCTGAAATTATTGGTAAGGCTTCTGGTCAACAGTAGTTAAACTAATAGTCAACAGACTATTAGTCATTAAGTTTTTAGGAAGTCAAAAATGACACATGTATTTTCAACTGTGTGGGGGGGGGGGCAGCTCCCCTACCCACCCTGTTGTTCAAGAGTCCGCTGTTTAGTAGGAAGTGAAAATTAAATTTTTAAAAGTTGGGGAAATGGGAAGAAAATGAAAATTATCAAAAATGTAGATCAGGCAGACGCTGATCGGATTCATTGAGTCCATCTGCCATTTTTCAGTTGTGTGATTGAATGTTTTAGAGGCTGTGGCTATAGAGAGGGGAGGTTCACCCTTGAGAAGTGTTTGCTGAAAAACCAGTCCCAAAGAGCAAAGTGGTATGCTCTGCCATGAATGTCTCTGATTGGGGCCCAGATTGGGGCTCAGATGGGTCCCCAGCCTCAGAGACCCAGAGCTGACTTCATGTACAAGACACTTGAGCTTGGGTCTTCCAAGAGTCCTCTAGGCAGGGAAGTAGCAAAGGAAATTCTGTGCAGAGGTCTGGGTTTGTGGGAGGAGGGCAAGATGGGGTGTTCTGCGGGAAGAGGGTCTTATGTGCCTGAGACACAAGATGCATGAGAATAGAGAAGTGTCAAATAATGTCCAGATGGACTGACAGAGGGCAGAAGACAGAGAGGGAGTGGGAGATCAGGGTGGCCTGGGATGGCCGTGTTCCTGTAGGGAGCCTGGAGAAGACATTAGGTAGGCAAGGGGCTGCATCAGGTTTGTGAGCCACGGTGAGTTGAATACAGGGCCCTGGTCCTCCCTGGAACAGGTGTCTATTTCCTAGCAGTGAGAAATAGGGAATGAGAATACAAGGTCAGAGACATTGATTGGGAAGCCTAACTCCAGGTGAGAGCCCGGAGTGTGGATGAGCTGCCAGAGAATGCAGAGTGGAAAGCCTTGGGGACAACCACCACTGGAGGAGGAGGTGGAGACATGGCCAGATTGAGGATAGAGAGAGGCCTGGATACAGTTAGGGAAATCAAGAGAGTGGAGAGATTTAGGAGTGTGCTCCCCAATGCCAAAGGCCTCAGCTTGGTCTGATGGAAGAGGCTGGAGAAAGGGCTATTGAGAAGCTTACTTTCTGATGTGGCAGGAACTAAGGCATACGCCTCTGATTTGCGACATGAAGCGGAGAGAAGAATCGGGGAGGCTAAGGGACACAGAGAATGACTGCTGCCTGTCCTAGGTGTGGCTTGAAGAAATGGCCACTAGGCGGACCATTTCGGACAGAGCAGACTGTGAAATTGCTGAGCTGTTGGGGAGCAGCCAGAAGTCTCGGTGAGTGAGGTGAACTGAATTCGTTGTATCAGTGCCAGATCTTGATAGCCCAGAGCTGTGTCCAGAGCCTTTGCCTCACACCGGAAGGACACAGACTGCTTTGTTCACCTGGGCTGCAGAGGCATCTGTCTGCGTCCCCATCCACTGGAAACACGGAGATGCAGAGTTTGGCAAAGAGTTAGCAAGGAAAGACAGGTTTTGGTCACAGAACTTCTGGGTGTTAGACCTGGAAAGAGAGTGGGGAGAGACAGCCAGTGCAGCTTCCCTGGGGAAACTGAGACCCAGAGTGACCCTTGGGCTTATGCAGGTCAGCCTGGAGTTAGTGGCAGACTTAAATCCGGGAGGACTTTCTTGTCCATGCACATAGTCCACTTCACACATTCCTGCAGTCTTCTCCCCTCTTGTCCTGCCCTGTGCCCTTTCTTGTCTTCTGGCCCCAGAGATTATCAGTGAAGTTCATCATAACTTTAAGCTTTCTTACCCCCTTTCTTTCTTCTTACCCATAACGGCCCTTGCTCCTCTTCCCAAGGCCTCATTAGGTGGTTGGTACACAAATAGCTTAAATGTTAGGGTGTTAGGCAAGAGATGTAGTGGATATGGCATTCTATTTCTTCCATGCATCTTTTACTGTTGCATTTTTAATATAGGTCTCTGCCCAGTGCACAGACAGACTCTCAGTCTATCAATCGAAGTGGTCTCCATGCTGATCTCAAATTCTCTGTCAGAGAAAATTTTTAGCTGGAAAAATGAAGTTAAGTAAACTTTTAGTTACAAATTAAGTACTTAAAGTCTTCTTTTTCTCATTCTCTTTTAAATACATTTTGAAGGGAGACTCAAAACCATCAGCCCCACAACAGAAGCAAAACTCATGTACCTTTCCAAGGCAGCTATTTAGTTGATTGTGGATAAAATTTCCCCTGGCTCTTCTAAGCAGTAGGTGAAAGAAAATTGAGTCTTCTGTGTGAACATTTTGATAGAAGAAAATTTACCATTTCCTCCCAAAGTTGTAAGGACGCAGATTCCTGGCTTGGGTGAGGGATGTTTTATGTTCCTGAATAGAAGAACATAAAAGGAATCCATGAATGATTTAGAAGACTGCTTAATTTCCTACTTCTTTAACAGAGAAACAGAGCTTGATCAATACCCTCAAGGTCACTGTTGATATCTGCTATGTCAGCTAGTCTTTTTTTAGAGTTTTGAAAACCATCCCATGCATTCACCCTGACAGAATTGCATAGAGTTAGTGCAGGGAGACAGGGTTTTCCATGGAGAGCCAGTGAGATGTTGAAGGATGGAGTGTGGGTGTATGTGGTGGGGATCTGAAGGGAAATCTATGATAGAGTTTTGAAGAATTGAAAGACTAATTTAGTTCAAGATAGACTCTAGGGTATCAAGACAGGAAACCCCCCTATGAATGCCAATCGGCATTGATAGATGAGTCAATTATTATTACTAAAATGAACCCTGGCTGTAATGTGGTTTTATCAGTGTCTCTCATCTTCAGTTATTTCTGCCATATTTCAGTTGGCCCTTTCGTTTCAAAAGTAACACCGCCCCCTTGGGATTTGGCTGGTCACGTCATGTCACATTCTGTTTATTTACTTGTTAAGTTGAGCTTTTTAGAATAAAGACTAACTTACCTGTGTTCGAGAAATGTGAGCTGCTTATCTCTTCTGCTGACCAGAATGAGTATAATATTCTGTTGGCAACTTATGAAAAGAGCGTTGATGATTGTACCGCCCAACATTCAAAACGGTGATTGAGAGATGAAAGGGCTCCTGTTCCATGACCCCGATCCCTCCAAAAGATGTGTTCCCTTTGGTCATCTCATTATTTGCAGATTTTGAGCAGAATACCTAGATTAAATCTTGGACTTAACTGCCTCTGCCCTAATATTTACTTACAGTTGCTTATGTCTCCATCAGTCAAAAAGAAAAAAAATTAAAAATAAAAAGAGCCAAAGCACTGACTATTCTATCTGTAGCATTCCAGGGCAAACTCAAAATCTGAGAGAGCTCATGGTGAAAACAGTCACCTTAACAAGTTTATCTCCAGAGAGTTCCCTAGGAGGTGGACACGTCAGGGGTAGATACCCTGAAAAGTTCCAGAGGACACATGTGGTTTCCAGTCAAAATGCCATGGACATATTTTCAAAAGTTTTCTTGACCATGGTATTTCCTCTCTATATATTGTCTGTAGAATGATGTTTTGTTATTTATTCAGAGTAAAAGCAAGTGGAGAAATTCCTTTGTCTAATTGCATTTTACATCCCCTATGAGGATTTTACAACCCTATGAGGCAACACCCTGGAGATTAGTATCTCATATTTTAGAGAGAAAGGCTTTTTTAGAATTATATTAGAGTTTGAAAGACATTGTCTGAAATGCAACTCAAGCTTGAAAAATGTCTAGACTCTTTCAACATACGTAGCCATTGGGAACATGGCAAAAAAACAAGAAATGGTTTAGGTTCAGATGGGAATTTCTTTCTTTTAAAGCTTGTCAATGAGCAGACAGACATTTGAAGGGAAGTCTCTTTACCCTATGATTCCCCAGCCTGGGAAGAGAAAGTTATTTTTACTCCCAGTTCCCTTCATGGAATGTGAAAGAGAAAATCTGATTGTTCTTTCCTCAAATGCTGCTGAATTATCCAACTAGTTTTAAGTATGAACCACAGCAGTAATTCCATGGTGGAATATGATGAGCAGAGTTAATTATAACTGTTTAATGAGGCAGGTCCCAATTTTCAGTAGATCATGACCCTTCATACATTAAAGAAGAGAGACAGTTCACATTTTTATTCAACTGACGTTTGGTGAATACACTTCCAACAAGTTTTGGAAACACTGCACTGATTCTGAAATGGATTTTGTCCCGTTCATAAAATGCTGCTAGTGAAATAAACAACAACAACGTTGTTCTTGTCATTTACTAGCTCCCTGATGTCAGTTTCAGTTTATTACAGAAACTCTCAGTAAAAAATGTCATTGGATTTCTTTGAAGGTTGCTAAGTTAGTAAAAAAAAAAAAAACGAAAAACAAAACAAAACAAAACAAAAAAACACACTGGCTTTCACCATCAGCTATGAAATTTAGATGTTAATCTCCTTGCCACTTACTGCTGTCCTTGGGCAATGCTAACAACAATGGTACTGATAATCCCATTGTGCTGAGCAGTTGCTAGTTTGAGCCATGTGAAAGTGTCATTCTCAGACAGTGGTTAAATACAGGCATATTCCTATGGTTCAGACTAATCCACGTGCTAAGGCATCACATTAGGAGATTTGTAGATGTTGTCTCATTTGATTCTTTCAGCATAGCTTTAAAGAAGACATAATTATAACCGTTTACAGATGAGAATATCTGGCCTTACCCAGGGTTAAGAAAGTTGCTCAAGGTCACAAATGACTAAGGTGGAGATTTAAAGTCTGTGCTGCCTTTGACCTCAGTGTTCCGTAGCCTCCCTGTAAAATAGATGTATATTATATAACTCCCCTGAGCCTCCATTTCCTCTTCTGGAAACAGGGAGAGCAGAAACATCATGGGGAAGCTTCCCATGGTAGCCATCATGTCATGCACATTTAATAGTGTGTAACAATTGTCACCATGTGCACACCACCATCAGTGTCTAACACTTTGGTCACTCAAGTGTGTGAACAGAATGTGCACAGTGAGACAATGAAGTCAGGCAGCTGGTGTGTGTGTGGGGGGGTGTGGGTGTGATTGCCGAGAGGTCTCTTCTCTATTGACAGTCACTCTTTGCACAAACAATAGTGGTTTGAGCCTGATACTTACGTATGCGTTTCACCCACTTTGCTATTTTCAAAACGAAGGAGAAACTGGGTGAAGATACCCTATCGAGAACAGAGGTGTCTGTGACAAATTAGCTTAATTGAAAACAACTAAAAAAAAAAAAAATCCCCAGTTTAGGGGCGGGGGGGATCAAATTAGCCATGGAGAATCTAAGTGGAGGATTTTATTGATTGCCGTAGGCATGACCTAAATTGCAGAGTGTGAGTCAGAATGAAAATACTACTATTTCTGCGGTACTAATTGAGCGGCAGCATTTCTCCTATGGTGAAGTTGGGGACTGTGAGTGTGGCCACGAGAAACCCTCTCCCAACTGCGTCCCACAGACGCTGTGCTGCCTCAGGCACGTTTGCCTGCCCTGGGCATTAGTTTCCTCACAAACACGGGTGATAATTTTATGAAATAGGGTTTAGAATTTCTTTCCCAGAAGGCATTTGATGGACAGCATATATAAGTTCATTCTGTATTTTGAGATACTTTAATGGGAAGGAATTTCTGTCTTGTTCTATTTCAGAGGGAGGGAAGAACCACTAGCCCTCCAGACACGAACATGAGAATAGGGGTCAGCGAAGCTGTGGGCCAAATCTGGTTTTGTTAATAAAGTTTTACTGGAACACAGTCATGTTCATTTGTTTGGCATTGTCCATGGCTGCTCTCCTGATAAAACATCGGAGTTGAGAGTGGTTGTTCTGGAGGGAGACCAGGTAGATGGCATGTAGTTGGGAATCTTGACCACCTGGTCCTTTACTGAAAGACTATGCTGGCCCCTGCTGTGGAACATGAGGAGGTTCCAGACAAACCTGTTGGCTCCACGCAAATGCACACTACCTTCTTTTCGTGTCCAGTGATGCCAATGCAGTAGGGAGGCTTGGGAGTCCTAGGTGTTGACATGTGTTCTCTGTCAGAGGTCAGACAACGTCTATGCGTAGGAATGCTTTAGTCTTTTGGCAGTAGATGAGCCACATGTTTCGAGAGAAAGAGTAAGAGAGGACATTGTATCTGTGAAAATACCAAATTACAGGAAAAGAGATTGCAGAGAAGTTGTCTAGAAATGAGAATGAGGCATCACCTGAAAATGGGGGCATCCTCAAACATTGCCGTTGGTGCCTTTGTTTATGGGAAGGGGCAAAGGCCAATGATGGCTCTTTAACTTCCTCTTGGAGAGAGAGTAAACAGGTCAAAAAGGCGATTCGGATTGGTGAACAAAATTACACAGCAAAAATAAATAACAACACCCCCCCCCCCAAGAAACCCCAACAAAACAATGCAGTACTCTTTGAGGCTGGATATAGCTGTGTTTTACTGGCCCTTGGAGATTGGACAAGCTATTTATCTTCCTCATTTTCTCACTTCTGATATAAGGATAAGACACGCTTTAAATTTGCTAATGTATACAAAGTGCCTTACACAACCAGACATGAGAAGATGTGAGTTACTCTCCTGTCTTCCCTCTTTCACACATTGCAATTCTGGCAATGGCAAATATCACCCAAGGAGGGGAGAAGTTCTGGGATATCAAGAGACTTGGGAGGTCTTGGAGGAAGGTTGAATCTAGTGGTAAGTGGGCTGGATTCCTTTTCTCCATGTCTGGGTCTGAAACAGACATCTCCCCTTTATTGGGCATGTCTCCACCTCGCTGTGTTTGGTGACAGGCAGAGTCTCGGGATGTGGGTAGACAGAAGGACATTCTCGCGATGTCTGTGTTCCAGAAAAACATTAAAACTCCTCCCTAGTCTCACATGTGTGGCCTTTGTTTTCCTCTTAGCATTGTCATTTCAAGTCAACTGAGCAAGTGCAGGGATCTGCCCTCCCCCAGCAGGATCTATGGGACGGGGTCACCGGGATTGGGGGTTGCCTGCCTCTTAGCAAACTTCTGTTGGCATCTGCCTGGCCTTTGGTCTTGGGTTTTGACCTCCACTTGTGTGTCTCCACTGCTGACATTCTCAGGCCTGCTGTGGCCCTCAGCATCAAGTCCACACAGGTTGTTCTCTGTCTCCCTTTTTTCAACAGTTTGTCTTCATGCCCAGTGATAACCTTGGTCATTTCTGTGCCCTTTTTGGGCTCACAGGAACTTGCGGGTGTTCTTGCTCAGTGCCCTGGACTCTTGGGAAACCCAGAGGGCCCTGTAAGGCCATTTTGCATGTGGGCATAGGTCAAGCCAGGTGCCATCCCACAGCTCTCTGAGAAGAGGGGACATATGTGATGCAGCTTCTTCCTGGAGGCCGCCCCAATTCTCAAGTCCTCAGATGTCTAGGGGATTCTCTTGGTTCTCCCTAACCCTGGAGCTCGGCCTCAAGGTTGCTCAGCCACGGTGCCTCCTCTTCATGTCTGACTCCCTGAGTTATATACTCACATGGCATCTCTTCTCTTCTTGGTTCTCTTCTGGAACCCCAGAGTCTCTTTAGCTCCTTGCTCATGCAACTGAATGCCCCTTCCCTCCCTTGAGGTCACTTCCATGACCCTTTTATAAAGGCACGGGAAAGGCTTGGCTGCTTGTCCACAGCTCTCTGGGTCCACAGGTGTGGCCGTCCTGGGGGCATTTCTGCACTGGCCATTGCAGAGCATCAGGTGCCACCCAAATGCCACAGTGGCACTTGAAAGCTGGTTCCTTTTCTTTGGTAGTAGTTAAGACTCTTTAGTTTAGAGCCTTCAACCTCTCCCTCTCCTTCTTCCTCTCTGCTGCCCTCAGAATAACAGGAATAAGCCCGAAACCTCCTTCTGTCAGTTGTGAGTCATTTAGGATTGCATCGACTACAATACTTAACCAACCAAAATAATCACTTCAACAGAAGTTTGTTTCACACAGCAGGAATTCTGGGTCCAAGGCTTATGGTGGCTTTGTGATGCCCGCAGGGCTACTCTGGCTCTTTCCACCTTGCCTTGCTCCTGTCTTTAGCAAGTAGGCCTCCTCCTCATGTTCGTGACTCTGTGGTCTCAAGATGGCTGCATTTCCTCCAGATGTCACATCTATACTCCCAGTAGGTAGAAGGAAGAGGGCAATGAAGTTTTCTTCCAACGAGGTTCTGAGTTTTAATTCAAGAAGAAAGGACCCCACTTGCCCTGGACTTCTAGCTGTGACTCAGTGGCAAGAATTATGCCCACCCTTAAGTTCAAGGGATACTGGGAAATCATGTATACTGACTTTCCTCCTTCAAATATAGTGGAAAGAAAGGGAAAAGGGGTTTGTGAATGGATTTTGAATACACAACCCACAAAGTCTACTAATAGAGTTAGGTGTTTCAAAGATGGTATGAATATATGATGTCATAGGATTACAATTTATCCAGCTTTTCTGGAAGTTAAAAACTCTTGTTGATTCAGATAATTAATTTACTGGGGAATTGGTTCGGTGGAGTATTTGGGAATCTTCTCTGAACAAAGGAATTCCCAAATCAATTGCTAGGGGAAACAAGATGGCGGGTGGGGGGCTGTGTAACAATCATATTTCATCATCTTAGAGAACAAACTTTCTAAGTCCTTTAGAAGAAAGCTCATGAAAACAGTTGATGAATTATATAATTTAAATTTCTTCTTTTCTTTTGGGTAAGGCTGAATTAGCCCCTACTTGCCCAAACGTGCTGGAAATGTTTTATTGGCTTAATTTTGACTCCTAGATGTATATGAAAGTAATAAAAGTGTATTTCTGTAAACATATTTCATAATTTAGAGTTTTCATAAATTCATTCTGGCTTTTCTTTCTAGTATACAATAACCTATCTTCTATCGCATGTCGATCATATCCTCGTAAGAATACTCAAACAGATATGAATATTCATTTTAAGGAAGTAGCTTAAGGTGTGAAAACGTAAAGAAGATAGGTAAAAACTGCATCAGGCAGGTGGATGCATTAATCAGAGGTCAGCAAACTACAGCCCCAGTGTAACCTGCTTTCTGTTCTTATAAATAAAGTTTTGTTGGAACACATCCAGTTCATTCTTTACATATTGTATGACTGCTTTTGTGTTATAGTGGCAGAGTGAGTAGTTGTGATAGAGACCGTATGGTCTGAAAAGTTGAAAATATTTAAAGTTTAGCTCTTCACAGGAAACGTTTGCCAGCCCCTGTAGAATCCGTCATAGGTGATTCCATGCTAGCTGAACTCAGGGACTGGCTTCCACCCCCCCCCCCCACCCCCCCGCTCCCTTGTGGAAATCAAGTTAGTGTTCCAGTAAAACTAAAATAAAATGAAGTAAAATATGTGGATAATTTAGCAGATGTGAACTCACAGTTTCCAGATCAGAGCCATTAGGGTGTCTATTTTCCTACCAAAAACAACTGGTTCCATTTCTGTCTCTGGCTTCCGCCTGTCTTGGGAGAGGTTCTCACCATGTTGATGTTCGTTCCAGCTCTGAGTCTGTAGCCCACACATTAACGGGGGCCTTGAGTTTCCCCTTTGCTGTCTCTGTGCCATTGAGTGAGCTACCCAGGCTCTCAGAAACTTCTCTTCCTTGTTTCTCAGTGAGAGGGGGAGACTAACTGGGGCATGGGCCAGAATTAGGGTCTTCGAGTTTCCTTTCTTCACCAAAGTTGTCAGATTCAATGATGAGAAAGATCACCTCTTATCAGAACAAGAGGAATCTATTCACAGTCTCAGCTCTGAATTGTCTTTTCCATTTGGTGCATGCGTGGACCGGTGTGTCCCAACAAATTAGACCTGTACATTAAACATTTACAGCTCTTTTTGAACATAAAGCAGGAGCTATTTCAGAGCTCATGAGAGCTAAGAGCTGGCATCTGCAGATAATGGAAATAGCTGATGTTTATTGAACATGTGTCATGTGCTGGACCCTCTTCCAAACACTTTAGATGGAATAGCATATTTACTCTGAACAGAAGCCTCGAATACTCTCATAAGTTCCATTTCACAGATGAGGACACTGACGCAGCTTGCCCAGTATCACACAGTCACGGCACGTTCTAGCATCAGAGCCCACAGTGTCGACCGCTCTTCTGTTCCACCTCCCGGTGGGTATGACCATTCTCCAGCTACACTGCAATTTAAGGGGAAGAAAGGTACTAGAGAGATACGTTGTGGTTCCTAGAAATTATGGAGACCTTTGAAAATTAATACAAGACTTTTTTCATTACCCCAAACCTACTCTGTGCCATCAAGATCATCCCCAGAGGCTCTTTTGCTCAGCCTCTTCTCCTAAGTCAGATTAAAAAAAAAAAAAAAATGTAGGACAACAGTTGAGAAAATACAGGTTGGAAACTGGGTCATTTTTGTGAAATCATCCCTCTCTGCCAGTACCAATTTTGAATTCTTTCTCAGAATTAAAAAACAAACAAGCAAACAAACCATGTGGAACAATCTGTGGCAGATGGTTGTTTCGGCTCTAGGTGAGTTTTGTCATTATACTCTGGGACAGAAAACTATTGCTTTGGAAAATCATCTGTTATTTCAGTGAACTGCCAGCGAGGAACTATGGTAGCTGAGATGGCTTGGGGTGTTTTTTTTTTTCTTTTTTTTCCCTAGAGATTAGTACATACACATTCTCCATTGGAATCCTGTCGAATTTTCGCTGCCATGACACTGAGGATAAAAGAGAATTCTAGCAGTTCATTGGTGTGGGAGAGGTGAGATGGAATTAAGTTTGAAGCAGAAGTTAGCCCTCTTCTCCAGGTTTGTCTTCCCCTGGAAAATACAGCAATAAACAGCTAAACCATGGTGTTCATTACCAGCACAAGTCCCTAATTAATTTATTTTATGTTAATTAAGTTTATAATTATATAGTAAAACATTTACTTTCTCCCTCAAGAAACTGAATCTTCTGAAGGGGCTTTGTGACTGTAATTTAGGTGCAATTAGCCAGTTAAATTTAGTTAGGGTTTGGTTCATTCGCCTGCTGCCGAAAGATGCTAGATAGGAGGAAATGGGCAATGTCTCGGAAGCAACTCTGGGTCCAGAGGATGTGTGACAGTAGGCTCGCCCCTGGGCTCTGGGCAGCTAGTGTGGGTGTCTAGGACAATCAAGATGTGGTTTCCTAATTATCATCTCTGTACATTCCTCAGTTGTGGAACTATGGATTTCTATAGCTATGGATGGAGGTAAAACATTTCTTTGGGGCTCTGGAATTGGAACGGACGCCATGGAATGGTTCTCAGACATTTTCTGCCATGGTTGTGAAATCCCTGGCGCTGGCCAGCATTCTGACTCAGAGTGGTATCACCAGGCACGGCCGCCATTTTGGCCTCGAAAGACATCTTGCCTGCTGGGAAGGGAGTGATCCGGCACATGACTTCCTGTGGCTCTGACATTCGTGGTCCAGCATCCCCAGGGCTTCTCACTGAGAGGTGGCCACTATTCCAGGCATGCGAAGATGGAATTTTTGAGAAAAGTTGCCTTCTGTGAGATTTTACATCCCAGCTCCTAACAAAGAGTCTTATTTAGGCCTATCATTGAAAATACAGTTGAAGGTAATAATTTGCAGTGGTCACTGGAGCTTGTGTGCAGGATTAGAGCTCACTGCTCAGGCCTGTGAATAGAAATGTGGAAAGCATGAAGGCAGAGTTATTATAGTGGGTAGTAGGAGAGCATCCCAGCAACACCCCAGTGGTTGTGGTAACAAGGGTTCACCTATTTGAAAGTCCCCTTGGTGTTTGAAGCATTTATTTCTTGGTGGATAACAGAAGCCTTGCTTTGGAAAGGAAGCTGAAGAAGTTTCTGTTCTAAAGTGCCAAGCTGGATGACACTAAGCTGCATTCAGCTAAGCTGAATTTTTAAAAATTTTTATTTATTTGTGTTTTGAGGGAGAGAGAGCCAGCAAGCGTGAGCACATGGGTGGGGAGGGGCAGAGGGAAAGAGAGAGAGGAGCTTAAGCAGGGTCTGTGCTCAGTGCAGAGCCTGACAAGGGGCTCGATCCTACGAGCCTGGGATCTTGACCTGAGCCGAAATTAAGAGTCCGACACTCAACCGACTGAGTCACCTGGTCACCTCACACAAGACAATTTTTAAAAGACACTTGGTGTCATGTCATCATGATGGGAAGTGGTTTATTTCTTTGTGATTGATTAATAAATGAAACATTTACTTAAGTCAAAAACACATGACTACTTAACCCCCTCCTACCTAAATGTTTTCATCTGTAAAATAGAAGCACTAAGCTCCTTTTCACTTCACAATAAGCAAATGATAGCCCCCTTCCCAAAAGAAGTATGTGAAATATGACTTATATATATATAGTTGGAAAGGTATATGGAGACTAGATTTTTACAAATAGTCATATTTCTCTTCCTTAGCATTATTTAAAAAAAATTTTTAAGTTTATTTATTTTGACAAAGACAGAGACAGCACGGATGGGGGAAGGGCAGCTAGCGAGGGAAAGAGAGAATCTCAAGCAGGCTCTGCACTGCCAGCATAGAGCCTGATGTGGGACTCGAACCCACGATGCCATGAGATCATGACCTGAGCCAAAACCGAGAGTCGGACGTTAGCTGACTGAGCCAGCCAGGCACCCCATCTTCCTTACATTATTTAATAATATTTTAAGAAATGGTGTATCTTCATTTATGGTTGGGACTTAGATTTAATGTTCTTTGCCCCCCAAACCAAAAAGAAACAAAAAGCAAACCACAGCAACACAGATGGTGGGGGCGGGGGGATTACTTGCAATCAATAAAGTACAACTTCGGTTGGGTTTGTACAGGGAAACCATCATGTTCAAATCCAGAACATTTTGGATTAGAAGTCTTAACAGACTCCTGAACATATTTTTGGTAAATAAAACATGTTTGATAAAACATAGAATCACCTGTAACGAGAGGGGTCATTCCAGCTGTATTTTTTTAAGTCAGTAGGCTGGTTTGGAAGTGCTAAGGCTTGGCACTTAGTCTAAATGTTAAGAGTCATAATTTGAGCAAGTGCCCTGAGCTGAGGATCTGGTATATGGGCATGGACAGTATTAGGTTCTCCTATTCTATTCAGCACAATATGTTGGATTTATTTCATCTGTGTCTTAGCGTTGGGTAACTGCAATTCAGAGAGGTCCACTGACATGGCAAGGGTCGCACAGCTTGGGAGGGGCAGGAGCGGGATCCACACCCAGGTCTGTCTGGCTTCAGGCTGCCTCTTGATGATGAGCCAGCCAGTTCTCTTTCAGGCTCCGCCATGGAAATGGATCTATTAGCACACAATTGCCAAAGAAGATAAACATGTGGGGGTCACCGTACTTATAAAAATTCTAGCTCCAGGGGTAGCGGGAAGTAAAGGTCTAGGATCTTGTCTATGTAAACGGTGGATGATAAATGGCCGTAAATACGAATAAAGAAAAAGCACCATTTTATAATCCAGGCATACCTGCTGTGCACGGGTCATTGTACTGTGTCCTTTCATCCATGTGACATTTAAAATTTTTTTCCTGCTTTCCCGTAAGGTGGTGCATCTGTCCATCACGTGTTTGAACACCTCTCGCGTTTACGTAGATGGCGATTTCTGTTTTAAACTAAGAATGTGTGCAGGGTTACGGGGTAAATAGCCTTTCCCTTTTAATCACTTTGACTTAGCGGAGAACTTCCTGGAAGTTTTGGAAAGCATTTCTGAAAATAATGTCAGATGTTTGGGTACAGTAAATTTTCATTAAAAAGAAAAACAACCACCAGAATACATTGTTTTCCCAGTGTCTTAGTTCTGGTTGATTCTTGGCATGGTTGCTATAATTCTTAACCAAGCTGTTATATTTAGTATGCCATATATGCCTTGCATGCTTTATTTAAAAAAGAAAATAAACTGTGAAATCTGGTGTGTGTAAAAATGCACTCTCTTTAAAACCCAGAGTTCTCTCCGTGTGGAGATTGTACCCGAACCAAAGGATGCGGAAGGGACTTGGAGGAGAAAGAATCTTGCTCGTCTTCCAGGAAGGGGTGTTGCCAGGTAGAACCACTGAGGTTGGCTCATGGCCAGCTGCCATAAGATGCTGCCGAGGTGTTTCTAAGGATGGTGAGCTTGGGTGGCATGACAGCATGGACTTGTTCCAAAATGAGCTCCTTGAGTAAAGAAAAAGTGTCACTAGCAGCAGAGGCTTCTGGAACATGGGGTTAACTTACGTCAAGTCAGGAGCTCTGCTGGCTGCCTCAGTCTGAATGCATCCAAGGCTGTGTCTTAAGGATTGACTTTGCACTTCTCCGGCTTCTTATTGAGAATACACTTTCCATTTTACCGAGGGCTTTCGAGATGGGTTACCTGCGGCTTACAAGAGGCGTGCAGAGCCACTGACCGTGGCACCAGATCCTGAGGGGTCCGCCTGATGAGGAAGCATTTTTGGACTGTGAATCCTGTTCTTGGTGGTGTAAATGGTCCGGTACTCTTTGAGTATTTGTTTTTTAGTGTTTATTTATTTTGGAGACAGAGAGAGACTGAGCGCGAGCAGGGAAGGGGCAGAGAGAGAGGGAGACACAGAATCTGAAACAGGCTCCAGGCTCTGAGCTGTCAGCACAGAGGAGCCTGATGCGGGGCTCAAACCCCGAACCGTGAGGTCATGAACTGAGCCGAAGTCTGATGCTTAACCGACTGAGCCACTCAGGAGCCCCCTGGCTGGTACTCTTTCAGACTGATGAACGGTTCCGGGATATTCCCTTATAACCCTTGCTAGGGTGAGGGCTAACCTTTGGGGTTAGAGTTGGATACGCTTTTGCAGGGTCCAATCTGGGATTTTAAGTTGAGTTTCACAAAGAAGTGTCAAGTAACGTCCCAGGTAGTCTGGCCAAGGGCAGGATGACTCTTCTTTCCAACCCAAAACTCCCCCTCTTGGAAAAGAGGCATGCGTTAGGTCTTGTTCTAGCAAGGTAACTTTGAGATGATGGAAGTCATTCTGCTAATGTTGCTTTGGGGAAAAGGCACCAGAGAAAAAGGGCATGTCTGGGTGAAGGACCTCCTTCCTGCCCCATGATGTGTTTGTCTGAGTTTGGGCACATCCACTTCTCTGGATAAAGGGCTGAGGCCAGATAGATATCTGTCAAGCTTCCTGTGTGTGGGAAGCAGATCCGTGACCTGGGAGCAGGACCCTGGGCAGTGGGAGGTAATGTCATTGCGTGGGGGCAGGGGACAGCGAGGAGGAAGTGATGTAGCAGCAACACAGGGGAGAGGAAACCATCGCGGGGCTGGGGAGTGACCCCATGAGCCAGACTCCTTGAAAAGCAAGAGCTGTGTTCTCAGAACGTGGACCTGGTGGCTTCACCTCGTCTGTGCCAGATCCTAGGATGGCAACCTACCTTCAGAGAAGTCCATCACCAGACAGAACAAAGTCTTGCTGGTTTTCCTGCTCTGGGGCAGATTTGGGTAACTCATATTTATTGTAGTCAGTTCACAGAGATGATCAGTCCCACCTATCTTTGCTTTGCATTCTGGAATACTTGGTGGTTAGGGGAGGTTTCATTATCATGGGCCCTTAGCTTATTTAAATGGAGATGAGATTTACAAGCTACCTCTGTTCAAGAGAAGACAATTTGTTTGATCCTCTCTCTGCTTAATTGGAACCATTAGTGGATCTGACCTCCAGACTTTGCAACCATAGGCAGAGACGATGCACACAAAAGCCCCCGTCCCCCACTGCTGCTTTCTTCAAGCATCCTGACCGTGAGCCATCTTCAAAGTTTGTTTCTGAAGTAGTGCTTGGAGGGCCCAATGAAAAAAATGGTGCTCCAGGACAGATTTAATGTTTACTGACTCTCTTCCTTTGTGGATCAGCTCAAACTTGGACCTGGACTCCGAATCCTCTTCTGTGGCTTTAGGATATCTCTTGCCACTCTCCAGTAATTACAGTCACCCCCTTACACGCTTGAGGTCTCCCACATGCGTTGACGACAACTACTGTTTCTTGAACTCCTTCTCCTCTTTCTGCCCTTCTCCCCTGCATCCCCGGCTTTCTTCTTCGGCACCACCGTCATCATCATTGTCAGGCAGGCGATGGCCGAGCCACGGCGCTTTGTTTCCTCTTGCTTGTTTTATGCCTAATTTACTTTTCTAGAAGTGTATACCTGGTCGGTGTGCCGTGGTTTAAAGCCACACTTCAGTTGAGCCAGGCAACTCCCACTGTGTATGTGTGATGTTGCAGGTTTGACGTTGTTATAGGTTAACTGAGTAATAGTTTTTATGCCGTTTGTCTTTTATTTGGGTGTGGCAGGTTCTAGTGCTCCGGCTTTTTGTGCACTAGGAAGAATCACTGGCTACAGTATTTTGGCAAAAACAAATCTAGACACAAGCCTCGAGTGGCAGCTGTGAGTGCATGGCCTTCTGGAATGAAATTTATAATGCCATCCCTATGTGTCCTGAATGTTTGAGTCACTGGCAAGGCTCTCTGGTCTCAGAATCGTGGAACAGTGTCTTTAAGAAGATGCCACTTCATGTAACAAAGAGCTACCCTATGGATTTTGCATTGTATACATATTGAAGTAAGCCAGAAGGCTAGCCACGCCCCCTAGGAGAACAATAGATTGATTTGGGTGTCTCAGTGTGGTTGTAGTGAAAGCTTTCATCTCAGTGCCCCTGAAACCACAAACTCCCATCTTTTTTTTTTTTTTTCTACTCCACTTGTAGAATTTTTAAGAGACGCCACAGATGGAGCATGGCATCAGTGTGTGGATGTGCTCCCCATCCTGTGTGAAGTCCCTGACGTGGTAGTAGTTGAACCCTTGGACACTTGTCATCCGGCCCTGCCGATCAGACCACGTCCTCCTTAGAATCATTAAATTTTAATTGTGCAATAGCTTTGGCTTTCCTTACACGTTCGAGCTTTGCCAAGAACTTTGTGTTTCCTGCTTCGGTTTTCAGCTAAATTATGTAAAGTCAAACCAGAACTTTAAAAAGCTTTGCTGACCATCCTCAGCCATTTAATTTTAGTTGTTCTTCTTTAGCTAACAAATGACAACAGTTGTCTTTGTCCAACGCCCACAATGGTTTTGATCATCACAAGAATTTGAATAAACTAAGTCTGGCACCTTTTCCCCAGGAGCTTAAAATGCTTCAGGAGGTACTCACTGGGTGACCGCGTTTCTCACTGTAACCTTCAATATGCTTGTGAGCAAATATGTGATTTTATGCAGGAAGCTTTGAAGTGATTTGCTTAACCCAGTTACCAGTGAGAAACAGTAGTTCTTACCTTGTTTTGTACACTCTCCTCTTCTCCATTTTGGTTCTGTTACCGAGTACATCAAATGTCTTCAGTAGAACTCGAAGTTTAGACATCACTATTCTGAATCCCAAAATTGTATTCAGCCCTTGGTATTGCGCAAGGCGTTGTTGGCACAGAAGGTGGATAGACATTCTCTCTTTGCCGTCGTGTGGCCTGCACTCTGGGATACAGGAAAGTAGACAGAAAAGGGGTACAAGTTTAAAAAGATACAAAAGAAGGCCATGTGAATGAATGGAATAGAATATCCTAGAGGTTAAGAAGCTGGTCAACTAAACACTCGCAGAAGTGGCTTGGACCTTGCATGGACCTTTAAGCCTGGTCAAGGCTTCAACAAGAAGAGCATGCTTGGTGGAACAGGATCTTAGGGCGAGAGGTGGCATGTGGACAAAATACATCCTTGGGAAGGGAAAGGGGTGTCCGAAGGATGATGAAGCAACTTCCGGAATGAGCATGGAGAAGAAAGCACCAAGACCTGGCTGACATGTTGGGAAATTTCCACTACAGGTGCAGAGGATGCCATTTTAAAAGAGAGACCAATGGCCCAGAGATTCTGAGTTTAGATTTTGACTGTTTGATTCTATTTTTGGGTGACCTTGGACACATCACATTGGCCATGAGAGTTGAGTGAGTCACCTAGAAAATAAAAAAAGGCAAATGGCAAGGGACAGTTGGTACAACCACAAACAGATATTAAATGCTCCACAAATGTCAAATTAGGATGATCGGCATTTAAGCCCCAGTGCTGAAATGAAGCAGGATTGCACCCAGCCCAAGTCTACCTTTATGACAAAAAGCTGTTTGCACCCACTGTTTTCAAGGCACCCAGTGTTATGAGAACATAGGAGTTTATTCTTTGATTTTACCCAGTAGACATTTTCCAGAAGGCTCAGGAGGCATTTGCTTTGCTCTCCGATGAAGGGGGGTCGCTACCCTGGCACCCTGGCCACCGTACGGTCTCCAAAGTGGCACCATGCCACGCGGATGCCCAAGTTGGCAGTTCCCTACTTGAATTTTCCAAATGAGATAAGATTTGCTTTTTTAGACAAACAGCTGCATCTTTCTTTCATTCCCTCTGCTTCCTTTCCACTCAGCAGTTTTCCTTTTTGCTCCAGATAAATTGCTGCTAATTTAAATGGGCTGCAGATCCTTGCCATTTTATGGCTGATTGCTTCTGAGTTATAGGAGGGAAATGTGTGCGCGTTTGAATGTAAATAAATCTAAATGGATCGGAAGCCAGTGGTAAAGAAAGCACAGTGCTTCGCTGACCTTCAGCTCCCCACCCCAGTCCATCCCTTTGAAGAGGTCAAAGAAATCAGCAAATAGCAGAGACTGACTTTTAGGGCACATCCGGGGTTTTTTCTCTGCTTTCAACTTTACACCACATTACTGACAGCACCTGCTTTATCCTTGTTCTTATTTAGATCAGCCAGTGCAAGCAGCGGCAGCAAAGTTTCTCTGAAGTTTTTTTGATAAAGGAGCTGTTCTCACGATAACTACCATGCACCATCGGAATGCTGCAAATCCTTCAGAATGTCACATTGTCAAAATATCTATATTTCAGGCTCAGAAGCTAGACAGCTCGTTTGGCTGCTAAACCCGCAAGATGTTCAGCCATTTGTTGTGGTCTAAAAACTTTCCCCCTCACAAAGAGAAAATAATTATCTATTGTTTTATATCATTTTGTGGCCCCTTTCTTAGGTTTCTTGGAACATGAGTGGGCAGAAGTCTTGAGATCCTGGTGGGTAAATTGGGGAGCTGATTGAATTTTACTATCAAGCCCTTAGAAATAGGAAGCACTGGATACATTTCCTTATAAAAGAGTCAAGTCTTTAAATCAAACTGGTTTTTCAATATATGGTGGCGTATCTTTAGTGTATCAACAGTGTGTGAAGATCAAGTGTATCCGAGAGGAGGCGGACTTGCCTTCCTTGAGGTGGGGGTGGGGAGAGGTAGTAACAGTTTGAATATAGACCTGCACATGGCTTATCATTGCGACAGACTGGCTTTTCCTTACACAGAAGACACTGCCTGTGTTATTCTGGTGGCTTTATTCCCTTCATTGCATGGGTAAGTGTGGAGCTGAGGTATGGTTCTGTGAGAAGGACACATCATGAAAGGCAAAGCAGTAGGACATTGAGGAGGGACACATGACATCAGTTTAAATAGGGGCAAATGCACTTGCAGCCTGAATGAATGACAGTCCAAAAGAGCTTGCATCTAGCAAAGCACATTGTTTCCCAGCTGTAATAAAGAGCTTGGCTGTGTCTGGGGGAAGGAACATGGCAAACAGAAGCAAAGGAACAGGCCCCTTGGTGGCTCAGTGGGTTGAGTGTCCAGTTTGGGCTCAGGTCATGATCTCGCGGTTCATGGTTCATGAGTTTGAGTCCCCCATCAGGCTTGTTGCTGTTAGCACAGAGCCGCTTCAGATCCTCTGTCCCCCTCTCTCTGCCCCTCCCCCGCTTGTGCTCTCCCCCCAAAAATAAATATATATATAAAAAAAATACAGAAGCAAAGGAAGAGTGGTGTGGGTCCTGCTGTAAACTCTTGGACATGGGTAAACTCTTAAGAGTTCCTATTCCATGAACCCATTGGAAATAATAATAATAATAATAATAACAGTTTAATCTATTCTGTTATTGTTATTATTATTATTATTATTTGAAAGTCAAAAGCTTTTCAAAACCGAATGTACAGAGAAAGTAGTATGTTGAATCAACAAACCTTTTGGTTTGGGGATTATGTCTTCTATTTGTATCACCAAGTTCCTTCTGTTTTTATTGGCAAACTTGATATCCTAATATTAATCCTATTGTTTTAGCGGGAAGGAATTTGAGACCCACCCTCTTCGAAGGGGAAGGTGTTTGGTTAATTTGGTGCACTTGTCCTGTGTGCATTACGGTGCACTCTTAAACTAGTGTGGCTCATGTTTGCCTGGAGGCTGAACTTATGGAAGGAGACTAGAGTCCGAAATGAAGGCATCTTAATCAGCACTACCATGGGCTTCCTAAATGCTCAGTGCTTTGTGAGTGATTAAAACCATAAACGATGTTTGGCGTCTGCACTGAGAGCTTTTGCTGAGACTTGGAAGGGCAGGAGAGAGAAGCGCCATGGAAATTAAGCTCTGTAGACTCTTTTAGGGTTGTTGTAAATGATGATGCAGATTGGTGGCGGTAATTACAGCTCTGGAGGCAGATGACACCAGCATTTGGCAGATCAGACACCAGGGTGAGGAAGATCCAGAGTCTGGAGGGTTGGGTTTAGAAGTGCCTTCCAAAGCTGAACTTGAAAATGTCTTGGGGGTTTCTACAATACCATCATCTATTTTGCCACTTAGGGATCTGATGAAGATTCGTGCAGACTACACACAGAATTGTATGTAATGAATCTCCCCTGTTCTTGCTGGGTGTTCCTGGTCAAGTAGGAGGGATCTTGTCCTCTCTGCAGTGACACAATACAGTGGCTGCAGAATCAGAGCTTCTGGGTTGGAGTCTGTTTTCCATCACACACTTGTTGGGCCTCAAGCAAGCTGCTTTGCTCCCAGGGCCTCAGTTTTCTCATCAGTAAAGTGAAGGTGTTAATAGAACCTACCTCATAGGGTTATTATGAACTTAAAAGGGCTAATGTGGACAAAGAGCTTAGAAGAACACCTGACACCAAGCGGATTAGCTGTTATTTATTATGCAAGCTATTTACTCATTCTTTTTTCATCTGTGGGGCAATTAAGTATTTGAGGTCAAGCAACTCCATTTTCTTTATTTTTGTATCATCTTCTGTGGTGTCTGCTATTTGGTCAGTGCTCAATAAATGTTTGCAAGATTAATTATGATATATTATATATATAATATATAATATATATACTATATGTCTTATATATACAACATATATATACACATGTAATATACCACATGTTGTATGCTGTATATCATATGCTATATAATAGATATTCCATCTATCTATGTCTGCGTGTCATGTATATGGTATGATCTATTGAATTTAGGCAATTAATTAATTATTTATATTAAGATTCCTGAAGAAGAATATAAACCTTTGTGTGGCCCAGTATTTCACACTAAAACTAGCCAGTTCTTTGATCTGGTGGCTGAGTAATTAAACAGATATTTTGGAAATAATTTGGAGAAATTAAGTGGGGAAAGAAAATCAGGATTTGGGTAGATATTTGTTGTTGAGTTTTATTTTTTTCCCCTATACATTAAAATTCTCCAGGGGTCATCTATATTGTACACAGATTTCTCCTCCTTAAATTAAGATGTTAACATCTTACACCGTTGTGGGTGGGAACTGTGTGCAGAAACCTTTTGCATATCTTTCCTGTGTTTTCTGTAAGTTTAAAACTAAGTGGCTTGATAATGAGATGCACACTTTCTCCCAATTTCTGTTCTGTTATCATATGTTACTTTATGTTTTAAAGCATATTCCATGTTGTGTCTTGATTTTGATTATTTATTATGTTCTTTTAAAAGTGATTATACTCGTATGTTAATTTTCATTGACTTTTGTTTTGAGCATGACTTATGTTTTATTTTGTGTTTCTTTTAGGTTTTGTTTTGTTTCATAAGATCCCACTGGATGGGTAGCTGAAATAAAGGAAAAGACAGAGAAGGGGGCGGTTGGTGCTTGTTGGTTGATGCTGCCTTGTAAGCTGGACTCTTGGGACGGGCATTGGCTTCTCCTGGGAGGTGCCGCGTAGCTGGGGTTTTCTGGTAGACATGCGTGGTGTTTGCAGGAGGTACCACACGAAGCCTGCAGATGTTGTGAGCTGTGTTTGGGGAGCACCATTGCAGAGGCAGCTCACAGGCAGCTAAGCAAACACTCAAGAAAACATCTTAAACTCATGCTCCTCTTTTGTTCTTACAATTGTTCAAATACAAAACTGAAATGGAATTCCATTGGATCATGCATCTCTTCTGAAAGGTGTGCTGGTTTGACCATACCGGAAATGTATTGATTTTTATTGTTTCTGTTGATTAAAGGTGAACTGCAAAGTTAAAAACAAAAAAATCTAAATTTAGGGACAGGTATAAGAACACACTAAACAGCCTAATCTCCATCTAACACGTAGGTTAGCATCGTTTTCTGTTGACGTTTAATGAGAACTGAATTCAGAAAGTTTCACTTTTCCGTCTACAGCGCAGTGACTAAAAGAGTTGAGGGCATCGCTGTGGGTACCTGGTGACCCCACTGAGAGGTTCTTCCCTTCACTGGCAATACAACTCCAGAGTCATGCAATCAACGCTAATGATTTTTGTAAAGTTTATTAGCAGGCAGAAAAAAAAAATAAAAAGCAGCTCTGCGGTAGGGGGCTATAGATTTAGGTTAGGCATAGTCAGTTTCAGGATAACTGAAAGAGTGAAATAGACACATATGGTGCGTATGTCCTTTTATTCGCCCCCTGCGATCCACCTGCTTTTTAGAAGTTTCCTAGTGAGAAGGCCGCAGTATCTCATGCTGTTCCCATGACAGAACTACAGCTTTTCTACTCTGAAAAGGTCTGCGGGCAGAATGGCTGGCCTGCTGGGAGCAGGAGACCATATTCTAAGAAGGATAGTCCCCTACTACACCCTACACTACTGCTGGTTTTCATGGGCAGGAAGGCTCTTCCTGACCCCAGCAGCACAGAGGTAATGAGAATGTGGTTTATCATGTCCAGCCTCGTTGCTGAGAGGGTAGCCTTGGAGATACAGAATCCTGCGCCCCAGCCTTAGTCCTAGCACGGACACCTGTGTCACTCATCTGGCCATTGCAGTGACCTTTGGTCCGTATCTGCCAGGTAGCATCCCTGTCCTGCGGCCAACTTTGGCTGCCCTTGCCCCATCTCACCTCACACTTTTCTTCTTAGGGGGACTCGGGAGCCAGGCCTGGACCATTTTGCTTAAAAATACAATCAGCTCTGACTGTTAAGGCATGCTCATAGATGCCATGGCTGGATTGGAAACTTATTGGCGTTTGACAAAACAAAATCTTTTTTTGGAAATAGTTACTCAAGTTTTGCAGTTCAGCTTTAAGGATTTATAGATTTTTAACTAGTCCAACATGTTTGGAAACACTGTTTTGCATCCTGTGTAACCAAGGCGTTAATCTTAATAAACCAGGATCCATTTAGGCACCAACTGATATAAAAAGATGATCCATGATGAATATTTTATACTGTTATCTTTTACATTAGCCACTAAATATGTTATTGCTTGATACAGACATTTCACAGAGTCCTATGGATTACAGCATTTAACCATGCCTGAAAGAGGGGCAGTTTCTTCAAAACATACACAGGCTGCTTGTGCTCAAAAGTTTTCTTTCCAAAGACACATCTGAGCGGGAGAGCAGCTGGCCCTTGGTGGGGGTAGGGGGACCTGAATAGTCTCTGAATTCCCATTTTCTTGCTCGCTGCTGAATGACAGTTCCTGTCACTACTTAGATTTTGATCTTTCCCAAAGTTGTTGATTTGCAAAAAGGCCAGCTAATTGCAGAAATCACGAACCCTGCAAGAAAAAGGAAATTCACACTGAGAGTCGAGCAGTACGCCAAGCATTCTTAAATATCGGCCATTCGGTGCAAGTTTTATTTATTTATTTTTTCACAAAACCTTTTCTATTTGATTCTGTGGAACCAGAAAAAGGCAATGAATTGTTTAAGGACTATTTTGTGCATTGCCCAGACTGAAAGGGAAAAAAGAAAAGAATATTTGTCCTCAAAAGCTAGAAGATTTCCAGGGTAGATTTTTGTTTTAAAATGTAGAGAAGTGGACAGATAAGGCAATTTAATATATCAAAGAGCAGTTGACATCTCCTAGGGAACGATGAAAACAGCAGGCTATTAGAAAATTGTTTCATATGGTTCTTGTGTTCCTGGTTTTCATTTTTCTTTAATCCCCGAAGACCACAGCCAGTGACATATCTTCTCATTTCTATACTCTAGACCAACCCTCTTTCATCCTTTGCTTTTTTATGTCTCCTACAAGAAATCTTTTTACAGCTTCCTAATGACACGTATCATGTATTTTTTCAGCATTAGAAAAGGACAAGAGGCATTTTTGTTGAAATTGAGTCTGTTGCCTCCCGCCCCCACAAGGACCTGGCGTTTCAGCGCCAGGCAGGTACCCTTCGTAAAGGACACGTGCTGGGTGAGCAGACACCCATCCCTGCAGAGAGGTGGCGGTCACCCAGCCTCAGCCGACTCCTGCTGACCGGGGAATGTGGCCCCAGGCTCCCCAGTCTTCTGATTCTTTAAGAGAAACTTGAAGTCTGTATTTTTTTTTTATGTGAAATGTCCCTATTTTTAAAAAGTTGGCTCAGTTATTTTTAAAACATTATGTAGGCCAACAAAACAACTGTGGGCTGCCCGTTTGTTACTTTTGTCTTAAAGCGACATCATTGTTCTCTCACTGTTTCCTACTACCTTTCCTTTGCAAACGCATTTCCTGGCATTGCCACTGAGAGCTTTCCCATCATTGAGGTTAGCACCCCAGTGATCCCTGGCATGTCACTTACCTCTGGGGCTCTCCTGCCACCTCCACCAGCTAGGGCCTTGGCTCTGTCACCCTGCCTGGGACTCTCTTACGGCACTGTTTTCCCTCCATCCCAATTGGCCCTGCCTCTGCGTGGCCAGAGACAACCTAGCAAGCCCTTCCTCCTGTTTTATCTGACATCGCCTACTCTCACCAGTGTCCATGTCGCCTGGCCCACTTGGGGGTAACTGGGTTCAGGTGGGAAAGTACACAGCCCCGTTCATGGGCCCTTAACGTACCGTGTGGCCATTGGTAAACGGAAAATAGGTGTGCCACCTCAAGAGGTATGGCTCAGGGCCCATACTTTGAATGGGGTCCCCCTGGGAGCCTGTAAGGCAGCTGGGACAGACTAAGAAACTACTCCCACTGGCATCCCCGATGACCCTGGTTTGAGGCCAAGGAAGGTGAATTTCCTCACAGGAAAAAATGAATCCCCACATACTTCGGAGACCATCGATTCCGGGGTTTTCACTCCTGGTCTTCCAGCCCAGACCCATTTCATTTTTGACCCATTGAGTGTCTTTCCAAAAGTAGGGGGCACAGACGAGAAGAACACAGTCCCAGCTCCACCCCGAATCTCAGAGCACCTTGGGGGTTGGCCTGAAGGTCACACAGAGTGGTTAGGGCTCCAGGTTCTGCCTCCCGCAGAGCAGAGGCCATGGTTACCAGTCTGAGGAGCAAAGGACTCAAGGCCAACAGGCAGGAAGTCAGCTCAGGGCCCCGTGCGAGGGTGAGCGTGAGGGAGGCGCACCTGCTTTGTCTCTCCTTTGTCTGGTCTCGTGATCTGCTTAAAACCCCTGACTTCTCTGTCCCTCTAGCAATCCAAACTGACTCCATGACAGGAGGGCTTGGTTTTATTTGCTTTCTTGGTTGCTTCGCACACGCTTTTTATGTTCATTGCAAAATGGGAACAAACACGAACGGGGCCTGAAGTAACTTCTCTCGTGCCACCGCGGAGCGGGATGAGGCACTCTTGCACTGTTAGGCTTTCTGCCTAGAACTTCTCCCTGGTTTTTGCCCAGTCCCCTCACCCGGTAGTAGATGTTCATTTTGTCTTGCATTGTCCAGACCAGGTGCAGAGGCGGGGCGGGGGGCGGGGGCACTGGAAAGACGGGACTCTGTGTCATGCAAGGCCTTCACTGCGTCAGGCCACGTGGGCTGTGCCCTTCCTGTCAGGCCAGGGTCAGTGAGGCCCCCTGGGCCCCTGCAGACTGGACTCCAAGGAAAGAAACTGGAATGGAGGCCACCGTTTCATTAAGTGTATCTGCTGTGCTCACACACCTACGGTGCCCACCAGCCATGTCAGATCTATTCAAGGGCCCCTGGGAGGGCTAAGGACTCTCCCGGACAGGGCAAGAATATCACTTTCTGTGGGGTGCTGCCAGACGGAATTAAGTGAACAGAACTCCCAACCCAGAGAGTGACACGAAAACAGTTGTCACAGAAGGCGGCTTTCCACTCCAGTTGGCCCATTTCCTCGTTTCGGTCGTCAGGGACAAGGGACCCTCCCGGCCATCTGATTCTGACAGGGAGATCACTCTGGGTTTAATTCAGGCTAATGCTGCAGTGGGGCCTTGGGATGGTCATTAGCGGACACCCAAGATGGGTTGCTACTGGCTGTGTCTGAATCCTTAGTTTTCACGGGAAAAAAAAATGCAGGAAAAGGAAAAGAACGGAGATTTTCGCCCCCTTTATTTTAAGACAGCCTATTTATGAATGGAGCATAATCAAATATAAAAGAGCAAGATTCCGTTCAGGATGTATAGGTATATGAAAGCGTCACGTTGTATCCTTTAAATACCTTACAATTTCACTTGTTAATTATACCCCAATACCGTTAAAAAGAAAATAAAAGGGAAAAATAACAAAACATTCCAGAGAAAGAAAAATCCTCAGGTTTCATTCACTTCCTGTTCACATCCACTTGCTGTATTGCTGTAATCCATAGGCAGTCTGTGAATCATCAGCATGCCCCGTTTTTCCCCATAATGTTCCAGGTTTTAAAGTCATTTTTTTCACGTTTCCTGTAAATAATGGATAATCATTTTTATTTTATTTTTAAGTGCTGTTTTAACAATGTGGATAGACCATAAATGTACTTGCTGAATTCATTCATTTTTTTTTTTAACAAGCCAATAAAGTTTTATAATTCATCTCCATGTGTCTTGCATTCTGTGTAGGGCCTTACATACCTCTCTCTTCCTCAAACACATACCGTCACCCTGTGTGGCATTGGCAACGCTCAAGGCTAAAGGTGTCCGAAGAAAGAGTGTGAGAAACGTCACTCAGAGTTTTGGGGGAGTCCCAGACCCACTATATAGATCCTGGAATACATCTCCTGTCCCTCAAAAGGGACTTTTAAAATTCCCATCAATGTGAATTATACATTTACTGTGTACTGATTCTTGCATTGGATATGTTTTCATTGGCTAAGAGGCAATCCTCGAAAACAAACAAAGTTCAAGGGAATGAAAGAAGGAAGAAAACAACTTAACCTTCTGTGGGAAAGACCTTTGGTATTTTAAGAACTTGGAATGGCCCAGGTCCCAGCAAGGGGACACACTCAGTGCTCTGTCCCTCCATTCTCGGTGACTTTGTAGCCAGATGAATACGATGGCTTGTGCCTTCATGGAGGCAACAGAGAGGAAGCCAAGTGCACAGAGAGGTACAACGCCATCCAACCACAGCTGTGAGCGCGGTGGTGGCCACAGCTCACAGCCCTCTTGCCTCCATCCCCCGGATCGTCTCTTGTTCACGTTTCCCTTTTAGGATAGGACCAAAAAGGAAGGTCTGTAGGACCCCAGCTCGGATTCGTTTGAGTCTGCTTTCACCTTCTGGTGACCTTTAAAGGGTTTTGCTCTGCACTGAAGACTTCGGGACTGGAAAAACCGATCCAGTGTGACTTGATGTCTCATCAACCCAAGTACACTGACCTCTTCTGAGAGCCTGGTTAGTGCTGGCGACGTGTACTTTTTCTAAACGCCCTTCTAAACAGGTCTCATTGGGGATTCGGAGGTTGTGTAATAATTTGAGGCAGTAGGCAATGAACCCAGGCTGTGCAGATTTGAATCCCAGTTACACTCACAAGCTACCTGACCTTGGGAAAGATAGTTCATGGCTCTGTTCTTCACGGGCTGATAAAACTTTTTTTAAGTTTATTTTTTTATTTTGAGAGAGTCAGAGAGAGTATGAGCGGGGGAGAGGGGCAGAGAGAGAGGGAGAGAGAGAATTCCAAGCGGACTCCATGCTGTCAGCCCAGAGCCCTAGGTGGGGCTCGAGTTCATGAGCTGTGAGATCTTGACCTGAGCTGAAATCAAGAGTCGGACACTTAACCGACTGCGCCACCCAGGCGCCCGGAGATGATAATGTTAATTGCCCCCACCCACCGGGCTCTGATGTGGGCGGCACTTGGTGTCACTAACAAAAATATTTTGATGGACTTGGGTGTTCAGTTATGCTCAGTATCCCTCAGTACGTGCCCCGAATCCCAACTCATCTGTATGTGTTGGCCATATGGCGATTGTGTGGGCGCAAATAATGGAGTCCAGTGGAAGGGACCTTCACTCACTGGGTCATTCTGGATGTGGTCTGGGCTGTGAATCTGTCTCCAGAGTCACAGTGATTCTCCTCCTAGAGCCTTCACTCTGCCCAGGCAGTTCTTGCACATGTATTTTTTCCAGATTTTATTTTGATAAAATAAGAGAGTACAATTTGTTTGGACCTATATTATGATAGTTCGGTGAGTTGGAGTGACACTCTATCGTTTGAGGATTCTGGAAGAAAAAACGTTGAAGATCATACTCCAATATGGTCTGCCTCTTACTTTGTTAATTCAGAATTTTGGATCATTTGAACGGGGTCTACGTTAACGTTAACTTTCAATTATCCATTTGAAAATCTTTGGAAATGACGTGGCACCCTCGGGGCCCTGCAGGTGCCCAGCGGTCACTCCTACCGGAGCTAGAGGTTGAGTAGAGATTATTATCATGGAAAAGCAGAATTGTAAGGTTAACCCATGACATCGTGAAGGCACCTGCCACGCCAGTAAGCCTCCTGCTATTTAAATGTGCGACTAACAAAGCCTGTGCAAATCTCGACTTAGAACTGTGTGGCACAATAGGGAGTTGTACACGTTTTCTAAATATTACTTTATGAAACAGAGAAGTTGCATCAAGCAGGGGTTCCTTGCTGATCAGCCAGTGCAAGCCCAGCGCATGTTTGTTTCATCCATTGTGACCGAGGACGGATTTATTGGTTTTGACTGTTCCGAGATGCATTTTCTTGTGGCTCTCGCACCGGAGTGCTCACGGCTCATTTGGAGCAGTCCTGACTCTGCGATGAGTAACAGCGAGGGAATCCACCTCAGTGGGGGTGGAGGTGGGGGTGAGGCAGGGGAGCTTGTCTGAGGACGCAGCATCCTGCCACCTCCAGGTAGAGCATCCAGACATTGGAACAAGTGGCAGAAGAGGCCCGAGCGGCTTCTAGCCTCTGAAACACAGCGAGGCAGAACAGCGTCTGAGTAGGTCAGTCTTGTGGATGTTCCGGTCCCCAAATATCTCATCTGGCAGCCAGTGACTGACAGACAATGCTAAGGGCATGCGCTAATTTCCCGGTCATTTGGTCAAGCCCCCTGTCACACGGCACAAGACCCCCGGGGGCCTGTGTGTACTGAATTAAAATCTCTGTGCAATCATAAACTGATGAACAGTAAGTCCTCCCCCCTCCCCAGCCACTTCTTTTAAAATATTGATTGTGTTTCCCAGGAGGAAAGGAAAGACCTCTTGTGTGCTTGACACCTTTTCATTTCTTTTTAATAATTCTCATCGTATGGTGTTTAGTCGCGCTGAATTGCTAAATAAAAATGTAG
This sequence comes from Panthera leo, assembly GCF_018350215.1. Classification (NCBI taxonomy): domain Eukaryota; kingdom Metazoa; phylum Chordata; class Mammalia; order Carnivora; family Felidae; genus Panthera; species Panthera leo. Next base: position 25,807,216 of record NC_056691.1, read on the forward strand.
ACTGTGGCTGCTTGGTTTAAAGATTAGCATCAGGCTTCAGGTAAGTTCATGCCATTTCACTAAAGACATTTGAGCCGGGGTGAGAAGTAGAGTCACCAGCACTGCTTTGCCTTTGGGGGGTGCTCTCAGGTTTTTTTCTTTTTTTTTTTTAATTTTAAAATATTTATTTATTTATTTGGAGAGAAAGAACACAAACAGGGAGGGGCAGAGAGAGAGGGAGGGAGGATCTCAAGCAGGCTCTGTGCTGTCGGTGCAGAGCCCGACTCTGGGCTCGATCTCGAGAACCAAGAGATCATGACCTGAACTGAAGTCAAGAGTCAGATGCTTAACTGACTTGAGCCATGCAGGAGCCCTGAGTTTTTACATGAACTAAGGCATGGACTACTGGGATGCTTCAGTCTTTACAAAGATTACTCCCTTGAAGGATTTTCTCTCTGTTTACTTAGGCTCCTGGATTAGGGGAGGGGGGGAGTGGCCTGTCCCTCACCCTCCTTCGGTAAACACTGAAATTGCATGCCATGTTCTACTCCCTGGGATGGTGGTGTGCCGGCTCCCCTGAGCGTTTGACCAGCGGGGTGACTAGCAGGTGTCGGGTGGAGGGGAGGGGCAGGGGTGTATCTCCCCTGTTCCACAGGGCGAGGTCCGTCCCTACCAGGGTTCATCCCTGTGCATCTGCAGTCCTGCCGGACAGGCTCCATCTTTTCTCCATCTGCTCCCCTCTATCCTTGTGGAGGGGAAAGCCTTCCCACTGTGGTCCGTCTCCAGGGTCTTACTGTCTCTTGTCTGTCCCTTTAACTTGCCCACACCTCTCTACGTTGTGCCCACATCTCTTCATTTAAACCACTTGCACTGAGTTCTTTTTCCTTGACATGACCCCAACTGAAACGTAGACTAAATTCTTCATTATCTTTCTTCATCTTACATCGGGTCTATTCCAAATCTGGTGTATATTTATTGCATCAGTTGTAGGTCAGACCATGAGCCTAGCACGGGAGGATCTACCACAATAAGCAGAACAGATGCCATCTTTGGCCTCACGGGCTGTGGTGTGATGGTAACATCTATAATACTGATGCTGTGATTGCATGAGTAGGGGAGGGGCAGAGAGAGGGAGAGAGAGTCCCAAGCAGGCTCCTCACTGTTAGCCTAGAGCCGGATGTGGGGCTCCCACTCGTGAAATGTGCGATCATGACCTGAGCTGAAATCGGGAGTCGAATGCTCAACTGACTAAGCCACTCAGGTGCCCCTTTCCCTTTTGTGTTAAAAATAATTACTCTCTACTTCTTCTGTAGTGCCCTTTCCACACAAGCCAAATACATGCAGAAACATGCTTTGACCTCTCTTTGTTTTTCACACATTAAAAATGTAGAATCAGTTGGGTGAAGTATTTGCATAGTGAAAACATGGTGTGTTTGTGTGTGTGTGCGTGTGTGTGTGTGTGTGTGTGTGTGAGAGAGAGAGAGAGAGAGAGAGAGAGAGAGAAAGGTACCAGCAAGGAAAGACACAATAATTCTCTGTCTTTCACACACACACACACACACACACAGAATATTGCATACTTTAAGCCCTGTTTGATTAAATAGGAATTTAATCCCAGTACATACACCATCTGTACCATTATACCATTATTGCCTTCCCAATGCGCACCGTGCTGTAATGTTCCCAACCAGCTCCTTTTAAAAACTTTCCATATTGTATTTTTTGCTTTTTGTTTTTACTTCTTTATAAATAGCAAGAAGTTTCGCGGAGAAGAAATGATTACAAATCCCAAAAGGTTGGTGTTCCGTTCTGAGCTCCAAGATGTAAGGATTGAGTGGATTTCAAACTTGGCAAAATTTCTGACTTGGCAAATGCTTCCATCCTTATTTATGACAGCTTGGAAACTTCCATTTTCCAGGGCTTATAAACGATGCTGCTGATTTTGTCTCTCTTTTCTATTTTGCTGTGAATTATGAAATACCCAGCCTGAAGGTTTCCTTTTAACATTAACCCTCTTAGCAGAGTAAGAGTGCCGGTGTGTGTGTGTGTGTGTGTGTGTGTGTGTGTGTGGCTGTGTTCTTTCTTTTCTTGGTTGTAAGGCACGTTTTACGTATCTCATACAGGCAGTGTACCTCCCTTTCCCTGCTTTTCCACCAAATGACAATTGGAGATGTTGGGGTTTGAGGTATTGAGAATGAGAGTCTTGTGGTCTCCACTATGGCCACAAAGGGCTTCCTGGCCAGCAGTGTTCTAAGGGACTGTACATCTGATCCCCAAATAGTTTAACAGATGGCATTCTGGAGCAGGACAGGTAACACAGAACGTCTCTGAGAGTTTTTCCTGGAGGTGGGAGCAGGTGGTGGTTCAGGGGACCTCCCTGCCCATTTCCTTTGTGGAAAGTTGTCAAAATGGAATAAGTGAAAAAAACTTGTCTCCTCCTTCTTCTCCTCCCCGCCCTTCCTCTTCCTGCTTTTTCTTTTCCTCTTTCTCTTAACTCCTAATCCAGTTCCTTAAAGCCTGCTCATTTTCAGTTCTCATTGTAAGTACTTGCCTCTTCAGATTCATGTAACCACACAGAAGTTGAGAGCCTCGATCATTGGGTAGAGTTGACAGATTTTGCCGAATATAGGCAGGAGGAATTTTCAAATGCGGAACGTGTCCTCTGAGAGGCAGATGCCAAGATGGGATTGAAGCTGCCAGGATTCTAATCAGGAGAAACTCTTGTGTGAGAGAAGATGGGGAAGGAGCTGGGGAAGGCTGTGGGGGCAGCGGGCCGCAGGGCGAGCACACCTCGTGTGAGCGAGGGAAGGAGGTTAGGTCCAGTGCCCTAGGCTCCTTTCGCCCTGCGGAAGTGTGGGCGGGGCTGCCAGGGAGTCGTGGAGCCAAGTCAGTCATCAGAGGAGCTCCTCGGCTCCCAGGTTGGGTCTTCCTCAGTATGCGGTCCGACACCCAGTCATCGGTACTGGATCAGCCCATGGGGAGCATGGACCGTGTGCAAGTGAGGGAATGGGTTTCAGAGCACCTGTGGGCCTCAGGGTATAGTGCGGCCGTTGGTCAACTATGCTCTTGGACAAGAGGTGCTGCCTCATCTGACCTCCACTTAACCGATGCACTTGCTAGGCACCACTCCCCATCTCCCTATAAATGACAGTGACCTAGACGCTCACCTGGATGGTTGAGTTCCAGTGCTCAAGGGAACCCCTGCTTCCCTAAAGCCACTTACTAGCAGTTATCTTGGTTTAAAAGGCTTCGACTATGATCATCCTGTAAAACAAAGCAAAACAAACAAAAAAAGAAGTACACAGACCGGGCAGGTCAACATTTTGAACTGTTTAAAATGCCACTTTTGAGCTGTAGCCGTCCCTTTATTTATGGCAAAACTCGAAACGGCATCTGAAACCAAGATCTGTTTTTGTTTTTCTCGCCTGCATGCTCAAACCACAAGTGGTTTCATTTCCTTTCCTTTTGTGTCCGCCCTCGAATTTCCTGTCATGGCAGCTCTCCTTCCCGGTTCACCTTCTTTCAGGAGAGCGTTCATGGCAGCGCACGTCCACACCTCGCCAGGTCAGAGGAAAGCGCTCACGGTGGATGGGAGCCACGCATCTGCTTATCGGTTCTTCACCACCCCTGCTCTCCCACGGTTCAGTTGCTTTCAAGAAAAATGATGTCTTGTTCAGGTTGAACAGGCTTTGCTGAGTACTTTCGGGGTGTTCGACCACGGTTTGGCCGCTCCAGTGGCTACAGAGACCTAGATAGGTCATGTAGGAGTAGGCGGGTAGGTGGCCTGGTGGGGACTGGCTCGTGCGCTGGTAGAGCACCGCCCCCCCCCCCCCCCCGCCCCGGTCGCCCCACCTCTTTGCTGTGTCAGACCACAGGCTCAGAGCCACCAAATCCGATTTTCCAAAACCAGGGGAGATCTGGGTTTTTCTGTGACATTTCCCAGTTTTTACATGCTGGCAAGACCCCTCACATTTTTTACAGCCTCTGTGAGCCAAACTAAACATGTCTTTTGCCAAATTTTGCCTTTTGTGACCCTTCTGCTGGATGTTCTGCTCATCGCTCTCAAGATACGGTTCCTCCACAGCATCGTTGAGCAGATGCTGGTCTGTGGCCAGGCTTCCTGGAAGCAGACACAGATGAAGATTCACAGAGGAAGCATTTATTAAGGGTGCTCTCCAGGGCACCCTGGGGAAGGAGTGGACAAGGCAGGACTGGGAACGGTTGGCTAAGCAGGAAGATGATTTCAGGCCTAGTTTCTTGGAAGGAGAACTCTGGAGTGTAAGTTGCACCCCAGAAATCTGAGAGCTGGGCTTTCATATTCTTGCACCCACCAGCCATTGGATGAGGGTCAAAAGAGGCAAAAATAGGCTCTAGTAGTTTAAGGGCAGTCCTCCAGGAAGGAGACCCTGGCAGGGACGGCGGTGGACCCAACAGAGCCTAGTACAGCCTACCTCCAGAGTGGTGGGTTTACCCAAGCCAAGTGGTAATGAGAACCACATATCAAGTCAGAATTCGAACCCTGATCTTCTGATTCCAGTCAAGTCCAGTGCCTACTGACTCTTCTCAGATGTTATTTCATGAGATCGATGTGCAGAATTCAGATTATCTCAGACCCTGACTAGTTGTGTGTTGGACCCCACTCCCAGCTCGTCTATTCTCTAGGATGGTATGGCTCTCTGGACGAGGAAGGGCAGGTGGTTAGGAGCTAGGAAGGAGCTCTGGAACCAGCAATGTTCTAGACAGCTCAGCCTGGGCAACCAAAAGCTGGAGGCAGCTCCCCGCTCTAAGTTCTTTCTCTTTACTGAATTTGCGGATTTCACATGTGAGATGTGGGGGGAGCTTGGGGATGCCCTGTGCTGCAGTGCTGAGTTCTGGGCCTACAAGACATGGCCGCGCTGCTGCTGGTGAGGTGGATCTCTCTGGGAAATAGGTCAGTGGTTTATACATCTTGCATGATTCACACCTAGAGTGCACAGTTTCCTTTGGAGAGTTTAAAACTGTTCGTGTATTTCATTTAAAGATACACCTTCTAGGCGCGCCTGAGTAGCTCAGTCGGTTAGGCGACCAACTTCGGCTCAGGTCATGATTTCACTATTTGTGAGTTCGAGCCCCATGTCAGGCTCTGTGCCGACAGCTCAGAGCCTGGAGCCTGCTTCAGATTCTGTGTCTCCCACTCTCTCTGCCCCTCCCCTGCTCACACTCTGTCTCTCTCTCTGTCTCTGTCTCTCTCTCTTGAAAATAAACGTTGGGAAAAATAGAAAAATACACCCTCTGAGCTTCAACTTGTTCCCCTTGAGAGAAATCCAGCAAGTGGGGAGAAAAGGCAGAAGCTACTGCATCATCTGCTGAGGGACAGACATCCCTGGAGTTTGAGGGTCCCAAAGACAAAAAAGATCAGTTTTACTTTTATGTTTATTTATTTACTTTTGAGAGAGAGAGAGTGAGAGAGAGAGAATCTTAAGCAGGCTCCAAGCTCTGACCTGTCAGTGCAGAGCCCGACATGGGGCTTGAACTCACAAACCGTGATACCATGACCTGAGCCGAAGCTGGACACTTAACCAACTGAGCCACCCAGACGCCCCAAGATCAGGTTTTTTTTAACTGAATCCGCCATGTCTGCCCACACAGCCCTTGCCCTGTGTCCTGTGCTGTGGCTCACACCTCGCCGGTCCTTCCAAACCTCCAGCCGAGCCAGGACACCTTCCTTGCCTTTGCTTCTTGTGTGCCGTCCTGAGATCAAGCCACCACGTCTTTCTCCCTGAAATCTCTCAAGCCTGCCTGGGGTTCCGCACTCCCACCCCGCTGCCTTCCTTCAGGCCACCTGTATTTGAGAGGGGCAGACCGGCTTCACCTTTCTCACCACGCTTGCCAATTTTGTGAGTCCGACATTTCCCTCCCAAAATACAGACTTGAGCTAGTCGGTCCTGAGCTCGTTCTGCTCTGGCAGCTCACGTAGCTAAGTAGATCCAGTCCCCGCTCCCCAAATGGGGTTTCAAGCTCCCAGAACATTCTTCCTCCAGCCCGTCTTTTCTACCATGCCTCCCCACCACCTCCGTGCTTCCCCAACTTGCTCACCGCACCTAGTTTGACCCTCTGAGTCCTCCCACGCGTGACCTTGGACTTTGCACTTCACTCTCCAAGTCCCTGATTCCTCAGGGAAACAAGGGCAGCAGTTATCTACCTTGTGGGGTGACTGGGAGAATTTAATGGGAAAAGTATAGCAAGTGGGCAGGACAGCCTGGGACATGTTGTAGGTGCTCCGTAAATAATAACATTGTGAGGATTATCATTACTGGAGTACCTTTCCAAAGTCCAGCTGTGCTCCTGCCTCCCGTCTAGAAGCTTCCCCAGAGCTGCCCACATGGCAGTGACACCTTTTTACCTACAGTCCCGTAATAGCCTTGGGCTGTATTTGATCATCTGTCCAAGGCACTGGGCCACACACCATTCCTGTTTGAGGACTCATGTGCTTTTGAGGAAAGAATGAAATATCTATAATTCTTAGTTGAGTTCACTTCTATTGCAACGTGAGAATGTTCCTGGACAAAGCTGAGGCCTCAGGCTTGATCAGAAAAAGGGAGCCTCTGAGGTGAGGAAGGTCAGCAAAGTGTTAGGGTCCTGAATGCAGCCCAGTCCTCCCTCCGCCACCCCCGCCCCATGAACAGACCAGGCTAAGTTTTCTGGGGACTTCTTGAGCACGTCAACCTGGAGGATTGTGACGCGTTAGCTTCCCCGAGCTGCTGTTAACAAATGGACCACAAACTTGGTGGCTGAAAACAACAGAAATGTATCCTTTCAGAGTGTGGAGGCCAGAAGTGGTGGCAGGATTGGTTCCTTCTGGAGAGTCTGAGGGAAAATCCGTTCCAGGCCTCTCCTAGCTTCTGGTGGCTGCTGGGCTTGTAGACATTCCACTCCAGTCTCTGCCTGTCTTCGCACAGCCTTCTTCCTATGTCGCTATGTCCTCATTTCCTCTTGTAAGATTAATTTTCGGGACACCTGGGTGGCTCAGTCAGTTAAGTGTCTGACTCTTGATTTCAGCTCAGGTCACGATCTCATCGGTTCGTGAGCTCGAGCCCCACGTTGTGCTGTTAGCACAGAGCCTACTTGGGATTCTCTGTCCCCTCTCTCTCTGCCCCTACCCTGCTTGCTGTCTCTCTCGAAATAAATAAACCTAAAAAAAATTTTTTTTAATAAAAACAAAAAAGTTTAAATCTCTGGCCATGAAGGTAAAAGAGACCAATCACATGGCCTTTAGTCATACTAGCACTTAGAAAAGGTTCAGTGTTTGCTCAGGCCTGTAAGAAGTACCTGCTTTGTTCAAGCAAGGGAAGAGACTTCGGCAAGTCCTTTGGTACAGCTTTCTACCTGCAGGATGAACGAGGATGCCAAACCTTTAAAGGAAGGCCTTCTTTTTTTTTTTTTTTTTTTTTGTTAAACTATTCTTTAATATCCTTAAAGAATATGACTGCACTGTCATTTTGCTTCAGTGGCCCGCATATATGGCCATTAGAGTGGGTTCTATGGGGAATTCACGTCAAGAGGCAACATGGTGTCTCAACTAAAGAAAACTTACTGCACAGAGCAGAGTGGAAAACTCAATTGTCTTTAGCGTCCAGGCAGGCAACGCTCTGGGTAGGGGAACCTCCTGGAAGTGTGTCCTTGTTTAAAGAGGGCAGCAGCTGCTCATTCATTCATTCAGCCAGGTATTTAATGAGGTCATCATTCATTCAACTCGGAAGGTGTTGGGTACTCTATGCCCTGCGCTGTGGTGCTGAAGACACAGGGTCGAACTAGGCAAACCCCTCGTCCTCAAGAGCTTCTGTTCTGTGAACCCGGCTCCAGTTGTCCATGTGGGAATCCAGGCCTATCACTGAGTCATTATTTTATTTTATTTTATTTTATTTTATTTTATTTTATTTATTTTATTTTATTTTATTTTAAAATTCAAACTCAGGTCTTTAAATTTTTTTTAATTATTTATTTATTTTTAAGAGAGAGAGAGAGAGAGAGAGAGAGAGAGAACACAAGTGGAGGAGGGGCAGAGGGAGAGAGAGAAGGGGACAGAGGATCCAACGTGTGCTCTGTGCTGACAGCCGAGTGCCTGATGCGGGGCTCAAACTCACAAACCGTGAGATCATGACCTGAGCCAAAGTCAGTTTCGCAACCAACTGAGCTACCCAGGTGCCCCAGGCCTAATCACTGGGTCATCATTTTAAAGAGAAGAAGCCAGAGTTTCATGTGCAGTCTCATGAATTTTAAAAGTTGGCAAAGACTGTACATTTTTAAAAGAACATCGTACGGGCCAGACAGCCTTTGTCCCTTGACTCAGTGTAGCCTGCAGGCCTCTGATTTGTGACCCCTGTCATAGAATAGCATGACCTTTACCTTAGGAAGCATTTTTCTGATGTCTGATTTTCACAATTCTCATCGTTCCTCCCTTCGCTGGAAGTTGCTAATGGTTACCGCTTGCTGTTTACATCCTCCCGCATTGAAAGATTCTTTGGTGCTTCATCCTTGTATTTTCAGGTGAGCTAACCTCCATCTATCAGCTTTTCCTTTCTAATTCCATCTCCAAATCTTTGATTACTTTTTGTGCTGTCTCAGGCTTCTGGAAAGCCTCCGAGGACGACATCTGGCCCTTGGTACTTCTCCCGAGGGTCAGAATCTAGCTCAAACTCTTAACTAAACTGCTCATGGATTAGTCTGCTTTTAAGCCTCCCTTTCTCCTTGGCCGTCCAATTTTCACAGCCTCTGAGTTGCCTGACTCCCAACCTTAGGTGTGATATTAATTTCTCTCAGAGGGACGTGGGTTTAATAGATTTTTTTTAATTAACATTTTGTAAAATTGGAGCTGTCATGCTTTATGGCAGACTGATACAAATGTCTATAATTACATTTTTGGCACTAAATCTTGGGAATACTCTAGAAATGTTTGTTTTAACCCCTTCCTCAAATGTTCTGATTTATGGGCAGGCCTCTTTACACACACCTCTACCGGGGCCCGGTTGTCATGACAACCCAGAACATCATTTGTCAAAAAGCTATAACTTCATTCTATGTTGAAGCTAAAAATTTATCTTTGAGGATTTATTTTTATGACAGGGAAATTTTGTATTTCCATAGATCTGCTTCTTCCCCCTAATTCTGCTTGCAGTTATGGAGATTCAGGCTTCAGGGGATGATTTTCTAGTGAGACGGATCTCTTACCACCCTACCCTTCCAAACAGATGAATTCTCTTATCCATCCCAAAGAGAGCTCAGATGGACTCATTAGTAACCCCTCCCCCAAAGTAGAATTGTCCCCGGTGTATTTCTAGCTCAATATGATTTTTGTTTCTTTAAAAAGAATAAAACAATTTTTTTTAATTGGGTGATTTTTTTTTTTTTTTTTTTGGCTAGCAAAGTTCAAAGAGAGGGAAGAAAGAAAATGTCTGTCTCTTCTACATGCTGGAGAAGAGTGAGATATTTAGTTATTATATTTACTTGTGTGATCTGTGATTTGAGGACTGCAAACTGAGAGCGAGGAAAATATATAAATCAGTGCATTGGGCCCCTGGGGACATTGCATGGCCGGTCCAAAGGAGGGTCCTTCTTTCTTTCTGCTGATAAAACATGGAGCATTCTGTGGGATTGTCCATTTCATTTTTTTAAAGAGAAGCCCGAGATCAGTATTTTTATATAAAATGTCTCAATTTTTAAAGTGCTTGGCAGATCATGTATAGTTTTTTTCTTTGTAAACAATGTAATGGTCAAAGTACATCTGAGGGCAAGTTCACTCCATGGATCCCCCCTCCCGAATGGGATTTCTGCCCCAGGACGTGCCACCCAACAGCTTAGAATGGCTTTGTTTCCTATAAATTGAGCAATTTTGTGAACCAGTTTTGTTCCCATGTTCTTCTCGGGGTCTGACTTGTTACATATTCATTCTGTTGGCCCTACTGGAGGTGTCCTCCCATTTGCACATTGGGTGTAAGAAGAAGCTGTGATCGTAAGCGTGTCTCAAAGACCTGCACACGCATCTCTCTGACATTCCAAGACAGATGGTGGGAGCCATCAGACACCTTCTGGGATTGTTCATGGATTTGTGAATCTCTCTTTGCCTTTGACGGATGGGGTAGTTTAATCCTCTCCACTAGGACCTGCATTTTTCTTCTGCCTCAGGAACTCCTGGATGGCCACCTGCCTACCCACAGCAGATAGCAAGAATGTTTTTTTCTCACTGAATCTGAGTGTTTTGTTTCTCATCTACCAGAGGGGAAAACACAAGCAAGTTTTTGGAACATGCCATCAACGACATCTGGGGGCAAAGCTGCGCTATGGCTGTCACTGCTCCAGAATAGGAGTGGTTTAGGGAACACTCACCCTACGGTGGACACTCATCACCAAGCCCGCACGCAGTTAGATTTAAGACTTTAGGGGTTTCGTGTAAAATTATGGTGAACACGGAAACTCAAGAGTGACTGGCAACAGCTGCTGGCTAGGAGACTGTGTGCCATTCAGGGCCCATTGTCATCTGGCCTTCCTCCCCTTTTCCAACTCGGCCCTGTGCAGCCTTCATGCCCGCACTGGGCTCAAGCCTCACTGAGTCCCTGCCCATCCCCAGTTACCTTCATGCTCTTGTGTAGTGTCCTGTACCTGGAAGGTTATACACCATGTCATCAGGCAGGGCTTTATGGGGTCCTTAGGAGTGTTTAAACTTTAGAAATGTTGGTCGGAAGTGCCACAGACACAATCCCCAAATGAGTAGATCTGAGAAGCCGGAGCCAGATAGGGGCTTTCTGTTCCACTCCTTCCTCCCTGTCTTGCTTTACTGAGCAGCCCAAGGGTTTTTTTGGGTTGTTTTGTTTTCATCCTTCTTTGAGCTGTTCTTAGTGATCAAGAGAGAAAGAAGGTGCTAGAATTAAGGTAGAGTCTCCTGCAAATATGCACGTACCCTGTTTCAGGTAGGAGCAATTGAATCTCCAAAGCTTTTTCCAGCACTAGAAGATAAAGTTTTTAAAGAACCATCAAGTGGTAATGAACTAATTCTGGTGGCCTTATTCTGTGTTTGCTTCTTTTCCTAAGAGATTTAAAAAATTACACTGGTAATGTGTTTTCAACAAATATATAAAGTACAAAGAAAGAAGTAAAAATTTCCTGTAATGCTGCCAACCCAGAAATATTTTACCTTTTTCTCCCAAGTACCTTTCTATGTATGTAATTGTTACCTAGTTGAAATAATATTGCATATAAATATTTTTATTTCCTATTAGAGGTACAGCACAGTATACTATGAGAGTTTCTTTATGGAATTAACATTTCCTATAAATTAATGTGTTCATGGCTCTGTAATATTTCCTCCTGTGAATAAACCATAATTTATTTAATCATTTCCTAGTATTGGACATTTTAAAAATTCCAATTTCATTATTAAAAAGAGCAGCATAGGGGCGCCTGGGTGGCTCAGTCGGTTAAGCGTCCGACTTCAGCCAGGTCACGATCTCGCGGTCCGTGAGTTCGAGCCCCGCGTCGGGCTCTGGGCTGATGGCTCAGAGCCTGGAGCCTGCTTCCGATTCTGTGTTTCCCTCTCTCTCTGCCCCTCCCCCGTTCATGCTGTGTCTCTCTCTGTCTCAAAAATAAATAAACGTTAAAAAAAAAAAATTAAAAAAAAAAAAAAAAAAAGAGCAGCATAATGGGTATCTTTGTCCATCTCGGTTTTTGTTCCCCTTAGCACTGATGTCAGATGTAACATTTCTCATGAGGCTTTTAGTATTTTTAAGACCCTTATAATCCATTAACAGTTTACTTTCTGAAATACCCTATTGGCTAATTTGCACTCACAACAGATACGTTTTAAGGGGAAAAAAAAGAAACGTTTAAGAATGCCTCTTAGTATCCTTGTTAACATTGAGTTCTGTTCACTTTTTCTCCCTAATCTTGGCTTTAGTATTTATATGATAGTCTGTCCACCTGTCCACCGGTGATTGAGTGTGTACGTGCGTGTGTGCGTGTGTTCACCGCCAATAAGAAAGAAGTCTCTTAGCTTTAGTATTTATATGATGTTCCTTTTTCGAATATGGAAGCTGAGGGCCAAGGAGGCTTTGTGACTTTCCTGAAGTCATAGAACTAATAATTGTCGCGACCTGAATTCAGTCTGGGCCTTCTGTCTACACTGTTAACCATTCCTGCAGAACTTCCTGCTACTGTTAAAGGGAAGAAATGACCCCAGGGCCCAGGCCAGGCAATGGGTGTGAAACAGAATGTGTGGTCAGCATAGGTGCTCCCAGGACAGAAGCCACTTCACACAATCTCATGGTTCTCTTTTGTTGTGAATGGGAGAGTAGGTGCAGGTCCCGAACTCAAAGTAACATAAGCTTCTGAGAAAGCAAGATATTTTAGCTCAAACACGAGCGTCTTTTGCCATCTCAGAAATCAGAATTTGTGCCGTATTCTTCATAGTAAGGCCGAAATCAATGCCAAAGGATTCAGAAACTGCATTTGTTGCTGTGTCCAGAAAACACCATTGTTTTGGAAATACAAAGTTAACATCTTCCTGTCACGCTGAGCTTCTGACCATGGATTCAGTGACCTTGATGTCCTGTATTCTCATTACCTCTCTTGTGCTCCTTTAACTTCAAATGGTGGGTTTCACTGATCCCTGGGTATAGGCTTTGAGATGCTGTATTGATGATCCCAATTCAATTCAGTATGTAAGTGTTTGACATCCACCCAGCGCTGCTGGGCATTTTGAAGGGATACGGAGACAGGAGACACAACTTCCAAGGGTTTATCATCTCACAGGGAATGTGATGTGCACCCAGGTCTGAGAACAACTGGGATTGGATACCTAACTTCATGCTTTTAGTGCTTTACGTGAAAAAAGAAAGAAAGAAAGAAAGAAAGAAAGAAAGAAAGAAAGAAAGAAAGCCCAGTCATGCCTGTAGATATTAAAGTGAACATCCAACCCATTTCTTACCCTTGGATTTGGAGGATACGTATATATTTGGGGTCTAACAGTGACTTCCCTTGATAAACCAAATTAGGTGGCCCACTGAGGTTTTAATGCAATGGTTCTCATCTGGGGAGCTTTAAAACTCGCCCTGCCTAGCAGGCCTCCCAGACCAATTAAGTTAGGCTGTCTAGGGGACAAGACTTTGGTGTTGATGTTTTTTAAATGTTTATTTATTTTGAGAGAGAGAGATGGAGAGAGAGAGAGAGAGAGAGAGAGAGCATGTGAACAGGGGAGGGGCAGAAAGAGAGGGGGGGAGAGAGAGAGAATCCCAAGCAGGCTCCCTGCTGTCAGCACAGAGCCTGACGTGGGGCTTGAATTTACAAATCATAAGATAATGACCTGAGCAGAAATCAAGAGTTGGAAGCTTAACTGACTGAGCCACCCAGGTGCCCCAGGCATTGATGTTTTTAACCCCCACCCCCACCCCCACCCCGGTGATTCTAGGGTACAGGGGGAGTTGAAATTGAAGGAGAAGCCCAGGTGAGGATATGCACACAGACGTCTCTTAGTTCGTTTGGATTTCTCTTCCACGTGGGCAGCTTGTGGCATCACCATGGCCTCTTCTGTCCGTGGTGTTATACTGTCACCTCTCCCAAATTTGAGCTCAGCTGGGAGAAGCTGACATTTCCATACAGAACTTGGTAAAATATGGAGGGGGAACCTATCAAGAACCCATCCACAGTAATGTTGCCAGATTTGGTAAATAAATACAAGATGCCCAGTTAAGTTTGAATTTCAGATAAACAACAAGTGATTTTTGTTTTTTGTATAATTACATCCCATGCAGTATTTGGGAAATGCTTACACAAAATATTATTTCGTGTTTGTCTGAAATTCACATTTAACTGGGCATCCTGTATTCATCCTACCTATAAAGGGAACTAAATCAAGTCCAAATAAATTTAAAGTGGCAGATATGTGACTCTGCCACTGACAGCACGTGTCCGTGCTTGCAGGTCCTGGGGGCCCTGGGGTCTGTCTCCCAGGATCATTATTCCTGAGCCCCAAAGTGTTCCTAGTTCTTCACCGAGCCTCTGCTTACATGGAGGTAACAACTTTGTGTCCCATCACATGAAGTTAACCCCAATGTCACCTTTTCCCTTGATTAGCAAGGCCAACATTTAGCCTCAAGCACCTAGGAATCCCTCGCGTTCTCTTGCTCACTATCCGTTTCTAATTGAGGGGTGTGTTTCACGTGGAGCCAATGTAACACTTGGCTTCATCCTTCCTCCTCTTGTGATTAGTTCTGCCTACCTTCAGAGCTTTCTAGGACTCCAGGAGCCCACCAAGTACAGGGAGCAGGAAGGACAACCGTAAGATTACTTACATACACCATTGCACGTACTCAGGGTCAGCTTCCGGGAAGTGGACTGGACCTTCACACAGACTCTCCATACAAGGGCTCCATGATTGGTTTGGTGCTCTGCTGTCAACATTTTGAAATACTTGATTTATGGACAAAGGGCCTGCGTTTCATTTAGCCCTGGGCTCTGCAAATTATGTAACTGGTCTAGCTCCCACCAGAACACTGGTGGTTAGACTAATGGCAGTGGCTTCCTTACACAGACAATAACTTCTATTCCCCATAGTGGGTATGGCCTTGGCCTTCTCTCCTTGGGTCAGTGGTATTCCTTTGGCAGGGAAGACCCAGAACAACTACTTACACGTTCCTCCCCACTGTTCCAGGCACGCTTGCCTTCCGAAAGACTTACACAACTCAAAGACACATAATTTCCTACTCCAGATGTTTTATCTGGGAGTTTGCATGGATCTATGTACCTTTTCAAGAGGAGCTGTTAGGGTGGTGTTCAGTAGCTGCCATCATTTGTCCATCAGCAACTATTGAGTACCTGCCCCGTCGTCATTGTCAATCATCACAATAAGTGTATTCAGTGTTCCTGTGTGCATGGCCCTGCACTGCGAGATGTAGTGTGCTAAAGCTACATTCTGTCGGTGACACTAGCCTGACTCTGGAAGACAGCCATTGCTGCCTTTGGAACAGTGAGCTTTTTCCCATCAAAGAAGGGTGTGTCCATCAAGAGCCAGAACTACTGAATTATTTTTCTGGCGTCTGCCCTGTGGGTTCAGGCAGCGATAACAACAAACCTACAGAAATCAAAAGGTGACACGCTGGCTTGGCTGAAAATCCCGACTGTCCCCTCTCTTCCTTTATAATAATCAAATCATAAAATCGTGCAAGGTCGTTGTCCTCCACGCCACTGATGAAGATACCTGGGTGGGTAATGGCAACCTAAGGCTGACCTGGGGAAGTCAGCTGAGGGGAAGTTTTTCAGAAATCATATATGTGAAAGTGCTTTGAAATATACGGCAAGGTGACGTAAGTCGTTGTTCTTATTTCTGGTTTCTGGAAGCTGCTTGTGACAGTTTTGCGATCTCCTCCTGCAATGCCAGCACATTGTAATCTAACATAGAACTCAAAACAATTGACAAGATGAAACAGCTCCAGAAACATAAGGAAGCCCTCGTGGTTGAAGTGTGAGACAGGAATTAGTGTCTTGTGCCTTGTGCCAAAGATCCCATCACATCTTGGGGCCATCTTTGAGCAAAAACCTCAAAGAAACACAGTTCCGTACCGTTTGAGCAAATGCCATAGTTGTGCTCTTCGCCAAAAACGTTTTGAGTTAGCCTTATGGTGAAAGAAAAATCGTTAAGATGTGCTGATGTGTTTTTACTGGTAAAGCAACTTCTTTTCAGATATTTAAGGTCAAACACTTGATTTGAGGTAGGAAATCATCTCTAGGTATAGGGAAATGCAAGTCAAGGGCAGCCCTTCCAATGGTCTGCCCAGCCCGTTCACCCCACGATGGCTGGAAAATGATGGTTATGTTGATGTTTTCATCTGAGGAAAGTAGCCCTGCAGGGGACTGAAATATCTTGGATCAAGGAGGACGCTCTTGGAGATAATTAATTTGAGTAAAATGATCACCAAGAAGCCACTAGGGACTTGGGAGCATGTCAGTTGCTGTAGGAGACAGTGTGATGAGCACGAAAAGTCAGGGCCTTCAAGTGACTTGCATTCCAATTGAGAGAACAAATTGATCGCACTGTTAGACCACACTAGAGTGTTATGTGATTCGTTTCTGGCATAAACTAATATCATTATAGATTACACAGAACCACACCTTTTATCCAAAGCCCCTGGAGCTGATGCTTTGGATTTGGAGACACTTTGGATTTTCAAAATGCAGCATGGTAGCTATAGTGAGTGCTAAATACCCCCTCCAGTGGGCCCTGGGCGAGCTCTTCGTAGTCGCATTCGATGATATTTCTTCAGTGAATATGAAGAAGTGGTTATGCTAACTGGAATCAGTAAAGTCTCCAAAGGATCTCCCAGCAGTTCGGGTCAGGTCTTAGTACCAAATGAGCTTACCTTTGGGTTTTCAGAACGTTTCAAACTTCAGAAGCGCAGACAACGGATTGGGAGGCCGTCGCAGAGTGTAATGTAGCATAATCTAATCTTAAATCACTTTGGATATACTGTAACTGCAGTTCCGTGAGGGCGGTGCTGTTTCCCAAATACCCAGAATCGTGTCTGGCAGAGAGGCATTCTCTAATATATATTCGTTAAGTAAATAAAAGTCATAATAAGAAACGTAAGCTGTCATTTCATTGTATGTTTACCTCACGCCAGACACAGTGTTTCGCATCAACGCTGCTAGGTCCGGATTGTTGTTTCTACTGTTACTCTCACTTCACAGAGGAGGAAACCGTCTCTGAGAGAAGTTCAGCGACTTGCCCAAGGTCACCTGGGTGGCGGGTGATTAAACTGTGATTGCAGCCAGGGATCTGGCTGTGGTGGCCATGAGCACACTGTGGGGTCAGGCCGTCTGGGGCCCGGGTCCTAATTCTGCCACTCGCCGAACTCGAACAGTGGTTTCGCTTCTCGGCGCTTACGTTTCCTCTTCCTCGTGTGTAAGATGGAAATAACAATAAGGTCTCCATCATAGGGTTGTTTCGAGACGCACGGAAAGTGTTTAGAAACTGTGCCTGGAATCGTACAGGACTTGAATAATGTCAGCAAAATCCGAGGTGTCGGAGGGAGACTTTGCAGCAAGGAATTTTGTCCAGGGGAGTGGAGAGGACTTTTAGACAGAAAGATAAAACTTCAGATAACCTTTTTTGCAACCTAATCATAAAAGAATACCCCCCATGCTACTGTGATAAGCTCAGAATGAGGGACTAGGCCTAAGTCACAAAATAAAATTTGTTTGGTTATCTCCATTTGGTCTGAGTGTTGACAAAATTAAGTACACTCTCTGCTAAAAATTGGTAGACTAAGAAAAAAAAGAATACCTCCTTTGTGTGACAAAGATACTATATATTTATGCTCATTTCCCCCAAGTTTTATTGAGAAATAATTGACATACCTCCCTGTATAAATTTAAGGCATGCACATGATGGTTTGATTTACATACGTGGTGAAATGATTCCCACACGAGGTTCGGCTCACATCCATCTCGTCATATAGATACAATAAAAAGAAAAGAAAACAAATGATTTCTCCGTGTGAGGACAACTCTTAGGATCTGGTATAGTCATCACACTGTACCTTACGTCCCCGGTACTTAATAGTCCTACAATTGGAAGTTTGTACCTGGTGACCACCTTCCTCCAATCACCCCTCCCCTCACCTCTGGTCACCATAAATCTGATCTTTTTCTAGGAGTTTGATGTTTTGTTTTGTTTTGTTTTGTTTTGTTTTGTTTTGTTTTAAGGTTCATATGTAGGGGCACCTGGGTGGCTCAGTCGGTTGGGTGTCTGGCTTCAGCTCAGGTCATGATCTCACGATTCGTGAGTTCAAATCCCACGTCGGGCTCTGTGCTGACAGCTCAGAGCCTGGAACCTGCTTCAGATTCTGTGTCTCCCTCTCTCTCTGCCCCTCCCCTGCTCATGCTCTGTCTCTCTCTGTCTCAAAAATAAATAAAAACATCAAAAAAAAATTTGAAAAAAGAGTCATATGTAAGTGAGATCCCACAGTGTTTGAATTTCTCTTTCTGACTTATTTCACTTTGCATAATGCTTTCAAGGTCCATCCGTGCTGCTGCAAATGGTAGGATTTCCTCTTTTTTAACGAATAATATTCCACTGTGTAGGTGGATGTGTGGATGTATTGATATATATGTCACAACTTCTTTATTTATTGATCCATCGATGGACACTTAGACATTTCCATGTCTTGGTTGTTATGAACAATACTGCTGTGAACATGGGTATGAAGAAAAAAGATGCTACCTCTTACACCAACTGTTACCATAAGACTTAATGGTGAAATTTCAGAAGTTTTCCCGTTAATCTCTGAAACACCATAAGAATGCCTACATTCTTGCTATAATTTGATCACGTTCTGGAAGTTCTAGCTAATGGAATAAGACGTGAACTGGACATAAGAGGTTTACCTTTAACAAGTGAAAGATACGAATACTTACAGATACTGCGAACGCCTAGAAAATGGTGGAGAACCAATTTACAAACCTATGAATGAACCTGGAGTTTCTCTCACCTGGCTGGATACCAAACAGGCTATTTAGTAGCTCACCCATATGCTAGCAATCATGTCAGACAATATAGTAGTTAAAAAAGTCGTTCAGAATAGGAAAATGGCAATAGCAGGAACTCTAGCATGATGACAGAGATGGGGAGGAAGCTATGCATACAAAGTTGGCCCCATCTATGCAATATGAAACAGTAAAATAAAGAAAAACCTAAATGCTCAATGATATCAGAATGATTCATTGAATGGTGGAAAAAAAATTCAAGGATGAATGAAATAAAGTTTTGTGCTCACAATGCAATGTTAATTAAAAAGTTTAGAATATTAAGTATTCTATAGGCATTGTGGTCCCAATACTTATTTTTTACATAAAAAAATAAAAGCACCAGAATGTTAATAATTAAGGGATGTGGGATTAGAGTGGATTTTATTTTCTTTTTTATACTTTCTGCGTTTTTCAAATGTTCTAAAAAAAGAACAAACACTTGTTTTATCATGAAAAACGTTCTGCAAAAGCTTTTGAGGAAAAACACATAATATCAGAGGAATGAATTTACCTACAGTATTACTTTTCTTCCCAATATATGCTATTTTGTGAACTTTTATTGAGGCTATGTTAAGGAAAATAAATAATGGCTTACTTACTCAAAATAGACAGCCCTAGTCTTTAAAATATAAAACAGCACTATTTACCTTTTCTTCATTGGTTAAAAATCATTGAAATTTTGTACAGAAGCCTTAATGATTTTTTTTCACAACCCTCTGCTCTAAGACTCGGATTCAGTTTCTGGAACAGAGGAAATGCCAAGATGTACAAGAAGGCACTGGAAGGTGAAACATCCATTTCATTAACTCTTCGAAAAATAAATGACCTCACTTCCTTTATCACTGTAGTAATTAACCCACATTCATACTGATTCTGACCAACGCTATATATTATTTATTACCTTCCATTTGTGGTTTGGTGGGCCACGTAATGGGTATTTTGTCAGACGATTTTGGTGGGGGAAACACTCAGCGCTCATCTGCTCTCCTAATGACTTCTCACCAGAAGAGCCAAAATATACTTTTTAAAAACCTAAAATAATATAGACCACAGGTGAGCACAAATTGTAATCCTGCCTTTCCACTGGATTCAGTTGTGTCTTACTCATTTTGGTAAACACGTACCACCAACTGATTTCCACGAGACCCCGCAGTTCTTGGCCCAAAGCCGAGCACCTAATAGTTGTTGGCTAAATGTTTGTGGACTGGGTGGAAATGCGAACAAAACCTTGGGGCTTCAGACTCCTGGCCCTGTGACCTCCCTTACCCAGGTGGGGTCTGGCGTGGTCTGACCTTGGCCTGAAGTCACGCACACCCTGGGGCTCAGTCCCACTCCACTGAGATTCAGAGCAGTGGCAGCTTCCTTCCTTTGGTCAACACCAGTTATTTATGGAGTGCCTGCTCCACACCCAGGTCTGGGCCTCATTTGGCCAAGGCTTAGCCTTTACGAGGTGGAGCTGATTCCAGAGCCTCCAGCAGACACAGAGCAAGCGTGCCTGCGGGTTTTCTCCGCTTAGCTGTGCAGGAGTTATGCCGCCTTCCTCCTAATCCCTGCACACAGGCTGGTGCGGGAGGCTGCCAGCACATGGCGTGTGTCTGCAAAATGCAGACAAATTGCTGCTCTTTATTAGAGGTATGGATGAAGGACTTTGGGAAGCCCTGAAACTACAGGGTGCCGGGTTTCTTGGTTACTTTTTCTCAAGCTCTACTTTCAGAAATATGATGTGATTAAGTGGTGCGTTTTGCTGCCAATGTCTCTGTCTTTCCCTCCCTCCCTCCCTGGCTCCTTCCCTCTCCTCCTTCTTAAAGACCTTGGAAATAAAATAAGATCTCTTTATTGACTGTTCTCACCGATTAGGAAAAATACTCAGCCCATCCTTACTAAGCTTGGTCCTTTGTGAGAAACACATCCTCCGTCCTGCTGCAGTCCTGCTCTCATGGACATTTCCTTAGCCTTGTCATGACCAAGCTCTCCCTAATCTTAAGAACCTCCCTCTCAGATCCTGTTTCCAGCTCATTCTCTGCTCCCCCTGCTACCCCGATGCCAGCCAACAGTCCTTTGACCTTCTTAGACCAAAAACATGGACCCCACCTTTTTCTTCTTTTCTGTTTTCCCCTCATGTTGTCTAACTTTGATTCCATGATCACTGACAGTCATCTCTCCCTTGCCCCAAAGACACTCAGAGTGTCTTTGCCCCTTTCTTGGCAAAACAACCACGTGAGCTCACTCCAGTGCTCCACAGCCCAGGCACCTCAGGGCACCCCCTCTGTGGTGCTGCCCCCAAGCCTCACTCTCCCTCTCTCCCTCCCTTCCTTTCTCCACATGCCTCCACCTCCTCCTCCCCTTAACTCACCCTTAGTTCACTGCCTTGCTTCTCATTGCCCTGAGAAAACCAAAGACACGTGGCAGAAGTGAGCCCGTGGGGAGCCCCCACCCCCGTCTGTTTGCCTCATCATGGCCTTGCATGATGTCTCCGCAGGGATCTGTTGGAAAGAGCTGCCCTCCCTCTCTCCAATCCCGCTGTCCCTCTTTCTCTTGCATCTCCTTCAAGATCACCACTATAAATGCGCTGCTCATTGTCCCTTGTTACCCTCCTTGGCCATTAGCAGCACCTGGCAAGCCTCTCCTGTCTTATTCAGACACTTTGTGCACTTGACTTCCTCTTTTCCTCCCACCTCAGAGGTGGATTTTTCCTTCTTCCCATTGTTAAGCCCCAGAGCTCAGTATCTGAGTCTTTCCCCTCTCTGGAGGCATACACTCTTTTGGGGACTCATCCAGTCTTAAGGCATGGAATCCGTCTAAATGGTAGCTTTTCCTAAATCTGATTTCTGGTAGAGACCTCTTTCCCGAACTCCAGACTTATATGGCCAGCCATCTTCTGAGGAGCTCCACTCGGATATCTGTTTGCCATCTTACACTTAGCACGTCCAGAAGTCCAGAACAGAGCACTGAACTGTTAGATCCTTCCACGGTCAAATCCATCTCAATAAATATGTGGGTCCTGTGACTTCTCTCTTCACTGACATCCCTTTTCCAACTACTTGCCAACTCTGTCTTCAAAATATATCTAGAATCCCACTGCTTTCTTCCCCTTCCACTGCTGCTCTAGCTGGCCCCAGTTTCCCTGATCTCTCTCCTAGATTACTCCCCTAGATACACTCTCTTCCCACAGCCTTTGTACTTGTGATTCTCTTTCCAGAGTGTTCTTCTCATCTCCTTCAGATCATTGCTAAAACATCACCTCTGGGAGACTTTCCCTGACCATTTATCAACTTGCAGTCCTTACTCTCGCTTGGCTGTCCCTCCTCTTTGCTGACTTTCTTCTTTTCAAAGCCTTAATCACTACCACACATGCTACATATTTCCTTGTTGTTGCTGTTGGTCACCTGTCTCTTCCACAAAGCGTAAGCTTCATCGATGGCAGTCCATTTTGTTCACTCATCTTAAGATAATTCATCATAATAAATATTTGGTGAATAAACGAGTGAAAGAATGACTATCCCAGGTTGAATCTGGGGGCCAACAAGGTCCAGGGCTGAGTGATGGGAAGTGTTGCACTGAAAGTGAAGATCTTAGTGGCCCAGATGTTTCTAAATATGCAGGTGTGTTACATCCTAGAGACAAAACCCTGAAGCAACAGGCAGAACTATTTATCCTTTTCCCCAGGAATTTGATGACACAATGGAATCTGGCATCCCTCTTCAACCCTGTTTTCATTTCCAGCCACTCTTGCATTCCACTACAGCTCTTACACACAGGAATAAAACTCAACAATCTTAGTCTGGGTGTTGAGCATACTTGGGGAGGCAACACGTTCCGTGTGAGAGTCCCTTGACTTCCCCAGTCAATGGCGGCAGCCTCTTCCTGATTCACCTTCTTGACTCAAGTCTTGCCCTTCTGCAAATCATTCTCTCCATGACTGCCAGGGTCATCTTCTTAAAACAAATGTTTACAAGATCAGATGGTAAGCTCTGTCTTTAAGGCACCATGTGTGAATTCCATCCGTGTTCTGGATGACCCAATAAAATTAGGTCTGAGAGCAAAGGGACACCCTTGGCCCAAGTTGTTGATCTCCCTCAAAACTTCACCTCCAGTTCAGGACCACTAGAGTCTGACTAAGTGACTGGGAGGGGGGGGTTCTGGTTCTGGCTCCTCCTCTCCATGTCATCCACCCATAAGCTGCTTTGTTGTTATCAGGTTATCAGGAGGTGACCTGCAGGCCCATGGGAGCCTTCTCTCTCCCTGGGCCCCTGATTCCAGTGAAGATTGGGTTTTCTGCCATGTGAGAATTGGAATTGCACTTTGTCCATGGTCTGGCATCACCACCTGGCAGCACTGATTAGAACTTCCGGTTCCTTTAGGTTAAGCTGGGGGGAGGACTAGACCTTGTTGAACGTCTGGGAGAACAGCTGGATAATTGAGTTCTAGACCCACTTCTAAGGCCAATACAAAGGTGTTATGAGGCCTTAGACCACCGACGCCCATTTTCTCCAGAAGTGTGTGAAAGATCATGAACGTCTGGATGGGGAGAGGCATGGGAGAGGGTATGTGCTTGGAGGACCCTCTGATTATCCCTGTGATCTGGCCTTCCTGACTAATTTTTAACTACGTGTTGATGCTACTACATTTCCTGTCTGTATGACCTGTGATCACTGAATTCCTCTGCACCTTAGGAGTGGGGATTATGATACTTACTTGATGGTGTAATGGTGAGGGTGAAATAAGATGCCTGGTGCATAGGAAGAACTCCATAAATGCTAGCGTTTCCCATAGTATTGCACACAGTAGGTTCCCAATATAAACATTTTTAGTGGATGGATCAAATCTCTGGATCTACAATAGCCAAGCAGTGACGACACCTGGAGGTGATCAGGAAGGCTTGGGAAGGACGTAAGTCATGACTCCTGTACCATGCCTCATTCTCATAGCCTCCCCTTCCAGTGCAGCATTCTACAGCCCCCTGGACAACTCCTAACATAGAGGCGTCTATCCATTGTCCCTCACTGCCTAGGGCCCTATGGACTAACTGGTAGATTTTAGAAGAAAAGAGCTAGAGCTCAAAGGTGTGGATCTTCACTGTGGGCCGTATGTAGCCTGGCCCTGCTCTGAGCTGCATAATTCCAGGGGGCACCAGTCAGGGTGCAGTGCAATGCCTCAGCCCTGCCTGGGCCTATTGCAGAGGATGCAGGCTTTATGCCAGGCTCTGAATAGTAATAAACTCTTGAAGGACTAGAAGCTTCTGCTCAAAGAGTTTATAATCTAGTTGAGGACAAAGATCAGTGAAAAGATCATTAGAATACACGGCAATAATTAAGACCTGCAAAGAGTTTTTTGTGAGCAGAGAGGAGAAACATGTAGTCCAAGCTGAAGTGCCGGGGGTGGCATCCTGGAGGAGGTGACTCGTGAGTAGCGAAGGATAGGAAAAACTGAGGAAAAGGTTGACATGGGCAGAGACACGGAGTCAAGACGCAGAGACAAGACAGCCCAGGGTGAGCCTGGGGCTACCAATTTCTGTCTCCATTGTTGGGGCACAAGACTAGAGAAAGAGACTAGAAGAGAAGAATCGCAAAGTAAGTTGAGGCCAAGGCATAGATTAGAAGTTTGGGCTGTAAGGCGGTGAGATGGAACCCTCAGTTGGTTTTAAGTAGTGATGGGGGAAGAAGACAGGTGGCATTTTGGAAAGTGCTTTCCAGCCACAGCATGGGGGATGGACTGGAGGAGGCAAGAGGAAGGAGAGGCTCCAATAGACCAAGGCAGTAGCTGTCCTCAGAGGTGGAGGGGCCTGGACCAGGGGTGGAGGGACCGGCCCTTTCTATGTAGCATTAGTCCAGCCACAGATGGTTCACTCTTTGTGAAAAAAGCAATGGGCTCTACGTTTATGGACACAGCACAGAGTCCTCCTGTGTTCCGACCAAGTCAGAGAATTGTTGTAAAGGAGGTAAAATAAAGGAGTAGACAACAGACCCCCTAAGTTCCTGATAAGTCCTCGGTCTTTCTCTGCCTGTGTGCTAGAAACGCCTGACGTTTCCGAAGGGGAACTGAGAAAAACAGTTGCTGTTAGAAGCTGTAAACTGTTGCAGATGCAAAGGGACATTTGCTGTTTGTTTCTGCCCATGACAGAAAGGGGAGCCTTCCTGATGACGGCTCTTCTAATTTCTTGGGTTGAAAAAACTCAAGGAGGAATAGTAGCTGTGAATGGAGGAAGGGATGTCTCTTTCCACTCAATTTTCAACTCCATCTAGACTTTATTCTTGCTAACGTCCAAATCTGAGAACACGTGATTGTGCAGAACACCCTTCCGGCTCCCAGCTTCTCAGACAACAGCGAGCGATTCATTCGGTTGGCTTAACAAGTTAGCCTGCCCGGCACAGCTTACGCTCTGAAAGTACGTTTTCTAATATAATAATTTCAAAAATGACTTGAGACACTGGCCCTCTCGGGCAGGACTTTCATCTTCTCTTCCATCTGATCGACAG
Source organism: Panthera leo (assembly GCF_018350215.1). Classification (NCBI taxonomy): domain Eukaryota; kingdom Metazoa; phylum Chordata; class Mammalia; order Carnivora; family Felidae; genus Panthera; species Panthera leo. The sequence continues at coordinate 25,832,220 of NC_056691.1, forward strand.
AACGCAGTTTCTCCGAGCCAAAGCCGTTATTTCTAAATCGTTTAAAAAGAAATGAGTGGAAATTTAATTTTAAGCCAAAGTTTTTTTTTTTTTTTTCCCTCTTACAGTCAGTTCATTCTTCATGCTTCTTTATTTGCCCCACCAGCATCTTTCACTTCAAGCGTTTTAAGGAAGGAGTGTTTTCCTGTCCAAGTCTTTATAACGTGGAGGCCTACAAGCAGTTATAAAGAGTGGGTTTAGATGATATATATTAAAAATGATAAATCACTTTCCAGCCTTCCATAACATTTTATTTTCTCTGGATCCTTATGTCTTTCTGACTCACGTACCTGGGCTGATTAATGCCCCCTCTCCCCTGTGACGCTTTAATCCGGGGCCTGTGTTTCATTCGCCTGCCGATAGTGATAGCCAATAAATTAATCATGCAGCCGTGCAAGCCGTACCACGCAGGCGGCTGGCAGCATAAAACTGCCCATCACAAAGCAGGCAATTGTGAGCCTCCATTTATCTGGTACCCTCAAGACTCAACATCGTTCTGCATTTGGAGCTGCAAATGCTCATTTCTTCATAGGCATGGGCTGGGAAAATGAGGGAAGGCTAATTAATGCATTCAAGGGATCCTACTGAATCAGCAAGCCCCTTAAAGGCACAACAGACACAAACAGGCAGCTGCAGTCTTTTGGGATTCAAAACACCAACAAAAGAGCTAGTTAAATATTTGAATAGCTAAAGTATATGTCTATTAATGCCCATGCAAATTGCTAAAATAGGCTGTCCCCCCATCTCCAGTGGAGTCAAAGTCATTGAAATCCCAAAGCCTTTCATCCTGTCAAACAAGCCATTGAAGAGCAGGACATTTACATCTCCATAACGGGCCTGTCCAACAGTAGCTTAGGGTAGTAAAACTCGGGTGCACGAGAGAACTCCAGAATAGGGCATCCATTCACTCCGGCCTCTGGGGATGCAGGACCGACTTACTGAGAGTTAGACTGCTGCAACCCCAATCTCTGTGTTAATTTGGTGTGTATGGTTGCAAATGTCTTGAACAATAAATGTCCCAAGCTCTGGATATGGTTTGATCCAAGGCCCAAACTCTGTGACCCGGATGCATCTTTTGGCTGTCTTCCCTTGGATTGGCTCGACTTGGAAACCACACTTTTCCCTTATGGTTGTAGCAAAGATGACTTCAATCCACTCCTGTTGCCAGATCCTTCCAGATGCCCATCCAGCAGGAAAGAGAACATTGCTTACATCAACCTCCGTGCATACATCCTAGGCTTGGTTTTGATCAGACTACAGGCCAATTCTTGAACCAACCTCTGTGGGCAGGGAGTGGAGTTGCTGATTTTTTATGCCTGAGCCCTTGGTTCCTTCTTGAATCACATTGGCTGCCCAGGGGAGGGTGGGCAACCAAATGAAAATCATCGGTTAAGGAAGAAGACATGCATACAGGGTGGCAATCCAAATAGCAACAAGGATAAACAAACAGAACAAACTAGAATACTCCGCTCAGATCACCATAACAAAATATCACAGATTTGTTGGCTTAAACAACAGGCATTTATTTTCTCACAGTTCTGGAGCCTAGAAGTCCAAGATCAAGGTGCAGCCAATAGAGTTCCTGGTGAGGCCCTCTTCCTGGCTTGCAGACGGCCACCTGCTCACTGTGTCCTCACATGGCCTTTCCTCTGTGGTTTGCAGAGAAAGCAAGCTCTGGTGCCTTTTCTCATAAGGACACAAGCCCTGTAAGATTAGCACCCCGCTTTTAGGACTTCATTTAACCTTAGTTACCTCAAAGGCCCAAATACAGCCACATTGGAGATGAGGGCTTCAATGGGCTCTTATCCATCAGGAGTCAACTGTTTTTGTGGTTTTATAGTCTGAGAGTAAACATGCTTAGCTTCTAATGCATACAGTGAAGAACACGCAGCCATGTATCCAATCATGTTGCATCTGTTTAATGACCACGAATGTAGAGACCAAGAAGGTTCTGGAGATTAATATTTACTTATGATTCTAGAACTATGAAAAAATTTGAGAATCACCAGACAAGAGACCTTCGTTTTTAGAACTCATCTTTTAGAAGGGCTTTTGGTGAAAAATTATGAGCTCCACAAAAATAAAAGAGAGGCCTAAGCCCATAGAATCAGACCCCTTGATATTTTTAATGATGGTAATGTGACCTAGCTTACTCACCCACATAGTCCATCAGACTTGGTTCCAAATGATCTTTGCCTCTTAAAAAAATGAAAATTTCCCCTCAAATAATGAAGATTTCCATAGTTAGTAGACTCTACTATATTAATTAAAAATAATTCCCCAGGACAAGCTCTGAAAATGTGACAAACAGCCAATGCCTTTGGAACAAAGACCTGGCCTTCTAAGGGGATTGTTTATAGGGTCACAACTTTTTTCGTGATATGAGTTACAATGAGTTTTAAAAGGGGCACCTGGGTGGCTCAGTCTGTTCAGCGTCTGACTTCGGGTCAGGTCATGATCTCACAACTCGTGAGTTCGAGCCCCGCATCAGGCTCTGTGGTGACAGCTTGGAGCCTGGAGCCTGCTTCAGATTCTGTGTCTCCCTCTCTCTCTGCCCCTAACCCACTCGCATTCTGTTTCTGTCTCTCTCAAAAATAAATAAACATTAAAAAATTTTTTTTTTGCATTACTTCATCATTAACATTTATGCATTATGTATTTATGTACACACTTGTGTATGCTTTAGGGAGTACTTCTGTGGGCAGGTACTCTCTTACATGTACTGGAGTCCTTTTATAAAATAAAAGCCCCATAGTTTTATAGATAGGACTGTCTTTTAATAAGGTTCATTTGGAACTTCCCTCTTACATCAGTCAGAATAGGCTAGGTTATGTTGCAGAAATAAATAACCCTTAAAACAGAAAAGAAGATAATGTCTCCTTATGTTGCATATACAACACAGGTTGGCAGGACAGCTTTATTTATCTTAGCTTTTAGAAACCCAGAACTTTATGATGCTACCACCTAAACATGAGGCTTCATGGTTCGCTGTGGCAGAATGAAGAAGTGGAAAACCCAGCACTATGAAATCTTCTGCCTAGAAGGGATATGGGTCATTTCTACTGCTTTCATTGGCAAAAACAATGGATTGGTGGGGGTGGGGAGGAGGGTTCAATCCTCTGCTGGGCCAGAAAGGAGAGGCAAGCAGTGTAGTGGGTGACACAACCACGAACCCATGTTATACCAAATTTGGCTCTTTTTTTTGAAACTGGTTTATTTTATTTTATTGTTTTATAGGGTTTTTTTTATTAGAGAGAGACAGAGAGAGAGAGAGAGAGAGAGAGAGGGAATCTTAAGCAGGCTCCATGCTCAGTGCAGAGTCCAACATGGGGCTCAGTCCCGCAATCCTGGGATCATGACCTGAGCTGAAATCAAGTGTCACACTCAACTGACTGAGCCACCCAGGCACCCCCCAAATTTGGCTCTTGATCAAAGAATGCAAAGGTGGGAGGTTGGAATTCATTCATGTATTCATTCAATAATTCTTTATGGAGCCCCTAAAATATACCAGGACACTGCACTCAATGCTACAGATGGAGAGACAAGAAACAAATATTTGTCACTCACAGAGAACTTATAGTCTGGGGGGCACCTGGCTGGCTCAGTCAGTCCAGCGTCTGACTTCGGCTCAGGTCATGATCTCGAGGTCTGTGAGTTCGAGCCCCGCGTTGGGCTCCGTGCTGACAACTCGGAGCCTGGAGCCTGCTTCCGATTCTGTGTCTCCTCCTTTCTCTGACCCTCCAATGCTCATGCTCTGTCTCTCTCTGTCTCTCAGTAATAAGCAAATGTTAAAAAAATTATAAAAAAGAACTTACAGTTTGGGGAGAGGTTACAACAAGTAAGCGGATGATTAAAATTCACAGTGGGATGAGCTATGTAGAGAAAGAACAAGGTGTTTTGGAAATACAGAGGACAGTGGTCAACAGTGATGAGTGTCCCTACTGTTGTCTAGCTCTTGCTGTATAACATGATCTCCACTATACTTGGAGGACATCTCATTCCCTATTTTCAAATCCTTCTAGATTGACCCGATCAGCAACGGAGCTATATGTTGTTGCACCTACCATGTGTAAAGTGGCCTCCTTGACAGTGTTGTAACTGTTATAAAGCTCTAATGGAAGAGGGTGAAGAACTAAATTTCATGTTTTCAACTTAGAGTGCTCACAAGCTAATAGGAAAAATAAGAGTACATAAATCATCAATACACCGGAGAATGTGGTATTTATCGGGAGACACACAACCTAAATGTCAATGGGGGATATTTTTGATTTGAGGAATGAAGAAATGGTTCCCAATGGAGTGACTCTTCAGGTGGATTTTGTTTGGCGAATGGAGTTTGATGATCAAGAATGGAGCTTGAAGGTTCCATTTCAGGTAGAAAGAAACAGGTGGCACAAAATTGGGAAGCAACCATGATTATTTTATTCCATTCTGCATTACAAACCCAGCGTTTATCACACTGCCTTGCATCTATCAGGTGGTCAAAGAATAGTTTTCAAATGAATTGATGGATAAATAGGAAAACTCGAGGCATATTCATTTATGGAATGTAAACTAACAGTTTAACTAGGATCTGGGGGATTTTAAGGGGTGTCGTAAGTGATAAAGCTTGGGCCAGGTCATGGGGCCAAGACAAGGTTGAGAATGCCATTGAAGATTTGGGACGTTATTATTTCCTTACCTCTCTGTTTATATAATGCCAGAGTGTTCATGGAGGTCTCCAAAACACCTAAAGCAGTTGTGTGAGGTGAGCAGGGCAGTAATTTTTGCTCTGAGGAGGGACTTTTAGAAAGACCCGGTCACTGTGGGGTTTCTGTCAGGAAATGGTGGGTCCAAGACAGAAACCCAAGACTTGGAGTCCAAATCCAGCTCCTGTCCATACTGCATTGTCCCTCTATTGTGGGGCCAGAACACCATTCTTTGGTGTTTGGGGCAGCAGAAATGATAATATCGGAGCTGTTTTTTGCAAGGTATAAGATAAACAGAAAGAAGGGGGCTGGCAGCAAAGACCCCAGTGATGGTGACAAGAATATTGGAATAACATAGAAAAGATTGAACTCCCTTAGTGACAGTGAGTGTAGACAGCTAAGGTTTCTTTTCAACAGAGATAACAGTTTAAGGATAAATTCCCCCTTTGCTGGCCCATGACCTAGGCCAGGGTTTCTCTGTCTCAAGCACCATTGATATTTTAGGCCTTAAACCCGTTATCGTGAGGGACTGTCCTGTGCCTTGTTGGCTATTTAGCAAAATCCCGGCCACTACCCATTATATGCCAGTAGCACATACCCTCCACTTTACTCCTCCCATTGTGACAAACTTAAATGTCTCTAGACGCTGCTGACCTTGCCCTGGGAGGTAAAACTGTCCCTGTATGAGAACTGACCTGGCCAGTCAATTTTGATCCATTTCCAGAAAAGCAGTGGATCTTCAAGAGCCACTGGGCATTCGGTGGGGAAACACTAAACAAGTAAATAACAGTTTCATCTGATGGGTTTGGGTTTCTTCCACTGACAGTGACACCAAGTAGCGGGGCCGATAGCTAATTCATGTGACCGGCATTCCATTCTAAATAATGGGTTTTCATTTTGTTCTATTTATGGCCATTTTATTCAATTATTTTTTTATTCAGCACCCAGCTTAACAGATATTGATACACAACAGATATTATGTACACAATAAGTGTATATAATCCTATTATGTTCTCTTCCATTATGGATGCTTCCTAATAGAAGAGCACGCAGTAATGAAATTAAATACACATCCGGGCTCTTGTATCGGCCTCACACACTTCCTGACCTTGGCGGGATTCAAGAGTGTGGAGGTAGGTGGTGGGACGGGAAGGGCGACGGTGGGTCACTGAAAAGCAAGACAAAGGATGATCTGGAGTAAGTAATCACGTTCCCAGATCAAAGGGAAGAAGTTGAGTATAGTTAAAAATGGAGACTATCCTTTAGCGGAATCCTGCTTAGAAAAGCGATCATCTCTTTCTCCCTCCAAAATTCCACAGAACAGCCGCACACACGAAAATGCCTGCATGGTGCTTTGCGTCAGCTATAGCAAGTGTTGGCCTAGGGGAACTAAAAAAAATTGCATGTTAGGTACATGTAAATATAAATAATGTAAAGTAAATCTAACTATAACTATAAATATAAATATATAGCAGACATTGCAAAGGCATTTCCAAATGCATTTGACGTGGCAGCAAACCTTGAGGAGGGAGGAGTGGGGAGCGTAGCCTGCCTTCACTTTGGCCTCACTTGGCAACTGAACAGAATTGACAGGTCTGAGCAAGTCAGCCAAGGTCTGAGTCATTGTTTAGGTTTTCCATGGAAACGAAAGCTCATGGGAATCGACATAAAGTGTTTGCCAGACTCTATGGGTTTGTCATTCTCTTTGAGGGCCACTAATATCACTTCTAAGATGATTCGCTGAGATTCAGCCAATTTCCTTTCCAAACACTTGCTCTGAGTGCTTACCAACATTGCTTTGCAGAGAGAGGGAAATTTGGGGTGAATCTCAGGCAGTCATTCGCTGCACATTTAGACAGTGTGAACATGGAGATTTTGGGTGCATGCAACCAGACATCACCTGCCTTCCCTGCAGGAAGCTTGTGAACACTGAAAAAAAAATGTTTATAGAGCATTTTTTTGCTCTCGCTACGGTGATACTCTAGAAAGGCAAAGCTTTGATAGGGCTCTCTTGTGTCTATCAACTCTTGTTGGTAAACAGAGGTTGCCCCTGCCTTGCTCAAAGTTCCCAGCTTGGAAACGAATTATTAGAAGTTTCAGGTTCCATTTTTTTTTTTACCCGCCCAGGGAAGACTGTGACTGCCGTTGTTAAAGAAAAAGCCTTTTGCAATAGATTTAAAAACAAAACAAAACAAAACAAAACAAAACAAAACAGTGATTTGTACAGTTTAATTGTGAATGACTAAGATGTGGACCAACTGAATTTCCTTGGAAATATTCCATATGTTCAAAATAAAAGAGGGAAGTAGTCAGCATTTCCCCCTCTCAAAGTTAAATGTTTGAAACATGGGATCAGGACATTTTGCCATATTCCAAGCAAGTCTGGTTTCATCTATTGCCACTTGAGACTTCTGAACTTTAAGTCTGTAGGATTTAAAGCTTTAGTCTGCTTTTATTTTTTTAACGCAGCAATAGAAGCTGACCAATTTTCCCTAATTAAAGTAATATCTAATCCCCCATAAGTTTCCTGGCACATAGCAAATATTCAGTAAGTACTGTTTTCTAAAATTGCATTTGCACAGCCAGGCCCTTCTCTCAAGATGAGGATATAGTGACCCAAAAGCATCTGAGCATTATTTAGCAGGAGAAAATCTAGGCCAGTTGACTGAGAGCTTTTCTTTAAATTGCACATGATCTCACATTCCCAAAATACCCACGCACAGGGAAGCTATATAAGGCCATGTGGCAATCTGTTCTCAGTCATATGTGCCTAATGATTAGTACTATAGATTACTGGATTTTGAATAGGCCTTCAATGCCTTTTCGCAACCCCTGTCTTCATGGAGCAGGAAGCAGAGCCTATAAGGGGGAAGTGACTCACCTAAGGTCATGTGGTTTGTCTCTTGCCTTGTTTAGGGCCAGCCCCCTCTGACATCTGGTCTCCATCTTTATTCTTTATGCATCTTTATTCCACACTCTTGCCTGGAGTGCTGGGTTCTAAGTGTCGCTCGCCTTTAAATATTGTCCTCAGGGAGGTTTCATTGGAGTGCCAAAAATGAATCAGAGTGGTAGCAAACATATCTGCAAAAACATAGTGGTTTTTATGTTGAGTGTATCATTTGCATATTGGCATTTTCATTAGACTTGCTGAACTTACTGCGCTTTTTTAAGAAAGTTGTTTTCATTTATTGGACAAGTATTTCTTTGTTATAAGTTCATTTACTTTGAGAGAGAGCACAAGCAGGGACAGAGGGAGAGGGGAGAGAGAGAATCCCAAGGAGGCTCTGCTGTCAGCACAGAGCCCGAAGGGAGGCTCGAACTCATGAACTGTGAGATCATGACCTGAGTCGAAACCAAGAGTCAGACGTTTAACCAACGGAGCCACCCAGGCGGCCCCGGCAAGGATTTCTTGCGGGTCTGTGCCAGGTACTGGAGGTACTACGTAGACAAGATCCCTGTTGCAAATGCCGTCGATGTCACACCCATACCTGCTCAGTTTCCACTGTGTGCGCTTGCCCACAGAGTCCTGTTGCAGGCGCCCATGACTCTGTCTCGGTGCTTTATCCTAGCCAGAAGCCCTCGGCCAGTGGCAAGTGACAGCGGAGAGGGAACGACCCTGCTTCCTCACCTTCTGGGCGGGATGACTCCAAGGTGCATTCACTACTGCCTCCCGAGACCCCCCAGGGATTTGAACTCTAGTTGTACACAGTGTGTCCCATTGGACAAGGGCATCCACTGCCAGCTTCTTTACCTGCCTGCTCCTGAGTCCTTGGGTCAGAGTCTGCTTCGGAGGAAGCCTTGTCTAAGCCAGTGACTTCTGGGAGCTCAAGTTCTAGGAAAGGATACAGACAATAAACAATAGATCAAGGAAGTAGGGCCATTTATTGGTGTGTGCCGAGAAGGATGAGATGGTAGTGGAGAGACATTGGCTAAAGCGGCGAGGTTGGGGCCCTGCCGAGGATGTGCTGGCTGACCCGAAGCCTGGAGCAGGGATTAGAGAGCCCAGAAGAAGATTCTAGGAGGAGGCAAGAAGATGTGCAAAGTGAGCAGGGGCAGGAAGGAGGCCAGGATAGTGGCTTTGCAGGAGACGGCTGAGGCTACATCACAAAGGACTCCACAACGAGGAACAGTTTATGCTAAACGCAACAAGAAGCCGCTAGAGCAGGTTAAGTAGGGGAAGGGTGTGCAGTCATCTGATTCCTGCTTGAAAATGATTACTCTGGGGGCACCTGGTGGCTCAGTCGGTTAATCGTCCGACTTCAGCTCAGGTCGTGATCTCACAGGTCGTGAGTTCGAGCCCCCACATTGGGCCCTGGGCTGATGGTGTGGAGCCTGCTTGGGATTCTTTCTCTCTTCCTCTCTCTCTGCCCCTTCCATGTGCTCTCTCCCTCTCTTTCTCTCTCTCTCCCTCAAAAATAAATTAATAAAAAAGAAAATGATTTCTCTGGCAGCTCCATGGAGAAGAGATTGGGGGGAGGGTGCCGAGGGTGGAGCAGGACACCAGTTGGAGGTTCAGCTGAGAGATGGTGGATGGTTCTCAGCACCCGGCTTCAACTGTTGGCAGGGAGCGTAATTAAATAGAGCTGAAAGGCAGACTACTGTGCATTCACATCTTTGTCTCTAACACCGTTTAAATGTATTTTAGTGTTTCTCCGCATTTTGTGGTGAAGAACCCTTTGAAAATCTAGTGACATCTGTGGAGTTTTTGCTCCGGAAAGATGCAAGTGCGCAGGGATACACAATTTTGAATTTGCGTGATTTGTATGATTGGGAAGTCATGGAGTCAGTTAATTACACCTCAGATATCTATCTCTGTATCTATCTCTGTATCTATCTATGTATCTAGATAGATATAGACAGATAGATATAGATATAGATATAGATATAGATATAGATATAGATATAGATATAGATATAAATATTATTTGTCTACATGTATTAGTTGGCAAAGGCTCCCTACCATAGTAAATGAGTCCCCAAGTGGGTAATTGTTCAAACACAAGAGTTTATTTCTTGCGTATGGATGACAGAGGATAAATGACTTCATTGGCTTTCAGGGAGAATAATTTGGTTTCTACACAGCCTATACTTATAAAATAATACTGGGAGAATTAGCATCATGTCTTCATGTCATAACTTTCAAGTTTGCTGTGAAGGTTGTTTCCACTCTGGACACATAGAGGGGGAAAGAGCATGGAGCGACACATAGGAGATGTCTTGACAGGCTGGCCTGGAAGTGGTACCGTCACTCTGGTCACCTTCCGTTGGCTGCAATTTAATGGTATGACCACAGCCAACCTCAAGGAGGGCTAGAAAGGGTAGTCTAGCTGTGGGCCCAGAAAGAAGAGGGAAATATAGTTTTCAGAGGGCACACAGCACTTTCAGCCATAATACACATTCATGTGGTTTCTTTGGTATTTGTCACACTGGAGGTGTTCAATGTTACTTTTCCTAAAGAACAGCATAATGAGTCACTTCAGAGATTTGAGGGAAGGTAAGGGATGAAGCCAATGAGGGTTGGTCAGAAGGACCCTTTCCATGATTTCCAGAACCAGTTAACTAAAAGCAAAGCCTCTTCCTCGCCTGTGCAGATGGTACTTATATAAAGGTTGTGTCCTTAACTGAAAGATTAAGATTAAATTAAAGTAGAAACTTGGCCTCAGACTACACTTTTCTGCGCCCTGAAGAGCTGGAATTCATCTGAAATAAACTCTTACTCACTCTGGTTATGTGTCAGTTGGAAAGGGAGATGGCTGTATTGTCAACAAAGTGATTCTTTGCGTTCATTTCCCCTCCACTCTGATGATCAGTCCTCCTGGTCTTTGAGGTAATAGGCAATCAGCCACTCGGTCAAGCACTTACTGAGTTTCTACTCTGAGCTCAACGCTGTCTTGTCCTCACTTTCCCTATAAGAGAAAGGCAGCCCGGAGGCTCCTCTATCCGGTGCCCTTTAGGGAGTGGGTGTGGCCATAGGAAGCTGGAGGTAAAGTACATCCTGTCAGTGAATCATATTTTCCCATTTGCTCCCATTACAATGTTCTTGGGGGTGGAGGATGGTGAGTCTTGCTTTAAAATATAAAGAGATTACCTTCGAGAACTCAACAAATTTTAATTCCTCCCGAATTAAAAGGGAGGAGAGCTGATTTTTCTCCTAACAGACTGAAACAATTCTTCTGAAACTTAGAGAAAAAAAAAATCCAAAAACTGTGTTCTTTGGAGATCAGAATGCTTCTCACAATTGCATTTAGAGTTTGTGTGATTCAGCACCCACGGGGAAGATTAGGTTTCTTCCACCTTGCCTGTTTCTCATTTCTTCCCCTGATTCTCTCGCCTGTATCATAAATATTCCTTTTCAGCCCCCTAAATTTTAGCTGTTTTCCTTTGAGAGACATTTGAAAAGCGATCTTTATTACCATTTATTTTGGATCTCCTCTTAGAGTTATTAATGTGTTAATGCATTCTTTTTCCTATATTCTCCTTCTCTGGTCAGGGAAGATTAAACTTTCTTCAATATGAGAAGGATTTAATTGGTTGATTTCATAATTTAGAGTCTTTGTTAGTCAGATTGCAGAAAGACAAGTTCCTTTGAACTCACTGCAACTACATTTGCTTTTGAAGGAGTCCTTTATTTTGCAGCAAATAAAGTGTCCTTATTAAACAGAAAATAAAAGAATGTCTGGCAGGACTCTACTCCCAATGGGTGAAACATCACAGGAAATTGAGAAATTGTTTCTTTTTGCCTTGTGAGAGAATTTTCCTGGTGAGATTTCGTATTAAGGTCTTAAGACTACTGCTTAAATCCATCAAGAAAGACCCATTGAACAAGGGACAGCTTTTGAGGAGGAAGAGAGGACCGATGTGACCTTGCTATCTCAGGTTTCGAATTGTCCAAGAAATCTGGGGAATGGCCAAGAAGATTGTCCTCTCTTACGAAATAATTGTGTCGCTGTGTTAGAGCTTAGACCTACCTACTTTAGCAACTTCAGATTAAGTTTGTCAAAAGGTAGCTGCAGTTGGCGGAAGCCCTTTCATTGGTACCTGCAGATGAGGGTGTCTCATTTGGCCAAATAAGAAATGTGTCCTAAGTACGGCATCTAGCGTGCATTCCCAGTTAGACTGTGGGCTCTGGAACTTGGGCCTTAGACCTGTGCCTGGGCTCTAGACCTGTGGTCCAGACACTGGATACTTCCCTCTTATCTTCTCCACAGAGACCTCTGACCTAGGATTTGTGCCCCACGCTCATGCTCTAAGGTTAGCCACTCAGCTGAGCTCTGAGTTCCCCACAGACACTCCGGGAAGCAGCACCATATGTCCTATTATCCAAAACCAAAACCTTCCTTCTTCACTCCCCATAGTCCCCCCAATGTGGCAAGTCCTACTCACTCCCCTAAACAGGCCTGACAGCCATCTCCTGTCCCCATGCCCCTCCACTGTGCCCGATTCAGGCCACAGCTCTCTCATGCCTTGATGTCTCTAGAAGCCTCCTTAACGGGTCTCCTGCCCTCATCTTTCCCTCTCACAATCCTGTTTCCATCCTGCAGCCAAAGTGATTTTTCAAAAATTCAGCTTGATCATATTACTGCTTGGCCCAAGGGTGTTTTGTTTTATTTTGTTTTGTTTAGAGCCTACCAGCAATTTTCATTGTAAAACCCAAACTCTTGGCCTGACCCTTGCTTCTGTTTCTCAGTTTCCTACCCTTTCCTGGTGCATCACCCCCCGACACATACAGAGCCCCCCACCCTAGCTGTGAGTGGATAGTGACAGTGCCTCTCTCTGCTTTTCCCCATTCTTGACTAATTCCTTTTTTGTTGTTGTTTTGTTTTGTTTTGTTGTATTTTATTTTATTTTAATTTTAATGTTTATTTATTTTTGAGAGAGACAGGGGGAGGGGGGAGAGGCAGATTGTGAGTGGGGAAGGGACAGAGAGAGGGAGACACAGAATCTGAAGCAGGCTTCAGGCTCTGAGCTGTCAGCACAGAGTCCGACGCGGGGCTCAAACCCAGGAACCATGAGATCACAACCTAAGCCGAAGTTGGACACTTAACCAATGTAACCACCCAGGCACCCCGACTAATTCTTATTTTAAAAAACATGTGTATTTATTTATTTTGAGAGAGAAAAGAGAGCAAGAGAGACCACACTGAGCAAGGGAGGGGCAGAGAGAGAGAACCCTGATGCAGGGCTTGATCTCATGAACTGGGAGATCATGACCTGAGCCAAAATCAAGAGGCAGATGCTTAACCAACCAACCCACCCAGCAGCCCCCCCAACCCCCACCCCACACCATTCTTGTCATATTCCGATCTGTTACCCAGAAGCCAGAGAACTCTCCCTTGACCATCTCCCTTAGACTGGGATATATGTTCCTCCTGTGAGTCCCCATGCATCCTGGATATACTTCTCCAATAGCTAATCCTCAACTGTCAGCTCCCTAAGGGCAGACCCAAATGAGGGAAACTCATTTATCTTTGAATCCTCTATTGTACCTGTGTTGATCAAGAAAAAAAAAAAAGGAAGATCTAAAATAAAACAAAAGCATTTGGGGGGGGGTCTTAGAATTGCAATGTGGGGAGCACCGATTCAGGTAGAAACCCCAACTGTGTCCCATTGAGGAGTGAAAGCCAGTGGTCTTTATTAGCAAATTGCAGAAGTATTAGGAAACATGCACAAGCTGGTTTTCCAAAAATCATGTTTGGAAAATGTAATTACATTTTACGTCATTGGTTGAGTATACTATGTCAATTACTAGGAAAACACCTTTTGCAGAGCGTCCAGTTTTTATCCAGAATGTGGATTCAGCAGCTCTGGGTTCAGTCACATGCCTTTGCTTGGTTCAGCGGTTCAAGGTAGCTCCTGTTTCAAAAAAACAAGATGAAGTTTTAGTCTCCAAGCGGAGTGTCTCATGTTCAGATGTCTGACCCAGGCTCACTCTTGTTGAACAAATGAGCAAGAACGAATGGCTACATACAGTGCTTTCCTATATATAAAATTGAATCTCGATTGTAATGTTGTCCACTTTGGCTAATTATGGCTAAGCATTTTGGAAGATTGGAAAGACAACTATGAAAGAATGAAAAAAAAAACAGATTTGGCATCAGAAGGGTGAGTCTGCTCAGTTACTACTTGGTGTGACCTTTGCTAGGTTTATCAGCCTCTGAGTCTTAATTCCTTATCAATGAACAGAGGGTCATATGTTATAGGGTCTGGCGGAGGACTAAGGGAGAAACACCTGGTAGTAGGGGACACACCTGGTGAATTACAATATCTGAATAAATCAGAGGGGCTCTGACCCTCTTCATATCTGTCTCATGTGGCAAAGGCGAGAGTTAGGTGGAGACACGCCATCTCTGTTCAGTTAGGTGGAGACATATCAATGGCAGGATGGAGGTAGAAAATGGTTCACCCTTTGATTTCCCATTGGGTGAACTGTGAAAATACACTCCTGCCTTCTCACACACTATTAAGAAAAGTAGACCAGGTATGGTGGAAAAGCAGCTGAATTCGCGTGTTGGGCACCTTAACATTACTCATCCCTTTGGACTCACTAATTCCATTTCAGGATTTATCTGGAAGGAATGATTTTTGAAAATGGGGACGGATGCACCTGAGATGTGGACAGGTGTTCCTTACAGTCGTATTTATTATTACAATTGACGATAATCTGTAATGTGTAAATCAGTGAGGGGCTGCTATGACATTGTCCTTCTGCGGGTTCTCCGTAAGATGGAAACGATTTCGAAAAAAAAATGCTCAAGTGAAAGAGGCAGTCTTAAAAATTTTGATCTACTGTTTAATTAAAACTATGTAAATCAAACAAATGGAGGAAACCAAAAATTGACCAGTAGGAAATACCCTCTGTTTTCAAAGGGTTTAGTGGTAACTAAGAAAGCCACAGACACAGCGCTGCCTCGCTAGACTGAGGACCCAGTGAATGAGGCTCACTGTCTTCTGTGCAAAGGGATCTTTATTTGGCATTGGATAGAGGCCAGACCTTCATCCTGTCTTCTAAAACCTGGAAGAAAGCATTCAGAGGAATATCAATCAGAAGTAAAAAATCGCCTTCGAGGTTGGGGAGCCCACGTTGTAGGCTACCAAGGGAGGAAGGTTAACTAGAAAAAAGAGTAATCATGATGACAACTGTGTAAGGCATTTTTTATCGTGCCAAGAGTTTTCATATACATTGTTTCACTTAAATTGGCTCTTCTACGCAGCTTTACATCTTCACTGCCTACAAAAACCACTGTAGACCTGAAGATCTGAGAAGCACAGTTACTTATTTGGGCCCCATATCCTTTATCCGCCTCTTATCCAGGGATCCCCCCACTGTGTAGAGTTCACTTTGAACCCCGCGGAAATTACACAGAGGGGCACAGTCAGGCCCAGGAAACAAATAGGCATTTCACTGTGGCTTTATTCCCTGGAGGACCTCCAAACATTTGTCAGATCTTTACTTACATGCGCTTCATGGAGCTTTGTGTGACAACAGGCACAGAGCTGCTGTGAACTCCCCACTGTCACACAGCAAGTCAGTGGCAGAATCTGTGTAGAATTAAGATCCCCCCCCTTTTTTTTCTCCTTGAATCCCCCTCCAGCCCAAGTATCAGTTCTCCCACGGGACTACGTGTTCCTTTTGTCACTGCCTGCCTCAGCTCCACAAAAGATCTGTTTTGTCTTGTTATTTTCCCACATTGCTGCAGTCGAGAACCATGGTGCATTTGTCAAACGCGTTGTGTATTTTCATCCCTAGAGCTTAGTTAGATGATTCGATACTTAGGAAGAAGAGAGTGAGAAATCAAGAAAACCGCTCAGAGCCATTAACTCTCGATTTGGGCCATTTTTCTCAAAGACAGGCTACTGTCTCTTACCTGGTTCAAATGCCCATGTTCTCAGGATGAGACATAAATCTTTACACCAAAATTCAAGCATCTGTTTCCAGGTGTTTGAGAGGAAGCTTTGTTCTTCACAGGAGCTTTTTGAGGAAGTCTGTTATTTCACTAAGGACAGTGCTGAATACCCCTGGTTTACGCTTCTCTTTCGAAGTTTATTTTATGTTTTGTTGTGGTTTTCAGATTTCTCATGGTTTGGATTTGGGAAAGTAAAATCAAGACAAGGTGTTGGTAAGTAGTTACTCCTTCTTTGGATAAGTAACGAGTTTATGTTGCTTGATTCGGATGAAATTGCTTGGCCCTTCTTCCCACTTGTTGGCCCCATGATTAATTTTCTGTGTTCCTTGTTTCTGATTTGCTGAAGAGAGAGGGCTAGAATTTTTCCAGAAAAGGCATGGCTTTCACTCACTGAGTTCAGCAAATGGTTTTATATTTTTGAAGTCGACTTGTTTTCATCCCAGGAAGAATGCCAACTGTTGTACCAGGTCGAGGTAGTTGCTGGGCTTTTAAGAAGGTTCAGGAAAGAAAATGCAACAGCACCAAAACTCCATGTACAGGAAAGTTGGCTAAAAGTCACGTCTGGACAAGCTGGGATCTTAACTTCCTCCATTGGCCAAGATGTAGTACACTTCTGAATTGGTAAATCAGCTGTTCGTTTATGACCATTTCTCTTTCAAAACAAGACTCTAACGTCCAGACGCTCTGATTTGTACTTGATTGCATTCTATTCCTTGCATTCAGACTGTGTGCTGACAATTGAAAAGCAGAGTTTGTAGCTTACCAAATGAGTGCACATAATGTATCTCATCACTGGGATTGAAATCAGGTGTGATCTCCCGGGACCTCCAATTTGTTCAGTACTTTCTATGGGTACAGCGACTATGAACAGGAATTCACTAGAAAGCACAAAAAGACAGACTGTCTTACATCTTGCTCGTGTGTTTCCAAGATCTGGCCATCTTGGGCGTCTGTGTATTAGTATATATTCTGGTAGCAAGGCTGGCTATAGGTAAAACTGCAAATTAGGGGAAATGTACCAGTGTCATGGAGCGTTCTGGTTCTGAGTCATCCGTTCCATGCAAGGAACTCTGTTTCCTTTCTTTTTATGAGCCTGATATTAGTAACCCTGACCCTTAGGTAGCCCCATGAATTCCAAGGTCAAAGCTCGTAATCAGCAAAGCTAAGATAGGGACGTGGCAAAATTGGAAAATTAAACTCAGACATCTCAGGATTTGTTGGTGACTCCCCGAGGGGCACATTTCAGATTCAGCTAATCTCAGTCACTTTGCCAGGATACCAGAGACTGCCCTGCTGGGCGATCTTAAAGGTGCTCTGTGTTTAGGCTTTGTGTTCTGTGTATGTGTTGGCGGGGAGGAGGCAGAGGGTGATAAGGTTTCATACCATAGCGCTGTGAGATGGGGGTCTTTTCTCCACTAAACAGAAGATCACTGTAACCATGTAAGCATTTTCCAGGCCAGTTTGCCCTGCTGAGAGGTGCTTGTTCTTAGAAAACTTCAAAAACAGGGCTTCACCCTTTTAGGCCACAGCAGAGAGAATTTTCCTTCAGAATTGTTCTTTGAGCCACAGTCCGTCAGAGATGCTGCAGCTTTAAAATGTACGTTTTATTATTATTCGGGTCTGGTGAGGCCAAGAGGCCAGAGGAGGACAGCCATTGAAAAGATAGTCTGTTACTCGCCGTTCCTGAGAGGAGAGGGCAGCCACACCATGGTGGGGGGACCCCAAGAGGAACACTGGGGTCGGTCAGAGGGCAGAACATGGGGGCAAGAGCCTTTATGGTGGTTACCATAGGAAGGAACTAGTGAGGCAGGGTAAGCAGGTTTAGGATCAGCTGGTCTGAGTGACCTTAGCAGACTCTGGGGTAGACAGGCTGTCCCCAGTTGGCTGGTGCTTGGCTCTGGGGTGACAGGGCAGGCGGATAGTGGCCTGGAGTATGACAGCCTGATAAGGTGGTGCAGGCTATGGACTGGTTGGACTGGAGATGGAAAGAATGCTCTCAGAAAAGTTCTTTACCATCGCTAGGGACTGGCTATCCTGGGAGGGGCAGTTCCTTCAGGATCAGTGAGGCCCCAGTGATGAAGCATCAGAATACAGACAGTAAAAGATATGGTTAATACAGCTGCCCAAGAACAATGGCCTCTCCCCTCGCCTCGAAGACATTGTTGGTCTTGAGAGAAGGAAACTCCTTTCCCAGGTGACTTTCAGCCATTCTTATCATAGGAACACAAGTCTAAGGCTTGGAAATATCTGTGAGTCAGACATGCAATATGCCTTACCAAGCAGCTCCGTTGACAGAAAAATCTCTCTTTGCACCTGAGACATAGTAAAATAAAAATGGGCTAAAAAATGTTTCCAGGCATAGCCCATATTTCTCAGCTCAGTAATTAGAACTATCCTCCCCCCCCCAACAACCTGGCAGGTTGCACATATCCCACAATTTGAAACTTCTTATTAATATTATAAGACTTTTTTTCAAACCCTCATGTGAATTCCTTATAACACGCTGTGATGTGCCCCTGACTCTTCTTCTGTCTGTCTTTTTGTGGTGTCTCCTCAAGCTCGTGCACAGACACACAATGACACATCCCGTGATAGGCACAGACAGCCTGCTGTCAAATTATATAGACATTCATTGTCCCTGCTGAGAGCTTTTTCCCCTTCCCAACTTTGCTGTGCTCCGTTAGATCAAAATGTTCATAGAAAAATGGGCTGGATCGCTGCAACCTTGCCAGCCATATCAATCTTCCAGGATTTAGAACATCGATGATGAAGGAAACAGCACTTGAATTAATATTTCACTTGATAAATTGTTGAGGTTTATGTGTTGCTGAGATTTGTCAACAGCGGCCTTCTGGCAAAGCAGAAGGGCTTTTGAAAAATGACCTCTGATGCTTTATACCACTTTTATGCTTAACATTCCCCCCTCCAAACAGAGAGCCCATTCCCTGGGGCTCTGTTACTGCAGAGTCGGGGGTTCTACTCAGAGAAACCAAGGCAAAGAAAGGGTCTCCTCTGATGGAGGAAGAAAAGCAAAGAGCAAGTATTTTGCTGTAATTCTTTAAGTCAGGGTTCCACTATGTACATGGCAGATGATCCAGAGCCCGAATTCCTGGAGGAGTCTCAGCATTGTCTTCTAGGTATCAGCTTCCTCCAAGATGATTGAATGCTACAGGAATGTTGATGGCCTGGCCTGGCCCAGGGGAGAGTCACAGAAGAAAGCAACTGGGATCAGTGTGTTTTAATCATTGCAGGGTCTCCAGAAGCAAATATCGCTGGCCTTCTGACAACATGTGGAAGGTCTGAACATGACAGCTCCTGCATTTCTGGGGGTAAATGTTGAGAAATGTACGACCTTGACTGCACCCACCTCGGGGAGTTCAGGCAGTAGCATGCTTTTGGTTCCTGCACCAGGAACACGGCAAGGGGGCCAGTGGTGGGGAGGTTTTACTGGCAAGGTGCAGAGAACGCTTAGCATAACACATTTATGTTTTTCCATCTCTGGGTTTAAGCTCTGGGTGATCTAGGCCTGTCAGGAAGCCAATCATAAAACGGGGATGGTTAAGGATATTGGAAAGAACTTGTCTTTATAGCTTTTCTTGGCAGAGTTTCTGCCCTTTAGTAATACCGGTGTGCTAGACTCAAGATGAGCACAACCAGTGAGCTTGCTTTTGCTTTGAGTAATCTGAAGATTCTAAATTGGCTGTGTGAGGACTTGTTTGCAGAATTAAGCCAGAGTGTATCATTAAAGGCAACTTAAATGCACATCCCCTTGAGAGGATGCTTTAAAAAATTACCTATAATAGCAGTTGGCTGCCTCCTGCATAGTTTGTTTAAGATTCAGCTAGCTGCGGAATGTCCAATTGTTATCACTACAAACTGTGATAATCCCCGTCTGAGGGGGAAAATGAATCTTGGAGGTCGGGGGACGGATTACCATTATCTTTCATAGGGGATTCGAAAATGTGTGACACAGTTACTTTCGTCTTTAGAATTGCCGTGCTTCTCACTGAAATAGTTGATTAATTGAGAGGGAAAAGACAGAGAAGGGTGGAGGTGTGGAAGCATGTGTCCCGGGTGGTTGGATGACCGCACAATCCTGTGCTCGCTCAGCAAGTAGCAATTCAGGCTTTTCTTCCCCTGGTACGCAGTTGCTTGACTGATGCTTTTTCATCTTTCCTCCTTACCGTTCCTTCCTGTGTTTCTCTTGGCTTATGCCAGTAGCTGTGGCCAGTGGTCCGCTTCAGTGGGACCCTCCAGCCACGCAGTGCCCTGCAGAAACATGTGTAATATATGTCTGGGAGTGGGTGTTGACTTCTCACGTACAGAATCGTGAACCAGCAAGAACTTAATTGTCCTGAAGACAATTGTCTTAATTATCTATAGACCTTTAACTCTGTGCATCTAGTTTTGTTTGCAGACACATGGGCTTAGTGGTCAGTAGATAAATTTTTTAAACAAGACACAGTAGACCATATTTATGGGCATATACGTTCTTAGACTTGGGACCAGAAAGTTTAAGTCTTGTGTGAAATATGTCATGGCTGTGGCTTTAGTATAAAGACATCCATAGAGTAATCTACACATAATATTAGGGTTAAAGGCAAAGTGGGCAACTTGGCCATGGGATTGATCCATTATTGTTATGAAAGTATTTTGTAGGCAAAATGCTAACAAGGTGTGTGCAGAAAGAGAAACATAGTAATAGGACCATCCAATGTAACTTTAGTCCACCGGTTGGAAGTTTATTAATAATACCTAGTAGTAATTCATACTCATGAAGCCCATTTAAGTTTATAATACACTTTGCTATCACTAGTCTCATAAAATAACAAGCAGATATTCTTTTGCACATTTCACAAATGTAAGTGGATGTAGAGGTACAAAAAAGGCAAGTGACTTGTCCAAAGAGTGGAGGACGGCACTCAGATCTTTAAACTGCTAATGCATCTTTTGGGATATGGTGACACAGGGATCCTGCATTCATGCTGGGAGTTTTAATGAGAGAGTGTTTGTCCTAAAGATGTTCAGAGAACAGAGAGCAAAACTGCATATTAACTTACCGGAGAAGGAAGTCAAGACAGTGGAAACTTTGCCCATCGGTGGTGGGAACAGAAAATGGTGCAGCCACTTTGGAAAACAGTTGGGCATTTCCTCAAAATGTTAAACATAGAGATAGCATATGCCCTGGCAATTCTACCCAGGAGAAATGAAAACGTATGTCTACACAAAAACTTGTACGCAGATGTTCATAGCAGCATTATTTATTTGTGATGTGGAAATACCCCAAATGTCAACCTGTGGAAATGCCCCAAATGTCCATCAAAGGGATGAACGGATCAACAGAATGAAGCATATCCATACAATGGAATATTATTTGGCAATAGAAAGGACTAAAGTAATGACACATGCTACAACATGAGTGAAGCTTAAAAGCGTGCTAAATGAAAGCCGTCTGTTTCAAAAGATCTCATATTAAATGATTGCATTTATATGAAATGTCCAGAATAAGTCCACGGAGACAGAAAATAAATGCAAATTCATGGATGCCTGGGGCTGGGAGTGGGGGACGTGGGGAATGACTGAAAACGTTCTCAAATTACGTTGAAGTGATGGCTGCACAACTCTCTGAATAGACTGAAAACCACTTAATTGTATGCTTTCCATGGGTGAACTTCATGTATGTGTGAATTATAGCTCAACAAGAGCATTCAAAGCATTACAGGAGAATATGTTGTTGTTTTTTTTCCAACTCCAGGCCCAGCTTCAGTTATCAGCAATGATGATGACTCTGCCAGCCCACTCCACCACATCTCCAATGGGAGTAACACCCCATCATCTTCAGAGGGCGGCCCCGATGCCGTCATTATTGGAATGACCAAGATTCCTGTCATTGAAAATCCCCAGTACTTTGGCATCACCAACAGTCAGCTCAAGCCAGACACATGTAAGTACAGCTGTTTATACTTACTTTTATACTTATTGGCCTGTTTGCTGCATAGCTATATCAATCAGCGTGTTTATCAGAGCGCCTGACAAGGATGACTGAGGGGAGGGGGCAGTGAAATGGCTGAGGATTGGTGGGGCTTTGGGCCGATGGAATAGATCCTTTAGTTTGCTGCTTATGGAATTCTCAGGGCGTGTGTCCTGCAGGGCCTGGGACTGTGGGCAGATATCGACTTCTCTTGGGATCCATTTCCCAAAACCATTTGTCACCATGAAGTTGGAATCAAGGCATGCTTGTCTTGAAAAAGATAGAGACAGAAACCAGAGGTATCAGTAGACTGCACATACATCAGTTACAAAAGACAGGCAATTGGTGGCTTTTAAACTGGATTTATTGAAAGTCATTAAAATATACACCATTGGTAGTCAGGAAGGTGCTGTGTTGCACACAGGTGGTATTGACTCGGGTAGTTCTGTATTATTGGTTCAGTTCTTGTTCCCAGCATGATATTTGTGGTCATGCCACAATAGGAAAGACACATCACAACAGATCATGTGCATATTAAGTACACTGACCTGTTCTTCACAGGACCAAATGAACCCATTAGCCTCTGTTGAGAAGCTTGGGGTTTTCCTCAGAGACTCTTATCCTATCTTCAAAGCCACTGCTCAAATATAAAAAATGGAGCATGGCTTTATGGAAAACAAAAAATAAAACCACAGTGAACAAACAGGCTTATGCCATTGGAACTGCAGGCCTTTCTTCATACGTGAATAAGGAGCCAGAACATCAGGTGGCCTAGGCCTTAGGGGTTCACCTGACACCGATGGACACCTTCTGTCTATTTGGCATGTTCTTACTCTGTCTTAAATACTGTTCTCCTGCCTTGCCTCAGAGGTAAGGTGTAACAAGTGCAAAGTTAGATTTTGGAGACTGACTTTCCTAAGAACTCTCACGGGATAAAGGAACTTAGCAATAAGCATCTTTTCGCATATAAGGAAATACCTATAATTTCCTCCTATTCATTCAAATTTACCCCCAAGGTATGGTGAATATTGCATTTTAATGTAATCATTAGAAAAAAAAAAAAAACAGTATTATGAGCTTGTAAAGTATGAAACTAGACCCACCATAGATTTCAGTTGAATATGCAATATGACAAGATAAATAGAATAGCATATATGAGGAATATTGAGTTCCTTGACATAAAAATTGTTTGAAATCAAGGTATTATTAATCCTAATATTGTCATTATGGTGTGAACAAGATGCATGGAGGCACTGCTTAAAACGTATATTCTTTGTTGAGATAAGTGTCCTCCAAAGGTCCATGAAATACTCTGCATGCATAACAGTCAAATGTTGTATAAGGCAAATCAGGGTACTACGATGGGAGAATTCTGTCATCATTTTGATGGTGCTCCCCAGAAACAGAGTCTTTTGACACCCCTGTCACCACCAGTACCAGGTTATATGATATACTTCAATTAACCTGAGGCTGTATTATAATTGAGGTTGACAAAAATCAACCTGTCCTCAAAAGTTTGTTCTTCTTTGTCAATGGGGAAAGATAAAGCTGAATAATCAAGTAGATAGCCTCAGTGCAATACATGCAATAAGAGAAGATGAACCAATGAGCAAGAAAGCAAATAAACAAATGAGAACCAAAAAGAATATAGACTAGGTGGCTGTTGAGTCTATAGTTCTATCTGGATGTGCTTTCTACCTTTTGAAGTCTCACAGAAAGTTTCTAAAGGTGGTTTCCTTAATTTAGAGTCCATGGAGAGTTTTTCAAAGTTTTTTAAGTATACATTTTGGTTATTTTGGAGGAGTCTTGGATTTGTGGCTCAGCCACTCTATGTCACCCCCACTTAGAAGGCATGGGAAGCAAGTTTAGGAGACTCGTATCCTCCCCTCAGTTTCTGTCCTCCAGAACATTGATTCTTCATTTAGTAGTTCCTTCCTTATAAAGTCTTGCTGGGCCCTTCACCCAGTGGTCCTTACCCTGCTCAGGGTTCTCAGTCACTCACAACATCTTACATCAGAAGAATTTTTTTTTCTTCCAGGCATCAACTTATATGCTCTTTCATGATTTTTAAAAAAATTTTTTTTTTAACATTTATTCATCTTTGAGAGACAGAGAGAGACAAAGCATGAGCGGGGAAGGGGCAGAGAGAGGGAGACACAGAATCCGAAGCAGGCTCCAGGCTCCGAGCTGTCAGCACAGAGCCCAACGCGGGGCTCGAACCCACAAACTGTGAGATCATGACCTGAGCTGAAGTCGGACGCTCAACTGACTGAGCCACCCAGGCGCCCCACTCTTTCATGATTTTAAGAATACTTACCATCATACATCTTCCATGAGTCTTTTTCAAAGAAATGGGAATGAAGAAGCAGTTTACTTCTTTCCTTCTCTTCATTCTTTCCTAAATGTCATTCTTTACCCCATAGTTTTTTCCTTTATCTTCAATGTATGTTGCTTCTTGTTAGGTCCTGAGTCTGACCACTCTTCAGTATGTGTTTATATAGTCTTGTTTAGGTTAGATTGTAAGCTCCAAAAGAGCAGGAACTGTGTCTATTGAACTATTCTTTCATAGCAAAGGACATGATGTACCTTTGATATTGGCCGGATGTTGACCAGATGTGGCTATGTATTACTGAAATAGTAATTACCAACAGACTTATAACAAGTAAAGATGAGCCCATAGCCTTTTTCATTGGCACTACCCCTACTAAAATTGCCTATATAATAGTTTATTTGTTAGACAAATTTTTAACAATATATTAGCCAATTTAGTCAAATTTAAATAACAATTTAGCTGAAATAAGCTTTTGACCAAAAAACAAAACAAAACAAAACAAAACAAAACAAAACCTTTCTTTGAACCTTCTAACCATAGTCATCCAGGAATTAAAGTATTCGAAAATGCATAGACCAGAGACATACAGAGAGATTCGTTGCTATAGGCCCATCAAATTTTGGGAGCTTAGCTTTCAGTGAAGTGATTCCCATTAAATATACCCAATGAATTAACCTCCAAAGAACCTCAAAAGAAGGGGTCTTCCAAGGAGTTGGATATGTTACATTTGAAAAACAAAGTTAAGAAGATCGCAGAAAAAGTTTAGGAATTTCACCATATAGTTAAAGCAAACTACCTTATGTATAAGACACCACTAACTTGACCTCATTTGGATCTTGGGCCACAAACCAGCATATTTACTTCTTTTTCCTAAGTATACGTGCTATTCAAAGATGTTGGCTTTAGAATAGATGTGTGATCTTACAAGGAGTAGTTCCGGTCTCATTCCACTGAATTGTAAGAATCTAATACAGAAGGTGAAGTTCAATTCATTAAATATTTATTGACTACCCACAACACTCTTACAACGCCAAAGAACCTGAGATTTGGTGAGGGTGGTAGCGTGTCCTTTGCCCTCAAGGAGTCTCATTGGGAACCGAGTGGTTACAGACACTGTCATATAATCACAGAACACCTTGATAGGATAGCTAAGAGCAAGGGTCCTGACCCCCAATTACTTATAGGATCAGGCAGGTCAAAGGAGAAAAAGGCTGGGTCAGAAAGATGATGTGGCGTAGTGAAGGCCATACTAGAACGTGGGCCTTCTATTACCAGATCCTCTCATTTTTCCAGCAAGAACAGCATTTATTATTTTTATGTGAATTCCCTAAGGTTTAAAACACTGGGTGGGATCAATAAATTATTTCCATATGAGTCATATTTGGTCCATAGTCCACCATCTGTTTGCGGCCCCTGAGTTAGACCTTAAAGGTCAATTAATACAAACCTTATTTTACAAAAGATGCTCAGAAGTGGCTTGTCCAAAATGACACAGCCTCCATGCTTGCATAGCTTTGCTTTAAAAACAAAACAATGAAAACACAAGCAAAAAATCAGGATCAAACCAGATTTCCTTAAATGATGTGTAAAATCATTTAAGTGAAGGATGATGATAAATTATTTCCCCCAAAGCACTTTTTCACTCTCAGAAGCTATGTGAGTGGACTCATTAAAAAAAAAAAAAAAAAAAAAAAAAAAAAAGTCCAGAGATGGTTTGCAGGATTTTAGAGCAATCTGAACAGGACTGAACTGCTCCTGAGCACTTTCCAATAGCAAGTCTGTCTACTTTATTTCAGGGCCCAGAGGTTCCCCCAAGACCGCCTGATAATAATTTGGTATTTGGAGGCTCCTATGTCACTGCAGGAATAATGGAGGCTAAATCCATGGCTGATGGAGGAGAAGAGTTCTATGGTTATCTGCAAATTCTGGCCAGACAACATCTTGACGTCACTCCTTAGCTTCCATTACCTAGCCAAGCAAGAAGTTGCCTTCCAAAGAGAAAGCAGTGTGCTCTAATGACTAAGCCCTCAAAGTACTATGCCACTTTAACTATAGACCCATCTCCTCGATCAATCAGGACGGCAAGATGGAGCTGAGGAGCTCAGCAACATCCAAGTCCGGAGTTGGTCTTTAATTCAACTAGTCTGTGTAGACGTGTCCGAAAACCACGTCGTCTGACAGCACGGGGTGGTTTCCCAGTAGGATTTGCCAACTCGGCTCAAGGGCAGCGGTGCGCTATCCTCTCCTTGACTGCTGAGAAAAGTTTTGACAGGGTACAATGGAAACACACCTTCTGGGCTGAAAAAAAAAATAAAAGAAAGAGAGAAACACTAACCAGCAACTCCCTCCTCCCCCGGCCCCGAAATCATCAATCTTGGGTTCTTTCGAAGGGTGGGAATGCATTATAGCTTCCCCGGCAAGAAAACTGAATGCTATAGACTTACTGTCATCCCTAAATGTGTGTCTTTCCTAGAGCAGCCTTGTAAATTAGCTAGGGTCCTAGGCCTGAGGCCAGAATTAAATTAGAATTGTCTCTAAATATGAACTGTATGTGTTTGTCCATGTAGCGCATGCCCCCTGTGAGTACCTAGGGCTATAACTCCCTAGGGCAGATGCATATACAGAATTCTGACTCTTTCCCTTTGATTCTGCTTCCAGTGAAAAGTGGATATTTATTGATTTCCTGCAGAGTGTGCCATGCTTCCCCAGGTATTATAGTTCATGCCTACGTGTGTATGTGTGTGTGTGTTCTCGTTGGTTTCATGCTTATTAGGCGATTATGTAGATAAGCACAGATTCATAGACCAGCTAGGAGTAGGGAAATGAGACACAATAAGGAGACGGAGCCTTTTAACTGCGGTTGAAAAGATCACACAGGGCACTCCTCCTGCTCCCCTTAACTGCCATACCCAAACCGTCATTGTGTTAACAATAAGGGGAGGAAGGGAGGTGATATTTTTCACAGAACTGCAGGGGTTTTGAACGTATTTGCAGCGTCACTTTGAGTACACACGAGCCCAAATCCTGAATTTGTCTTGAATCCAGGGCTGAACGA
This sequence comes from Panthera leo, assembly GCF_018350215.1. Lineage (NCBI taxonomy): Eukaryota > Metazoa > Chordata > Mammalia > Carnivora > Felidae > Panthera > Panthera leo. The sequence continues at coordinate 25,859,209 of NC_056691.1, forward strand.
GCGCTTTAGATCAAAGGATGAGAGTCCTAAGGGTGACCCGGGGTTATCAAACCTCAGAACGCCCGGTGGGTGTGGTTCATTTTGATGGTCGGGGACAGGATTTACAACCAGGTGGAAACAATTGCTTTAGCGCTTTTCTGTATCTTTTGCCTATTCATTTTTGTCTTTCAAAAGTATATTTTCTTCTAAGCATTTAATCGGCCAAGTAATAGCTGCATTGGGAACTGTTTATATCCCTTTCGAAGGCTGTGACCTGCACTTTAAAAATAAGCTAAGCCCATTCCACCCAGCGTGAGTGTTCGGACGGAGGGGAGAATGCAGTTATTTTAGGATCCTTAGAAACTGCTTCGTTTACAGCACACTGGCTTGACAACTCATCCCTTGGGGGTCTTCGTGGCTCGAATCTGAGGTCCCAGACTAATTCTGTCTCCCTCTTGGTGCCGTAGCTCCCCATCGCTAGCTATAACAGCTTGATATCATATTCTCTTTTCAACTCCAGAGGAGATGGCAAGAAGCTATCAAATAATGCTTTAAAAAGCAACTTGAGTTCCCTAGAAGAAAGGAAATGAATACATGCTGCATAATTACATTTAAAATGTAAGCCATGTTACAAATTCCGCAGAGATGAAGCTCGGTTAGCAAACCAGTTTCAAGCACGTTTACATCTAAGTCAGATAAGAGATGCCATTTTATTAGCATTTGACCGCTGGGTGATACCATTTGTTCTCAAAAAAGAAATGATACTCAGAGGACACCGGGACCTCCTAGAGAAACCACGCCAATCCCACATTTAATGGCCGAAAGGGGAAAATGACTATGGATTTAGGGGGAGAGACACTCCTAGTGATGTTCTCAGACTTGTTTTTACTTCCACACCTTTGGCCAGCCAAGATGGAACTATGCATGCCCCCACGTCAGACATTTCAGTCTGATGTCACCTAATCATCAGTGATGTCCTGGAAGCACGCCGGTGGACGCAGAATCCTAATGCATTTCTTCTGAGCACTTCCCCAGGCCCAGTCTGACTGGAGCATGGGTGCCAGCAGGATGAATCTAGTCCGGTGGCACCTCCATTTTGGTTTCTGGTTGGTCACGCTTGTACGTGCCGGCAGATTGTGGACCAGGGCCAGCTCAGCAAACACAAATGCAGAGGAGTCTGTTATGCTGCTAAGAAGCTCCTGCTACCCAGATGCTGGGAACAGTTGAGTGCTCCCTGTGGTCAAGCAGAGATGGCACGATGGGAGTTTTTCTGGGACGTGGCACTCAGTCCTGTATGGCCGCCATTATAGCAGAGTTCAGGTTCTTCTCCTTGTGAAGTGCACATTTCCTCCGTTTTTGTTAATTCTGCCAGCCCGGGAGGGTAACCCACCGTGGCAGAGCTTCTTCTCAGATTACCCATCATGCCAGCTCTCCATGTTCTCTTTATGTTCACTCATGTTGTGGTTGTTTGACTGAATATCCTTTTCCTTGGGAGTCCTCATTTCCCTTGAAAAGCAGGTAAGATGAATTTGCTCTATACCATGGACAGAACTGAAGAAAGAACTACGTTTATTTTAAGTTTATTTATTTATTTTGAGAGAGAGGGAGAGAGAGGATCCCAGGCATGCTCCACACTGTCAGCATGGAGCCCAAGGTGGGGTTTGAACTCACAACCCATGAGATCATGACCTGAGCTGACACCAAGAGTCAGACGCTTATCCGACTGAGCCACACAGGCTCAGGCTACTTCTTCATTCATCCTGATAGCCGAGCACAAAGGCAGTCTTGCTGCTAAGACTCAGCCCCTAAGTGGGAGCCCCGAAGGGTTCCTGGATCCATGCTGCCCTCTGTCTGAGCCTCCTCCCTTTTGCTGAGAGAAGTCCGTGTCTTTCTGAATGCTTGGCCTCCTCAAAGAGGAGAAAATTAGAAGGCAGTATTTGTGCCCAAAGGAAAAGGGAATGTCGGTACTATAGTGACTACCAGGACTGAGGAGGTTCCTAGGATGCCAAACATTCCATTTTAAAACGAGGACAGTCCCAGACAAAGCACAATGGATTGGTCGCCCTAGGTGGCATAGGCTTGGTGATTTCTGCTGGTAAGACAGAATTAAGTCTTAATGCCCCCCAAAGCCTTCAGATACCCTAGAATGAGATATTTTAAAATAGAAATAAATAATACAAGTTATACTAGGAAATTTGGAAAATGTAAGAAACAAAGATGAAATAAAAAATCACCTGTAATTCCAACCATTAGAGATACCAACTGATATCAGTTAAATATGTATATGGCTTTCCAGACTTAAGAATATCCTTTTAATGCCTGTGATATAAAGTCTGTTTTTGCCTTTGCCTTTATTTGTACTGGGCTTTGTTCATATTTCTTTCTTTTTTTAAGTGTTTATCTATTTTTTTTTTTTTTTTTTTTTGAGAGAGAGAGAGAGAGACAGAGTGCAAGCAGGGGAGGGGCAGGGAGAGAGACACAGAATCTGAAGCAGGCTCCAGGCTCCGAGCTATCAGCACAGAGCCCGATGTGGGGCTCAAACCCATGAACCATGAGATCATGACCTGAGCTGAAATTGGATGCTTACCCGACTGAGCCACCCAGGTGCCCCTGTTCACATTTCTGTAGTAATGGCTCACCTTGGGTGCATTGTGCTGGAAAGTCTGTAGAAAGCATGTTGGGTATGTTACTGCCAGTTTCAGATTTCTTATCTGCTCGGCGGTACTCAGGAGTTGAGACAGGTTGACAGGCTGAATGTGGCTGGCCACTTCAGGTCTGGCCTAGAGGGACCCTAAATCCAGAGGTGTTCAGCTCACATGGGGAGTGTCACAGAGGAAATGAAGACTGTGTCGTGTGCTGGAAAGATTCAGGAAAGAAGAGGCCCCTCGTTCTGCCAAGGCAGGCTGACAGGATTGGTTTAAAGTCAACACTTTTGATGACTCCAGACATAGTTTATTGCTCAACTGAAGCAAGTGATCACCTTTTGTCCCCTACTTGTTCGCCCTAGCCAGGTAGCTCCTCTTGGGGACCTGAGTATGCTGAATCTTAAGGGCCCGGCTGGATACATCTAGTATCTTTCTCACTATTTAGGGACTGCCTTTCTTCCACCCAGGATCCCCCCGGGTTGTGCATGAATCTTTGATGAGTTGGAATGTCTCTTTAGTCATTCAGCCATCCCTAAACTTGATCGAGTTAGCTGCCCACTGATCTCCAGATTTTTTATACTGAAGGGCTTCTTTCTACTTCTGATGACTTAGGCATCTAGGCCGAGACCGGGATTCTGGCAAGGGGACCTTTATCGATTGTACAACATATGAAGTATGTCAGTGTTGGTATTAAGGTTGACAGATTCTAAAAATGAGTTCAGAATAGATAGATTCCTATGATCTGTAAGAGACAAGACTTGTGTGAGTTTGAACCCAAGCAGGGGTGGGAGGGAGGGGAGAATTCTAGAAAGAAAACAACGATCTAACACCTAGTGTCTAAATTATTCTTATCACTTACCACACATGCTATGAATATGGGTAGAAGTCAACATTCTCTTTATCCTGTTGCTATTATTTAGCAGCTATTTAACTGTGCCATTGACCTTCTGGGTGCAATAAAGTAGAAACCAAACTCATTATTAGGTAATGATGAAATGTAGACTGAGTGCCATATTCCTAATGTTCCAACAACAAGGTGGTTGATGTACAGGGGACAGGATACAATCCTATGCTAATTATATTGAAAGAGTTAGTCTTCACATTAGAGAATGTCTTTATTAGAGGAGATTACATGATATATCTGCTTGTAAAACAGCAGAGGAACAACTGAGCAACCACCTGACTTGTTTTCTGGCAAGAATGGTGGGTGTCCTGGTCTATTTCATGCCCAGTACTCATCCCCACCCCTGCTCTTGAACACAGTTCTCTACTGGAGTAACAAAAGTTGGCTTTCAGTCCATTGCTAAAGAACAGAGAGAAACTTAACTTGTTATCCAGAGACAGGACTCATACTCTTACCTTCTATCAGTTGAGCACTAACTAGTCTCACCCTGTCTTCATCCTGGCCTACTCCTTTTGAACCATAAATGTTAATTCCTCTGCCCTTCTCATGCCACCCCTCTCCCTCCTTTTCTCTGTGTATTGGGGTTCAGGAACCATGATGCTAATGATGACATTTCTTCCTAGCTCCTACTTCCATATTGCCATTTGCTGATACCCACAGAAGCAGATCTGCGTCCATAATCACTGCTTGAGCCTTATTTAGATAAGGCTGTTTGTTTCTTTCCAAGGGCTGTGACTTTTAGGATGTTTCTCTCCCTCCTGAGAGATTTTGTTTTGACTTGACAGTAAAATTCCTCTATTTACATATAACATCTTAGTTTTCCTTGAGCTGTACCCAGACTTTTATCAACATTGGTTTGGGAAGAGGAAAACACTCATTTCATTAGTAAGATACGGGGGATGGGTTGCTCTGCCTTGGATTCCTGAACACCCGAGCTTTGGGGAGGGAGATGATGGTAAAGTAGCAAAGGGAGTAAGATTGTCACTCACTTCCTGAATCATTCTTCTTCTCTGGGCTTCGTATACTATCTTTTGTTTCCTACAAATTTCACCCCAAGTTTCAACAGAAGTAGATCCTAGTCAGCTTTGGGTCTGACAGCTGATCTAAGGGTACGGTCCTTGGTGTTGACAACTCAGTGCCATCTTTTGTTCTCCTGAAGAGATCTGTGTCATTGAGGGCTGAGCTTCTGTGTGTGGGCCGGGCTCTGGGAGGGATTATTGGGTGTGGGGGGCAGTGAATTCATGTGGGCCCTCCACCCTCTGCACACTTCTGAAGGAAGGGACTTGGGCGGGTGGATATGGATGCCGGTTCCATACCAAACCAAGTCTGGGTGTTGCAGCCATCCCCTCTGTGAGGTCTTCCTGCTTCCCCACCACGGGGCAGTGAGCCTCTGGTGGCGGGGCGCCTGCCTGCTGACTTATAGTGCTGGTTCACAGCACTTTGGCCCTCTGATGCTGCACCATGGTCTGCGGGGGTGGGCTTGGGAGGGGTCTTTGTTGACTGCTACATGTTGCTTCACTTTCTTTCCCTCTCTCCTTTGATGCAAGAGAGCAGACCGAAACATGACTTGTGTTCTTTTACTATGTTCAGAGACTCCATGGCTTGTCTACACCTATGTATGAGTGAGCAGTGGAGCTGGGAACTCGTTATTATATAGACATGTACACACGGAAATGAGATCTGTTATTTTGGAATTTGTGATGTAGTTGATAATTCAGAGCCAAACACGTATACCAATAAAGACAAGTGTGAGATCCATGGGTCTGTTGCCTGCTTTTGTTACCTACTGATAATCATTCTTACATGGACTTGAGAATATAGCTGAGTGTTGGGATTCTGAAAAGCACCACAAACAACGTCCTAGAAGTTGTCCCCACTTGTCCCCATTTAGCTCCCAAGCAGAGTCTCTAGGCTTTCATGAAGCTCCCTCTGCACCCAGGCAGGGCCAGGATGAGGGTAAGATGGGTGAGGGCCTAATTTTTTTTTTTTTAATTTTTAAATGTTTGTTTATTTTTGAGAGAGAGAGAACACAAGCAGGGAAGGTGCAGAGAAGGGGACAGAGGATCCAAAGTGGGCTCTGCGCTGACAGCAGAGAGCCCCATGTGAGGCTCAAACCCACGAACTGGGGCTTGAACTCACGAGCCGTGAGATCACGACCTGAGCTGAAGTCGGACGCTCAACCAACTGAGCCACCCAGGCGCCCCAGGGTAAGGCAGGTGAGGGCCTCATTTAGGGCGCCAAATTGAAAGGGACACCAACAGTCTGAGAAATCAAGATAAATAATATTTTAATGAACTCTTTTAAAGGACAAAAAGTAATGCCAAAAAAATCTGCAAGAAAGTATAACAACTTTAAAGAAGGATGGATCTAAGAGGGCTGGGATTAAGTGAGGTCAGTCCTGGACGTTTAGGGTCACATCCCATCTTTCTTTAAAATTTTGATATTTTTTTCATTATAGACGTTTGTATTAATTTTTATTTTTAAAACGATTGCATTAAAATGTAATGCACCTCAAGCACTGAATTTCAGGTGTTCCCGCAAATTTTATGCACAGAGAATCTCTCTTCCGTCGGTGCTAGGCCTGTCCCCGGCCACAGGCTCCTTTCTGGCCTGGATCTGGCGTAAACCTCACTGTTGCAAAGGTCAGTTTTGTATATGTGAACGGCTGGGCTGATTAGCGTTCAGTCTTCTCTTCCTGTATTCCTGGCCCGATTGTCCTTCCTCACCCTCGCCTCGTCTGACCCTGGAGAAACATTTCTCTGACACTCAGCACTGCCAGCATTAACCATCCTGTGCTACTGCAGAGACATACCCTCTCATCTTCTCACTGCATTTTTTTGTCTTGTATGTGACTCTCCAGAGTGAGGAAACTGAACAAGGCTGCCAAAAAGTTGAAAATTAAAAAAAAAAAAAAAAAAAAAAAGAGAGAGAGAGAGATTCCTTTAAAAAGGTAAAAAAAGATCAAGAAGTTCAGGGGAACTTCTTGGTACATTTGAGAAATAATCTAGGGGAAAAAATTAGATAAAGGTCTAATAAGTAAGTGAAATTCCTTTTAAAAATGTATTAGATATTGCTTTTATTTTCTTATATTTGGAGTTTGAGTATTACATTTGCTGTATTAAGGGTATAATATTTGAGGTTTAAAACACTTCATTTTCACCTAGTTTGTTCTTTAATGTCATGAGTTTCCTTTGTAAAGTCTGCATTTTTATTATTATTAAACAAGCAATATCTAATGCCTTTAACGTCCCAGGTCCTCTGAGTTGGCTTTGGCACATTAAAAAACAAAACAAAACAAAAGGACCATGAATCCTTGTCAATGCTGCAGGACAGACATTATTACTCTGTCTTACAGGTGACCAAAGCAAGGCCCAGAGAGGTTAGGAGGAGAGTTAACGGACCCGAATTACACCCCCAACACATGGAAGAGTTTATATTCCGGCCTCAGTCGGCCTCTCTGAAGACTGGGGCTCTTTTGTCTAGTCTAGTGCTGCTGCTGACCTTTTCCAAAAATAAAGTCTGGCAGTTTTCTAATTCTGCAAGAGGAATTGTAGTGTTGGCATTGCACCTTTCATGTGGGTTTATCAAGTTGCACGGAGTGTATTAACCTTCAGACATAAAGGCTGAGGAAATGCCATATGGCGGGTTGTGAACTTACCGTTGGTGGAAAAAGGAGCCAGTAGTCACTGACCCCAGGCCCAGTCTGTAATGTAAGGGTTGACTCATGGCCTGCTGGGGCAGTAGTGAGTTTTTCTCCGTAGAGTATTTACCAGAAATACTGAATAATCATGAGTAATCAGCCCTTATTCTCTAATTAAAATGTAAACATCCCACTTTCTCCCCTCCCCAAGCCCATTCTAAAAAGTTTGCTTTTTTGTTTTATCTCAGAAATTCCTAGGAAAAGCTTTTGATACTACAGACCCCTCTTTCTCGAATGCCTTCACTCTTCTGAGATTAGCACATGTGTTTCCTAGGTGAACTTGATGTCCATCTTTCAAAGGGCAGAGTTCAAAGAGTGCCAACTGGTTTAGGAGCAAATGGAGGTGCACACATTTACTGAGCATCTGTAGGCAGTGCTGTGAGGGTTGGGGCACCCCCAGTACCCGCCTGGTCACCCTGTTCTAGGGAGCCCAAGGGGACACAGAGGCTAATAACACCTCTCCCAAAACATTCTACAGGCAACCAGTTTCAATGCCAGCTACGTGTGAGCATCTCGTAGGACAGACAGATCACTTTTCTGGCTCATACTCTATAACTCACTCTTTCATTTTCCATGCAAAGTTTCCTGTTTCCAAACTTTGCATTAAAAAGGGTCAAAATTCAGGGGTGCCTGGGTGGCTCAGTTTGTTGAGTGTCTGCTTTGACTCAGGTCATGATCTCATGGTTAATGAGTTCGAGCCCAGCATCAGGCTCTCTGCTGTAGCACGGAGCCCACTTGGGATCCTCTGCCCCCACCCCCCACTCTCTCTGCCCCTCCCCTGCTTGCACTCTGTCTCTCAAAAATAAAAATAAAACCTTTAAAAATAAGGTCAAAATTCTTATAGATATTTAGCCTTTGGCGGGGGGTCTCTTTGAAAAATACAAGTCAGCACTAATAAATGGCATTTCTGCCATGGGAAGAACATGATCGGGAGCTTCATAAGGTCACAGGACATCAAGGAGCTAATAGTTTTAAACACCTACTTTGCCACAGATACATATACTTATGCACATTCATATATGTGACCAGTACCTCCTATTAGTCTTTAATAAGTAGAGTAACATGTGTTCCCCCAAAATGTTACAGGTCTTCACTGGGCTTGGTGAGTGCAGATGAATTAGAATGGCGAGGTTAGCCAAAATGCATCAATTCTTTTCTGAACAAGTGTTTACTCTCTTAACTAACGTGGTAACTTAGAGAAGACCAGAGTATGAATTGTTCGACTACAGTTTGAAGTCCATAGTGTCAAATAATGGTACAATCAAAATATTATTTGTTGGAGATCTCCAGCCTCTCCCCCCAGCAACCCCCCCTTTGCCTCTATCAGCACAAGCCGCCGAGCTTGGACAGCCCTTTGGGATTTGTGGAGATATAGCCCAAGCGCGTTTTGGAGAGACTAACTGGAATGAGATTTCAGAGGAAAGCGGTTGAAATATTACCAAAGAGAGAGTGCGATGGGTCTTTTGCTTCCCCTAGAATGGGGGTTGTGTCCGTTTCTGCAGGTACCTAGGCACATTTGCCAGTATGGAAAGTCTTGCCCAAATGAAATGAAAGAAAACAAATCTCTGACGAATAAGCCTATCTGGAACATTTAACAATGAAACTCCAGGATGGGGCGGGGGTAGAGGAGATGGGGATAAAAGTTCAGATCAGGCTCAGTATATATAATCACATGTGTCTGGCGGATGCTGAATGTGTGTCATCAGGAAGTCACATCTTCCCAGTGGCAGTAGTAAGTCATTGAATGATATTGAAAATTGCAGATGGAAATACTTATCAACAATTTTCTAAGTTTCTAATCGTGGGCTGTTCAATGGATAAACAAGTGCGTTGGCATCTCTGGCTTCTAGAACCTTGCCCAGGACGTTGTAGGTGCATGATAAATGTGGCGAATAACAGAGTGAACAAATAAAAGGCAATGTATCTACTGTATTTGTAATCTGACTGTAGCTGTGAGGGAAAAAATACATCTCTACCTCACCGAGTGTCAGGCCTGGCTAATATGCGAAAGGTTCCTCTCATTTCGGTAGGAGCAGAAGTTAGGCAGTCTTCCCATTTGAATCACATGTTATCCACCCCTGTGGCTATGTCGGTTCACTTTTGGGTGTAAAGCTTTTTTCCTGTTTTTCCCTTCCTCCTCCCAAGTGGCTCACATTTTGAGACTTCTCCTGTATGGTTTTGTAAAATGGGTTGCAGGCATGGTGATGCTTTATAATTTGTATTCCAAGACAATAATCTCTCAGGAATTTCTCAAGTTCCAAGGGTGACTTTATGGAAGAGAACTGGCCACAAGAGAGATATGTAGAGGCTTCCAGAAGGAGGCCAAAACTAGAGGTAATATAAAGACTGAAAGAAGAGAAATTCTGGAAAAACAAGAATAAACTGTACCCTCAAGGACTAAAAGCAGTGGCCACTGGGAAGATCTGAAGTTCATGGACCAAGAAGGGGCTGCTTAGAAAGACGATTGGGGTGCCTGTTGTCAAAAAGAAACTCGGAAGTTTCTAGGGAAGGAGGAGGGAGTTTTCAGGGTCAATGCTTTAGGCGTGTCAGATGACTCCTTCCTGGGACTAATCTGTAAGTTTCGAGTGAATATTTATCACACAGTTAATAGATGCCAGCCACTGTACAATGTGCTTTACAAACATTTATCTCATGTGATCTATACAGCTACCTATGCAATAGGTATTATTATTACTCTCATAACATAGTGAAAAAGAATAAGGCCCAGAAAAATTAAGCAACTGGCCCAAGGACATGTAGTTACCAGGCAGAAGGGCTAGGTTTTGAACCGAGGCAGTCTGAGTCCGGCGTCTGTTTTCTTAAGCACACATGACCTAATGTCCATCTCTCTGCCTCTGTCTCGCCAGCCAAGCTAGTCCTTTCTCATGTTCCCCCAACACACACACATTGGCCCACAAAGGATTTGAGGCAGTTTGCGTTGGGAATTTAGCTAATTTAACTAATGAGATGTATTTACAACTTTCTCCTTTTGCCCATAGTTTAAATCCTGAAGTTCCCGCCTACGCTATCAAAAGTACTTTTTGCATTCTCAACAGCCTGTGACAACACAGTAGGGAATGATCTCAAATGGTGAAGACCAGGGTCTCAAGGCTTCGTCTCTGGAGAGCTACTCAATGATAGTGACATGGCTTTGGGTGGTGATGGTAGAGCCACCCGGTAACCTTCTGTTGGAGCTTTGCCCAGCCTCTTTCTTCTCAAATACCCAGCAAAGCTGGGGCACACCACTGTTGGAGGAGATCTGTACCTATTTACCCTTGACCCTACACCATCCAGCTAGTCAGTCAGCTATTGGCCGCCATCAGCAAGCAGAAACTTTTGGACCTGTGATCCTCGCTGTGGTGTGTGTGTGTTGAAAGACAGAGAGAGAGAGAGAGAGAGAGAGAGAGAGAGAGAGAGACATGGCACCTAGAAATTTTAAGAATCAAATCCTTACAACCAATATCTATCAAAATGGAGCCACTAGAAGTGAGGCCAGAGAATCTGCATTGTTCAGAAGCCCCCAGATGATTCTGATGCGTGTTGGAGTTTAGGACAGTTGCTTCAGGCCAGACTCAATGTAGAAAGTTCTCTTCCGGAAGGACCGTGAAACTTGGTGAGATGTAGAGGCAACCACTCTGGGTACATGTTGGTACTTCTGTTGCTGATCGGTTTTGCTTGGCCCTCCCTCCTTTGATGACATTTGGCTACCCTCTCTGGTCTGCATGAAGCTCTTACAGGTCTCTCTGAACATGCAGATATTTCACTCATGATTGGCTAGGACATAGGAGATGAGATTTGGAGGGCACAGTAACACAGGGGCTCACAAGGCATTTAAGGAATCGTCCTCGTTATTCTAAGTACAAGTGCAATGTCTCCATGGAAAAATGACTCCTATTTCTAAACAATCGACATAGAAATGGACTTCGGTAACTAGATCCATTTATGAGTTGGCGGGGGGGGTGGGGGGGATGGGGTGGGGTTCCTGATGTATTAACAATGTACTGGACGCAATGAAACAGGTAAATGAATAGCAGAAGAGAGGAATTTCTACTTCTTTATTATTTCACAAACACAGCATAAAATTACTAACATGCAAAAACTCCCAGGCTCTACCAGTTGAAGAAGAAAGGATCTAGGAGTAACTTGGCAAATTTTGTAATCTGCATAATCAACAAAATGCAGAAATGCCCAAACTGGGTCGGATTAGGCTCAGCACTTCTGATAATTTGTTTCTAAATGATAAGAAACTTAAGGTTTACTTTAGGGAGTCAAGTTCACGAACTCAGTTAATTTTCTTCAGAGAAAATATACTATCATAATGCAAAATGGTAAGAATGATAATTGCTACATAACTCAGCATTCGTAGTATAAGGAATGATTGGGAGATGATTTCATCCCTCCCACAAATTCTTAGTTTTCGTTTGGAATTTCATCTTACGTGATTTGATCTGTGCACAATAATGTAAGAAGAGATAATGGGATTTAAGGAGAGAAATGATTGAATCACTGTGTCCCAATAAAAAGTGGTCAAATTGCATTTCACTACATAATGAATTCCGCTCCAACTTACTTTGACATAAATAAGATTGGGTAAGAGAAACCCGAAGTAAATCAAATAAATTAATAAAACTATTGGAGCTGCTTCAATTTTGTCCCCCAGACAGTGTCTGCTTATTTGTATAATAAAAGCTGCTCTTACAAATTAAAACCCTGGCATGCCACTCACTTGAAAGCAAAAATTTAAGGAAGAGTTAATAAATTCTGGGGCCAGATTAGGGTGCTTTCTAATTACTCCAATATCAATAGTCCCTTTGGAAACTGAAATTTGAAGCCGGAAAGAACAAGGTTCTACCTTCAACTAGACTTTTTTTTTTAAACCATAAGACTGCAGATACAGACATGGGTACAATATTGATGATTAGCCGCTCTTTATATTTTCTTAATTAAGCACATTTTCTGAACATGAGGAAAGTTTTTCATTTTGTCTACACAGAGGCTGTGTCTCCATTGGCATAACGTAGCATAGTATTTGTGAGTCTGTCTACCACCACTAGTGGGGAGTTCATTATTATCTTGCAGAACAGCCACCAGGAAAAAGACAATTTTCAGTGTTTAATGCAACCGTGGTCTTCTCGTAATGCTTATGATGCTTGAACAACTTGTGAGGCACAATTTATCACAGACGCTTAACCCTGATTATACTGTGTATAGTGCCAGTAAGGGCGATTTAAGGTATTTCCTTTATTTGATGTATTTCAGAGCAAATAGGATCTTCTGTGACTACAGGATTATTTGTATTTTGCAGAACTGAGGTGTTTCCTCAAAATATTACACATAAAAAATCAGGCCACTGAGCTAAACATACAATGTATAAATTATGGACTATACGTGGTCCAAGAAATGGATGAGAGAAACCTGTCTTCTTGCTTTCTACTTACTTAGCCTAGGGCCGGAGAAAGGAGCAATGTCTTGAGTGGCCTGAGATGAATCTCCTGGATGAACTAGTACTTTGTAACTCTCTGGGGTAGAGATGATTACTGAAGTCCCTGCCGGCTACTCAACTTTGAAATCTGTGACCTAATATAGCCTCATTTATCAAAAAAATATTTAGCATTTTATATATGGCTTTACTAACTGGAAACCTAAGAGACCAGAAGCCTATTTCCTGATGATCCCTTGAAAATGAGGTTCAAGTGACAAATCACTGAAAGGGAATCGAGCTCTAAATAGTGGGGTCAAGACCCCGAAACATGACCTCCAGTTATTAAACAGTTTTTTGAAGAACAGAGATTGCACATTTACAATTTCAGAGGCCCTAGATCTTTATGTTAAAGACACAATTTAGATGTGAGCCCCATATGGTGTTCTTTGTGCTGCAGTAAATTGAGTTTGTGAAATGAACTTACAGTAGAATGTGTTACCCTCTTTTTTATCTTTTTTTTTTTTGCTTTTAATAATCCTGAGAAGCATTATGTCAAGCACATGTGAAAGCCCTAAACGAGTTTATTCTTCTGAAGCTGGGCAACTTCAGAAGAAAAAGGTGTTGGACCTATTTCTTATGAGATTTAAATCAAGCATTCAGAATGGTTTTCCAACAGCAATCATATTTTTTTTAATGTTTATTTATTTTTGAGAGATAGAGACAGAGTGCAAGTGAGGGAGGGACAGAGAGAGGGAGAAGCAGAATCTGAAGCACGTTCCAGGCTCTGAGCGGTCAGCACAGAGTCCGATGTGGGACTCGAACTCACGAACTGTGAGATCATGACCTGAGCTGAAGTTGGACACTTAACCGACTGAGCCACCCAGGCGCCCCTTTCCAACAGCAATCTTGAAGATGCTTTTTTTTTTAATCATCAAATTTCTACCAACGGTTTCATTAGCCAGAAAGATGAGATCTTCAAAGAACTCAGAACACATTGAAGATGGGAAATGGGACTCGGCTAAAGTATGTCCATGCAAAGAAATTCCCACAGTGGGAAGGCTAAGATTTTAAGACTTTGTGAGGTTGGCATGTGTTCCCATATTTTCTTTCAAAGGAGAAATTTCAGTTTGAACCGTGGGTTCATGAGAAGTTGCTTCCCAAACTTACGGAGCTGTTGGTCCCTAACCTGCTTAAAGCCTGACATTTGATGATTTGGAGGAATGTGATTGCAACCCAAACATTGGTGGTCAAGTCCAGCCTTGGTTCTTATCACTCAAACCTAGAGCTTCCACTCCTGTTTGGTGCCTCAAACTGTTTCAGAGAAGCTTTGCCTTAGTAACATGTGCACATTCCATTTCTTTCCCTGTGCAGAGGTATCTGAGACTTGTCACTGGAGTCTATATGCCAAATGCTTTTCACTGAATGTGGTGAATGACAAGATTCTTTCCTGTCTTTTTACCCACTATCTCCCATTACCTTTATCTCAACACCTTCTCCTTGACCTGACCCTTCATCAACTTGAAACCAGTTCTTACTTCCAGATTTTGCTTAGTTGGTGTTTTCTGGGCCACTGAATCGTTTTCACTGGGTAATATAAAACGGAGACAGAGTGAGCCAGGAAGCAGATGTCTCTTGGGTGGTGTGTGTCTTTGAGAGTTGGAATTTGAAGTCTCCGTATGAAAGGAACAGTGAATGGGTGTAATTAGTCAGGCTGATGATGAAGGAGTAAAACCTGGTAAGCAATTTTTCTTGACTGGCTTAATGAAAAGCATTAGCTATCAGTTTCTGCCTAAACTAGCTGAGGGTAAAACAAGTGTGGGGTTGGAACAAAAGATAAAGATTCTGCGTGGGCTTGGGCTCTGTTCCTGAGAATAAATTTTGCTTGGGCGGAAGGTATGTGGCTCGTCCAAAAAAAAGAGAGAGAGAGAAAGGAAGGAAGGAAGGAAGGAAGGAAGGAAAAGAAAGAAGGAAAAGAAAGAAAGAAAGAAAGAAAGAAAGAAAGAAAGAAAGAAAGAAGAAAGAAAGAAAGAAGGAAAGAAAGAAAGAAAGAAAGGGAAAGGAAAGAAAAGAGAAAAGAAAAGGAAAGGAAAGAAAAGAAAAGGAGGGAAGGAAGGGAGGGAGGAAGGAAGGAAGAAATGACTTGTGGCACTTCTTCATGCATTTTATTTTAGGAGAATTGATTTTATTTCAAGAAATGGAATAGGTTCTTACAAAGGTCCAAACAGGTATTCTGAAACCAAGTGTGAGTGTATTGCTCGTTTTCTTCATTAAGTCAGGCACTTTCCCTAGGTCAGCTTTCAAAACCCAATGAATTTTTTTTTTTTTAATTTTAGAGAGAGAAAAAGCACGCATGAGCAGAGTAGAGGGGCAGAGGGAGAGAGAGAGTGTCTCAAGTAGGCTCCACGCTTAGCATGGAGCCTGACACGGGGCTAGATCCCACAAGCCTGGGATCATGACCGGAGCTGAAATCAAGAGATGCTCAACCAGCTGAGCCACCAGGTGACTCAACACCCAATGGATTTTTAAGGATTGACTTAAGGTTATTTCCCATTAGCCTGCATCTTCTCTTGGTTGTGTGAATCTGGCCAAGAGCTGCTGAGGGCCTGGAGACATTCATCTCCAAGTGACTGGCAAGAAATTAAGCATCCCTTCAAGGGGATGTTTTTCTGCTGTCAAAGGGATTAAAAAATAATACTCTGGCATCATTTATGACAGCTAGTAAAGGCCTTGGAGTCAAATGATGTGAGGCTCAAGCAATTTGATATCCAAAAACAAAAATGGCAGCCTCTCTGGAACTTGACCATAAACTGTACTAAGTGTTCTTCACACAGAAGACCAAATATATCAATAACATACAAGCTCCCATCCCAAGTGTGGTCCAAGATGATGTTTCTCTTCATGGCTGTCGCCAATCACTGCCTCTAGGGATCCTGGGTGACCATCTACAATAAGATGGCAGCATCCATTCTCAGATTTGCTTTGTTATATAGATTCCAGCTTTCTGGCTTGGATGCCAGTCGAAAAACCTAAGTTGGGGGGCGTCTGGGTGGCTCAGTCGGTTAAGCGTCTGACTTCAGCCCGGGTCACGATCTCGCGGTCCGTGAGTTCGAGCCCCGCGTCCGGCTCTGGGCTGATGGCTCAGAGCCTGGAGCCTGCTTCCGATTCTGTCTCCCTCTCTCTCTGCCCCTCCCCCGTTCATGCTCTGTCTCTCTCTGTCTCAAAAATAAATAAACGTTAAAAAAAAATTAAAAAAAAGAAAAACCTAAGTTGGGAAACTACAGAAGGGCTGGGTCCACATTGTTTTCCTTAAGGGAAAGATTATTTGTTAGTGTTATTTGAGGTCACACATTATTTTCTTGATGTTAATGGGGGACAAACGGGACACTGAGTTTTGTTTTGTGCTCTATTTGCTTAAGAGTCAAATACATTTTATAAGAAGTGACAAAATCCATTTTTTTTAAGGTACATGGCTTGCTGACAAACCGCAGAGTAGAGTAGAAAACAAAACAAATCCAGCCTTAGTATTTTCCAAGTAGTTAATAATGCAAACGAAAGTCAGCCAGGACAAAGAAAGCAGAAGAAAATGTTATTCTTGGGTTCAGATGCTAGAGATGGACATTGACAGAAATTAACCAGTCTGGGAAGTGAAAGGAAAGGGAACTTGTTTTGAGATGTACCACGTCTGAAGTGTTTCTAGTACAGGATCTCAGCTAAAGTTTACATTTAGGCAATTACTTGTGGATGAGGAAAGTGAGCCGGGGAGAATTTAGGTAACATTCACAGTTTCAGCAGAAAGTGGCACAGACAAGATGCAAACTTGGGTTCTGCCCCACCACTTGTCACCAAGTACCTGGCCACCAACCCCATGGAGATCCTTAAGGGATTGGACCTGGTCTTTGCAATGTTCCATACACAATGAGGTTGACCTGATCCTAGACCCCCTTCAACCCATAACAGTGGATGGGTGGGTCCATAATCGAGACGAATCACAGGTTACAAATTCTACTTTGGTTTAAATCCCTGAAAAACTCAGCCTTTATCTATTGGCTAATTGCCCCATGGATAGACTATCTCCATTTGTTATTACTGACAGCAATGCCTTTTGTAAATGGCTCTTTGAAAACATTTTTTCCCTTCCTGTAATTCTAAAATACCCTTGATGCATTAAGCAGGACCCAAAAATACTTTCATATTTTAGATTGGATACAACTTTAGCATATCATTGGTGGCATATTCTAAGGGTATAACATTTTCAGCCATCACCAGGGGGAAACAGTTGTCCTTTGACACCATCATTATTACCTGCATGGAGACAGTGGCATCAGACATTAAACCTGGCCTTTAATCCTGGTGCCACATTGTTGCTCTGGTGTGACCTTGGCACATCACATAACCTCAATCAACCTCTGTAAAAATACTAATGGCTGCTATTTGGGGGCACGTATTAAGACCCAGCTGCTGTGCTAAACACTTTGCTGACGTCATTACGGTATGCATAAAATGAGGGTAATAATGCCCACCTGCTCTGGTTTTTCTGCATCTTCAGTGATTTTGAATGCATATAATGCATCTAGCATAATGCCCGGCTCCTTGCGGTCAATAAGGGTCATTACCGTTCTCCTGTGTCTCCCTTTCCTTTTCCTCCTCGGCTCAGCTCTTACGAGTTCCCAGTCGCTCGGGCTCTGATGCTGGAAACTAGCAGGTCTATGGATGTGACTGATCATTGCTAATGACTAGGACCCTCATCGTCCTCATGTGACAGGTTCTGAGCCAGGCCAGGGCTTATTCATTATGTTGATTCAGACATTTAACCCGGCAGGGAGGTTCTGAGGGTCTTATATGAGGGGGCCATTTGATGAACTGCTGAAGTGAGGGTCCGTGTCTTCGTCTTCGCTTTGGGTGGTTTGTCCTGAGTAGAACAGATGTAGCTCAAGCTTCACTGATCTTTCCTCACCCTCTGGGACCAGTAACTGCTCATATGAGCCTCATGGAGGGAGGCTCATAGTTACCAGAGCAGGAATTTAGGAGAAAAATACTTCAGAGGTCTAGAAGAGAGTGCCAAATATAAATCGGCTTCCTACTTCCATAATGTCTTGAAACGATCCCATAAGCAATCACCTCAATGTGAAGAGGCATGATTTAAAGAATGCTTACCTTGGAGCACCTGGGTGGCTCAGTCCGTTAAGCATCTGACTTCGGCTCAGGTCATGATCTCGCAGTTTGTGGGTTCGAGCCCTGTGTCGGGCTCTGTGCTGACAGCTCAGAGCCTGGAACCTGCTTCGGATTCTGTCTCTCCCTCTCTCTCTGCCCCTCCCCTGCTCGTGCTCTGTCTCTCTCTCTCTCTCAAATAAAGAAATAAGTAAACATTAAAAAAAAAAAACCCACTTGGCTTAAAAATGCTTATCTAACAAGAAGAGTTCAGGACTTGAGGTTCTTCTTGATCAGATAACAATTACCAAATATATCTGAACCTGGGGGATTATCTTCTTGCAAGTTATATTCTAAGGAAATGCTTCTTGACCATCTTCAGTAAAGTACTCTGGTGAAAGTCTCAGGGTGTCACTCTAAGGTGATTTCTTCACTTGTAATATTTCTTTGAAGTCACAAATTTTATTTTATTTTTTAACAATTTTTTTTAGATTAATGTTTGTTTCTTTTTGAGAGAGAGAGACAGACAGACAGACCATGAGTGGGGGAGGGGCAGAGAGAGAGGGAGACACAGAATCGGAAGCAGGCTCCAGGCTCTGAGCTGTCAGCACAGAGCCCGATGGGGGTCTCCAACTCACCAACCGTGAGATCATGACCTGAGTAGAAGTCGGACACTCAACCAACTGAGCCAGCCAGGTGCCCCTCAAATTTTATTTTAAACATACACTTGGGTTATCTAGGTCTGTGTAACAAACTACCCCCAAATTTGGCAGTTAAACTAAGAACTGTTTATTATCTGTCACAATTCTGTGGGTCGATGGTGGTTTTCTACTTTATGTGGTGGTGGCTTGGACATTGGGTAGGTCCAGGGTGGTCCCTTGTACATGGCAGGTAGTTGGTGATTGCTGGCTAGGAATTTTGCTGGGATCATCCACCCAGGGCCTTCACTCTCCTCCATATGAACTTCTCCACATAGACATTTATGCTTCCTCACATCATGGAAGAGTCACCATAGTCAAACTTACCATAAAAAGCACAGCAGTGAAGTTGCCAGGCCTTCTTAAGGCTCGGGGTCTAGAACCAGCACTGTCTCACTTTCCTTGCACCCTATGGGTTAAAGCAGATCACAGGCCCTTTTTGGACTCACAGGGAGGAACTTATGCAAGAACATGAAGACAGGGAGACGTAGTTCCCTGGATGTCACCGAAGTATCAATCTACCACAACATAGGAATTTTGCACGCTATTCCAGAACATAACTGTTATATTGTAGTATAAAAATATATCCCCCACATAGTCAAATAAAGTGCACTCTTACGGAAATTATGGCAATATTCATTCCATGGTTTTGCTTAACCTTGGCACACTACTGTGGTTATGACGCTTGGGAAAGGGAGTTCCAGGTTTTTCCTCTTTTCTCATCGGAGTCTTGGGAGGAAAAGTGGGACACAGCACAGATGATTGGTTCATTTATTTATCTTACTTAGTACACATCTATGGCTGAATTCCAAAGCCAATAGCAGCACTCGTTAATGCTATTCCTGTCTATGCTTTCACCTTTTAGCCCCTAGAATGGAGAGCTATAAATTAGAACCTACAAAAATATAGAAAGGACCCTGTTTTGTTAAGATGTCCGGGGATGTAACATAACTTGTTTGGCTCAGCCAATATGTTCTGTTAAAAAAAAAACAAAGAATTCTTTGCCTGCATGTGTCACACTGGAAGTATTTTTTTAAGAGGTGAACTTAGGCCCATATGATAGTAAGATGGATGTAGACCAAGGGAGCTGTGGGGTATGGTTTTAGCAACCCAGCCTGATTCATTTCTCTGATGGTGGAGGAGTTTTTCACCACAAGCAGTAACAAGGATGCTTTGAAATAGCGTAGCAGCCAGAAAATAAATCATATATCTAAATGCATCTGTCCTTGTTTCGGGTCAAAGTCTGAAAATTATCCAAAGGACATTTTTCTTGCTTAAGTTATCTGAGCTCTGCTGCCTGAGCAGCACTGTATATTACAGTTGGGTAGAGCCCAGAGGGGGAGGGAGTGGCCCAAGAGGAAGCCACACAGAGGGCGGGGATTGCTGTGTGCCCTGCCCAGGTTAGCATTTGCTCTGCCTCTCCCATCTCAAACTTTCTGGGTGACTCCACCTGGCACGTCCCCCAGACTAACGTTGCCAACTCGGAAACCTGACTTCTAAAAACTAGAATTGAATTTCTTTCTCCCTGTTCCTTATACTTTATGAACAAAAGTTTCAAACATACCGGAAAGTTGAAGTCAGTTGTCCGGTGAACACCATATAGACGTCTAGATTCTGCAGTGAAAATCTCTGTATCCTGAGCAGCCCATCGGTTTTCAGAAGCATTTCGGAGTAAGCTGCAGACAAGAGGACGTTTCAACCCTAAATACTTCAACAATCGCAAGCTAGGGTTCAATGTTTATTTATGGTTTCTCTCTTTCTCCCTCTCTCTTTCCCTCCTTCCCTTCCTCCTTCTCTTCCTCCCTCCTTTCTTTCCTTCTTTCCCTCTCTTTTTTTGAGATGAAAGATACGGACAACGAAACACACTCATCCTAAATGTACTATTCCATGACCTTTGACACCTGCATGCTCTTGTGTAACCCAAAGCCCCATGGAGATCCAGAACAAACTATGACCCCATCAAGTTTCCTCTTGTGGCCTCCCTCAACCTCCATCAGGCATCATTATTGTTCTAATTTTTTTAAACCACAGATTCATTTTGCCTGTTCTAGAGCTTTGAGTGAATGGAAACACAGTGTGTATCTTGTGTATGAACTGAGCTTCTTTATCTAATATTTTAAAAATCTTAAGCCTTGGAAGCGTATTGCTCCTTTTGCTGCCCAATAGAAGCCAGGAGTCATCCCCGATGGCTCAGCAATTTTGGAGCAGCGGCTCCGGTGTCCTGATATCAGTCCCTACTGCCTGCAGCAGACTCTCATTGACAAGGTGGATGTGGGTGTGTGGGTTGGCTGTGGTGGAGACAAGGCATGGCATGCCCAGACAGACACCGCGAATCCCAGCACATGGCTGTGTTTATTAGCGGGTCAGCCTTTGTGTCTACCAGTTGGACTCTGCGTTATCGATTTTGTTCTGATTGTTCCACGAGACAAAGAAGGAAATCGTTTGCCTCAAAGCACGCAGCGTGATCCATGGGGAGGATGGCGTGTGTCTCAGTAGCAGGGGGAGGATTCTTGATCAAATAGACAGACGTTGGCCCACTCTACCTCCCGTGTAGAAAAAGAAGCAGCACGCCAGAGCTGACACTAGCTTTGAGGCTTTTCCAAACCCACAGAGCAAATCTGACAACAAGAAACAGGTCGGGGCGCCTGGGTAGCTCAGTCGGTTAAGCATCCAGCTTCGGCTCAGGTCACGATCTCTCAGTTCGTGGGTTCGAGCCCCGCGTCGGGCTCTGTGCTGACAGCTCAGAGCCTGGAGTCTGCTTCCGATTCTGTGTCTCCCTCTCTCTGCTCCTCCCTTGCTCATGCTCTGTCTCTCAAAAATAAATAAAGATAAAAAAAAAAAAAAAAAACTAAAAAAAAAAAAGGGAAAAAGTCACCCTACTTTCCCAGATAGATGTGGTACATTCAGTAACAAAGAGAGGGCAGTGCAGATGAAATGCACCCCGGGAGGCCCCACCAACTAAGTGTTGCACGGAGATCTCATTAGGCTATTATAAATCCAGAAGACCAGACTGCCGCGAGTATGTTCCCCAGGCTGAGCCACTCGGTGTCATTTGGATAAATGAAAAACCTGACCGGTGCCCAGATATTGCGTGCACTGGCCAAACCCCACGCTCGGAGGGGTTTGAATGGTCTGTGTTGCACGGCCGCGTTAATCGAAGGAAGCTGCTGCCCCAACGCCTTGAATGCCTTCCAACTGTGAGCCGGTTCTCTTTGTCTTGCATCTCACATGCGTAATTTAATGGGACACAGTTTGTATAACCAGACCAGCCGCAATCACGCTTATCTTCCCTAACAGATGATTTTATTTAGCTTTGTACGTTAATGGGTCATTGGCTGCTGAGCCAAGGCAAAGTTGAGCAATTTGGGGGGCTTACCGCGGTTTAGCGATCTCAACTTTCTGTTCTGTCTCATTACACGGGCCAGTCAGGGTCTAATCAGCAAGTAACAGAAAGATTCTCCCTGCTACCCACCGCCCCCCACCTCCAGCCTCCCTCTGCTTAAATATCCTATCTGTACTTCAGGACCTGGCTTAAAGGCTGGCCAAGAGCAAGAGGTTTCTTTGAGCTTTATAGGCTGGAAATATTGTGGTCATGTAAGATGATCCTCTAAGCAATAGTTCATCTACAAAAATCTTAACTGTGAACCCTCATCTACAAATATATAGAAACATGAGTGATGACAGACATCAAATGGGTACATTTCCATACGGACCTCAAAACAGCAGGTTCTACCAATCATCTTTAATATTGTCTATGATGACTTCAAAAAAACCATACAGGACTGGGGACACAATTCATAAGTCTTTTCCTTTAATTAGTTACAACAAAACCTAACAGATAGAGGGAAATTGTACAGGCATCAGAGAAGATAAGGCATTTGCAACTTGGCTTGGCTGGAATACAATTGCAGGAAGATATATAGATTTATGATTCAAGCCTATCTAAGCAATAGTGGGGAAAGTATAACCCTTAGGCAACAGGGCAAGCTGGGACAATAACCTTCAAGATCTACCAAACCCAGGACAAACAGAAGGAAGTGAGGGGTGGAGAGACAGCAGGATATTGACAATAAGACAAACAATAAGGGCAGGAGGATCATTGGACTTTGTATTCTTTCTTTCTTTCTTTCTTTCTTTCTTTCTTTCTTTCTTTTTCTTTCTTTCTTTCTTTCTTTCTTTCTTTCTTTCTTTCTTTCTTTCTTAACGTCTTTTGAATCTTAAAGACATACTTTGCAACTTTCCAGTCCCAACTTTTAAGCAGTGATTTTGATGCAGAGATTTCTACTTTCTTTGAACCTGGGATGCTGCCTGGATGCAATTTTAGAGGTGAATAGGTTTGGAAGTTCCTGGCACTTTTGACCCATTACTGATCCTGTTCACAGCAGCAGTCTTTGATGAAAGGCTTTTTTAATTGCTTGTCCCTGGAAATGATTCTCCCCAAGCGGTTCTCCTCTTCTGCACTTCGTCCTGTCCTGGCAGCCAGATAATCGAATCCTAGGAGAAGGATGGGGAATTTTCTTCATGTGTCTCTGGAGCCGGTGGCCAGGCACCCAGAGCCACAATTAAGAAAGCAGAGGATTTTCAGAAAGGCAGGGTCTGTCTGTGGGGTTGCCTTGGCTTCTTGGTAAGGTTTTATGGCTTTTAAACTGATGCTTATTGTCTCTTTAAATGTTAAAGAAGGAAGTCCCTCCGAACCCCTGATGGCATTCAATTATGGTCATGATTATAAAATGTCTCAGATCTTTGGGGAGTGTGAGCAAATCAATAGAGTGTTGCAGGGCACATAAAGCTCTTAAAGCTTGCCTTTGCCAGGTTTCGCTCCCTTCTGCCACTCACCCCCGCAGCCTTAGTGGGAGAAGCCTGTAGTGTAAGGGGCTTGCTTGCTGGGTGGAGGGCATGTGGAAAATTACTCCCTAACACTACAGGACAAAGGGTGCCTTGAGACCTTTAACTCATTTCATGAGATTCTCAAAGGGTGTGTTAGGGCACTTCTGTGTTCTCTTGCAGAAGATTGTGTTAATTTCTTTTTTTTTTTTTTTTTAATGTTTATTTATTTATTTTGAGAGAGACAGAGAGCTCGCTCACAAGAGCGAGCACAAGCTGGGGAGGGGCAGAAAGAGAGGAAAAGAGAGTTGAGCACTGTCTGTGCAGAGCCCGACGAGGGGCTCTAACTCACAAACTGTGAGATCATGAGCTGAGCCAAAATCAAGAGTCTGATGCTTAACCGACTAGACCACTCAAGCGACCGTAAGACTGTGTTAATTTCTAAATAGCATTTTCTTAGAATTCTTCTGCTGCCCCATTTGAGTAAGCCTCTCTCTCTCTCTCTCTCTCTCTCTCTCTCTCTCTGCTGTTGTTGTTCTGTTGGGATAGGTTCTCTGGGAAACAAATCAAAGACAGTTGATTTGTTTTTAATCTTTTTTCTGAACAAGGCAACTTTGGTAATGCACCTGGCTACGCTTCTGGAAGAAATTATACAGCTAATTTAGATTTAGTAGATGATTTGGTCACCAAGGTGAAAGGGCATGCATGCATTTATTCAACAACTATTTGTTGAACACTCTTGGGTACCAGGCACTGAGCAAGAATATGCAAGCTCTGTGGGGGTAGGGATTTTGGTTTCCTTACCCACCACTATACCTTCAGTGCCCAAAACACCGCCTGCTCCAGAGAGGGCTCAGAAACATGCTGGACAGATAGGGCACACAGTGATAGGGCACACAGTGATAGGAAGTGGAAAGCACATAGTTTTCCCTCCAGAACTAATCCAGTTCTCATGTATTGTGAAATCCTGCGATATTTGGAAGGAAAGAAGCGATTTCATGTTAGTTGTCTATGGTGTCCTGAAGTACTCTGGCCTATCTACTCCTTTGACACAACTCAGAAATGAAACTGGCAGCGAAGAGGTGCATTTAAAAGGTCTGTTTGGGTTAAAGCAATAGTCATTTCAACAAAATGTCACTTATCCCCCTGTTACTTTTGACTGTACTTATGCAAAGATGATCTCCTACCATACATTCTAAAATGAGGGGTTAAAATTTAGCAGTGAGGTGTTTCAAAGCCCCAGCATGAGGACATCTCAGATAAAACAAAAACAAAACCAAAAACCTCTTGTTCTTCTGGCTGTCTAGAGAGAGTGGCTCCTTGTAAGAAGGATGGCGAGGACAGCCACTAGGATAGGTGAGAATAAATGGGTCAGCGAAGAGTCAAGGTGGCCCTTGGATTTTCCATGGCAGGAGCTGGAAAGTAGGAGCTGCGGGAGTGGGCATGATGGAGGGGGGAAACTTCCTTTCCTAGAATTTCATTTTTTCTGTTCCTGGAAGTCACTGTCACAGCTCTCAGAAAGAGATGCCATTATTGTTAATACCATTGTGCCCATTTGACCCAGGAGGCCACCAAGGTCCAGGTGGTGTTGTGACTTCTCATGGCTAGACAGCTTGCCAGTAGAAGAGGTCCCCTTCTGAGCCCAAGTTCTTTACCACCATGTCCTCCTTCCCCCAGAACCCTGTGCCGTGGGTATTGCTGTGACATTACTTATGCCACCGTTCTGACTTCTGCTGCAGGGCCTGTTAACGCTGGTCACCACGGTCAGTTGCCTGCTCCGGGACAGAACTCCCTGGGGTGCCGGCACCTCTCATCCCGCTCCTGGTCAAAAACAGTGTGAGGCTGAGAATGATGCCTGAACCCATGTGGGATGGGTGCCATAGGACCCAGAAGGATAGGGCACAGGAGTAAGCAATCACTCCCTCCACATCCTCACAAACCACTTCTTCAGGGCGCTTGCATTTGGCTGCTCGTGTGCTGGTCACTCACGTTAGCCAGGGTGGCAAATTCCATCTCATTCCTGCCACACGGGGATCTGAAGAGGATGAAAGAACTGTTAGCTGGCAAGTCCTGCAAAGGAAAGACCCAGGGATGTTGGCGTCTTTGCAGCCGTGGCAACCACAACTTAGCCCTGGGGTGGGCGGATGGCGGGACCCACTGTCTTGTGCTCAGTGCCCCCTCTGACCTGCAGGGAAACCCAGAGGCAGAGAAGCCCGTAGGACAAGACAAAGACAAAAGGTCCAATCTGCTACTGTTGATTCTGTCACTGATGCCAATAGTTGGCCTTGAAAGCCAGCTTCGTAAGACAGAGTCATCTCTATGGAAGTGTTACAGTCTCTGTTGCCTTAGTGGGAAATGACCCCAGCTGGTGAGATCTGCTGAAACTGCATCGGGGTGGCTCGCAGATAAATGTCTGACGCCTGGGCTTGGGGAAGTGGACTTCTCCCTCAGCGCGGGCGTTCCGTGGTCCTTCTCGGAAGACTGTCTCCACTTCACCAGCTGTTTGTGGTGTCCCAGGGGATGTTGTGATATATAAAATTGTGTCTGCCCTGTGGCTGGATGCCAGGCGCTTAGGGGACGTAGATCTTTCTGTCTGGACAAACGGACCTTGCCCTTACTATGTACATGCTCAGACGTGCAGAACCACACAATGGCTTAAAAGCTACTGCGGAAAGTGTGTTTTTAGTGTTTTCTGTTTATTTCCAAATGAAGACTCGCTTCACTGGGATAACATGTCTTCAGTGACATCCAAGAGCCTCTTTGGCTCTTCTGAGATGACAGGGGACAGCCTGGATAAAATACAAATGCAAAGGCCTCATTTTATTGAATCATTTAAAATGTCTTTGCCCAAGTCTTCAATTAAAAAGTTTTCAACACCTAAAAACGTCTAGCAGTTTGAGCACACAAACGTTTTCTTGTGCGTGCATCACAGGAAGAAGCATATTGATCTAGATGAATGAGTGGGTCATGGGAGGGAGGAAGCCCGCTGTGCTAATGGACCACATACACTACACAGTCGCTTCACATTTTAATATAGAAATAAAATCACTAAGTGCAACATTGTAAATAGGATGGCAGTTTCTAAAGACAACGTATGATTATGTTGCATACTTAAGGTTTTTCCCAACGAATAGCTCATAGATAGAACTCCCAAAATGAGAGACAGATATAAAGTACTGTGAGCACTGTTAAAAATTTAAAGATGTAAACAATGCTCTAAGTCCTATAAAATAAGCATAAATGCACCATAATTACTGATTATTTAACAAACTCCGAGTTACTGTGAAGAGCATGTTTATTTTTGTCTGTCTCTTCATCTACAACTCTGCTTTTCCCAAATATGCTGGATATGTCTAACATGCAGCCCTGGTGGGGGGGAGTGAGCTGGAGAAGGTGTTTGATTTCTGGGTCTTGTCTGCCCTTCATTCCACTGCCTTCTTCTCCAAAGCCCCAGCTCTGCCCACGTCTACACCGTAACCCCCACTGCTCCAAATGCCCAGGAACTCACCATCCTTGGAAGTACAGAGGCACATTACTTTAGTAACATTATTTACTACCATCAATACCATCAGCATTTTTGACTTTAAGGATCTTTGTCTTTTTCCCACCGGTGGGAGGGCAAGGAACTTTAAAAACTTCTTGTGTGTGCTTCTTCGAATGGTTCGAAGGATCCACAAGTATGCTTTAGGGACATGGAGATTAGGGCGAATCTGTGAATCTACATCCTACTTCACAGCAGGTCAGGAGAAAGAGAAGTGAAGCGAAAAGCTTCAGAACTGGCGGTAGGATTTGGGGCGCTCTTTTGTTCTGTGTTTTTGGTACTTGTAGAAGAAGTCTGAATTTTTTTTTTTAACAGTATACATTGGTTTAAGAAACATTTAATATTCTTCAGATTATCGTAAGGAGGTGCCTGGCACACAAATCCTCAGGGCTAGTAGTGGAAAGGTAGAGATGACAGAAGGTCACTCCACTTCAAAACCATCTGCTAACTCTCTCTCCTGAACTTTTAGGCTTTATCTAGGACTCCTGGTTCCTCTTCACTCTGTCTCTGAGGCTTTCTCTGTGATGGCAGAGACAGCATGGGCTCTGGTGTCAGCCCTAGGTTCAAAACTCAACTCCGCTGCTTTATGGTTTTAGCCACGTTACTTGAACTGAGCCTTAGTTATTTCATCTGTAAAATGGGTACCATAAAGCCTGCTGTAGCTCCTGTGAGGTCTAAGCGCCACAATAATTGACACGTCATTAGCTTGGTTTCCCATGTTTACAAATTATCTCAATGATTTCCCTTTCCTCATCCCTTATCCCTTATCCCTTTCCT
The DNA here is from genome assembly GCF_018350215.1 of Panthera leo. Taxonomy (NCBI): domain Eukaryota; kingdom Metazoa; phylum Chordata; class Mammalia; order Carnivora; family Felidae; genus Panthera; species Panthera leo. The sequence continues at coordinate 25,886,847 of NC_056691.1, forward strand.
CATCCCATCCCACCTCGTTACAGTCAGCTTGTAACTAAGAGATAAGGAGATTTTTCTGATTCTATTTGGCTGCCCAACTGAAAATCTATACATAGGGCTCTTTGAATTAAGTAAAATTAAGATTTCAGTTTCTTAATCAAGATTTCAGTTCCTTATTTCAAATAGCTACGAAATAGAACGGCACCATAGAATGCTTCCATCATTGCAGAAAGATCTACTGGCCTTTCGATGCTTTTGCAGCTATCGGTGTGACACAGTTCTGGCCAACGAATTAAACAAAAGTCCTGGGTAAAACTTTCCCGGAAGACAGCTGGAGCTGTGGGCTCAATGTTGTGACCACAGGGTGACTCTGAGGTTGGAAGCTATGGGTTGCAGCAGGGCAATAATTTAGAGCTGATCGTTGGCGATGTTCTACAGCTAATTATATTCACACAATTTCCTCCTGTTCCGTCTTTCCCAGTTCCCATGTAATGATCATCCCGGAACTAAGATATTAACTCTATCTTAATTTGGACAAAGTCTTTGATCTCAATGAATCATTTTTTTAGTTTATTTATTTATTCCGAGAGAGCAAGAGACAGACAGAGACAGAGAGAGAGAGAGAGAGAGAGAGAGAAGCAGAGAGAGAAGGAGAGAGAGAATCCCAAGCAGGGTCCGTACTGTCAGCACCGAGCCCGACAGGGGCTCAAACTCACAAATCATGACCTGAGCCAAGACCAAGAGTCAGACACTTAACCAACTGAGCCATCCAGGTGCCTGTAATCATTTTTTTTTTTTCAAATGGGAGAAGAGGCCATATTGAAGAAGCATTGTATTCTTAATGGGCAGGAAAATCTCCCTTTCTTTCCCCTGACTCCTATTTCCCTTCCCTCCCCCTCCCCTCCCCTCCCCTCTCCTCCCCTCCCCTCCCCTTCCTTTCCCTTCCCTTCCCTCCTCCCTTCCAAATACACACTAAGAACATTTACCTGGCCTGGGAGCAGTGGTCTTTTTACTGAATCAGGGGGTTGCTCTATCAGTGAACTTGGAGAACTCCCCACCTGGAGTATTGCTAAGCAGATGCTGCAACTATTACTGAACAGCTGCTTCAGGCTGCTCAAAATTAGTGAATCTAAATGAACATCACCTGCAATGCCAAAGAGATGTGAGAAAAAACCTGATTGGTGCCACAAACCCGCTTAAGTGTGGAAATGCCCTTACGTCTAAGCACCTTCTTCTCTGGCCTCCGTTTCTTGATCAGAAGTTATTATAGAGGATTTTTTTTTCCTACCCTGTATGCCGGGCACATGGTGTTCTGAACTGAGAATTCATGAATTCTAATCCTCATCATTGAGTTGGCTTCTTGCCTAACCTTGGGCAGAGGACACACAGTGTCTTTAATGCATTCCTCCAGGAATCACATAGAATGCTGTAAAAGGTTTAATTATTAATGGAATTTGCAGAGAACTTGCCTAGCTGCATAACTCTAGCCAACCTTAATTTTTAATCTTTATAAATACCTTTGAATTTTAATAAGGTAAGTTCTCAGCAAGGCAACCATTCATTCTTCCAGCATGGCCTCTAATTTATGGTTTCCCACTTGCTTTGTTCTACGTCCTCTTCCTACCCTCACTATGGATGGTTTCTTACCATCCTCCATAGCCATGATATTTTTATCTTCTTAGAACAACAGTCGTTTAAGAAAACGTAGCTCAGAAAGCGGAAGTTAATTGCTAGAAGTCATCTGAGTTTTCTGTGAATGTTTTCATTGAAATTTTGTTTCTCTTCTGATATCAGAGATAAAAATGTAGTGATATCATTTCAAATAACAAGACATTATAAGAAAGGAGAGGAGATATTTCTCTCAGGTTTCAAATGCTTCTTGACGATTAAGCTGGTTTTTTGAAACTTAGATCATTACTTGTATAGGAACAATTTTAGAAATGATGGTTAGAGTATGAGGCTAGCTCACATAAGTCTATTTCACACAAAGCCAGATCTCTAGTTTGCAATGAAAAATAGTGGAAAGAAATGCTGTTATAATCCAAGTATTTAAATACAATAGAAAACATCTGCTTTTTAGTCCAGAAATCTTGGGCTTTTCTTCTTTTTTCTACCAATTTTTTTTTTTTTTTGCAACCCTTACACTGTGTGTCAATTTTAAAGTGCATTAAAATTTTGTTTTTTACTGTAATAAAAAGAAGAAAAGATGGGCAGATAGTGGGATGATGCTCATGTAACCATGTAAGCATTAGATGAGAGCAGAAGGCACACACTGAGACAAGGTACATATTCATGAGCAAGAATTCGCTGGGGTAGAGCTCTTTTTTCTGGAAGGTACAATACAATGGGAAAAGGAGAAGGAGAGTGGGTAAAGGAAGAGGAACAAGGTGGTAGAGGTGTTGAAGAAAGGGAAGGGACACACTAGGAGACACGATTATCCCCATACCTACCATGGTGGGGTTTTAGAATGTGTGTGTGGGAGAGAGAGAGAGAGAGAGAGAGAGAGAGAAGGGGGGGATGGGGCACAAACTAGGTATGTAAAAGGAAATGACATGGGCACAGAAGCAGGGCTTTAAAAGTGTGGGGCGGGGTGCTTGGGTGGCTCAGTCAGTTAAGTACCTGACTTCATCTCAGGTCATGATCTTGCAGTTCGTGGGTTCAAGCCCTGCTCTGAGCTCCATGCTAACAGAGCTAACAGCTCCGAGCCTGGAGCCTGCTTCAGATTCTGTGTCTCTGTCTCTCTCTGCCGGTTCCCTGCTTGCACTCTGTCTCTTTCTCTCTCTCAAAAATAAATAAACATCAAAAACAACTTTAAAAAGTGTGGGCAAAGTGTCCATCGATGGATAAATGGATAAAAAAAAATGTGGCATATACATACAATGGACTGTTAGTCAGCCTTAAACAGGAAGGACGTTTGACAAGTTACCACATCTATTAACCTTGAGGACATTATGCTCAGAGAAATAAGCCAGCCACTAAAGGACAAATACTCTATGATTCCACTTATATGAGGTACCTATACTAGTCAAATTCAGAGACAAGAGGTAGAAAGATGGTTGCCAGGGCCTGGGGGAGAGAAAGGTATGGGGCACTGTTTAATGGGTATAGGGTTTCAGTTCTTCAAGATGAAAGGAGCTCTTCGGGATGGATGGTGGGGTGATTATGTACAAGTGTGAATGGATTTCATGCCACTGAACTGTATACTTAAAAGTAGCTAAGATGCTACATTTTATGTATACTCTATCACGGTTAAAAAAAAAAAGATGTAGTGGGCATAATTAAAGAATGATTCATTTCTCTGCTTCACCTGAGTGATAGACAGTAAGATGTAAGAGAGAACAAGAGGAAAAGTTTTTGCCAAATTGTCTTGTAAGCCAGTGTTTTTTAAACTGCATGTTTCAGCTCATTAGTGGGGAGGGGGGGCATCATTGTCATTTTCTGAGAAATTAAAAATAAAGTAAAATGGAATTAAGTTGAGTTGGTTTTTTTTTTAATTTTTTAAAATGTTTATTTATTTTTGAGAGAGAGAGATACACAATGCAAGCCAGGGAGGGGCAGAGAGCGAGACAGAATCTGAAGCAGGCTCCAGGCTCGGAGCTGTCAGCACAGAGCCCGATGTGGGGCTCGAACCTACGAACTGTGAGATCCTGACCTGAGCCGAAGTTGGATGCTTATCTGACTGAGCCACCCAGACGCCCTGAATTAAGTTGAGTTTTAACAAGTGTGTCACCCCATCGAGAGTAAATATCTGTATGAAGTTTCAGGTGAACACTGGCTTATGGGTAGCCAGGGTGCAACATAAAAAATATTTCTTCATTTGGGTCACAGTCAAAATCAGGGAATGATGTTGTTTGTGTGGTGCCTTAGGATGCTTAACTGGGAAGTCTCAGGTAGATGGAGTCTACATGGGATTCTGCCAAATGAATACAGAGTAGAGGAGGAAGGGTGTTGTCAGGTTGCCAGTGGTGAAGGGAATGAAGGAAGGCAGACGTGGGGGAAATGACTGAGGTGGGATGGGTGAGATTTGGCCACTGATTGTGAAGAGAAGGGAAAATCAAAACTTTTTGTTTCCATCTGGCTGTGTAAGAAGAGGTATAAGGACATGGTGGAGGATAATGTGGGGATGAGAGACAGAAACGACACCCTAGGGCAAGTGGCCCAAAGAGGCCGGAAGTTAACAAGTTCAGAAGAGCCGTGGGGCTAGAGACGTTGATGGAGAAAGATCTGTATGAAGGAAAGCTTTGAGGCCTGGAAGAAGTGTGTAGTTGGAGTTGGAGAGAAGGTGTTAAGAGAAAGAAAAAGAAGACACCAATTCCAGAACTCCAGGCTTGGGAATGTCTAGAACTCAGGAGGAGCAAGAAGAGGAAAAGTACGAGGAAATGAGAGAAACAGCATTATGGGAATGACAAGACAGGAGACGACAAAGAAGATGGCGGTTAAGAGGAAGACAGGTGATGGAGTTGTGAGGTGGAGGAGAGCCTCCCCAGACCACCGTGGGCAGACAGACCTCCAGGAGAAGAGAATGCGAGGCTCTGTAGTCTGGTGGTGGGAACCCCAGCCATTGTGACAGGGACAAAAGGGAGAGTGGCTGAGATTTGTCTTGGCCCTTCCAGTTGGCTGCCTCTTCCCATCTCTGTCTAACCCCCACATCAGTGACTCTTGCTGGACTTTGTATATTTTCCACCAAGTAGACCCATCCCCTGTCCCTCTCTCAGAGCTCTTGGGTTAGTGGATGGTAATGAGCCCTGCCCAGTCACATAACAACCAGGTCCATGAAGAGGGAAGGCAATAGATGAGAGAAGCTGTCAGTCACACGTGCCTTCTGGTGCCCTTAAGATCACATGGGGGCAGCTGTTTGCTCTGCCTGTGGACAGACTGCTTTGTCTTCAATGTTAACTATTTATTCATTTGTAAATTATGCTTATCAGTAACTCCACTTCCAACCTGGAATTAGTCTTCACTTTTTCCTTTTGCAAAAGTAATTTTTAAATGGGCATTTTCTTAAAAAAAAAAAAAAAAAAAAAAAAGGAAAAACTTCACGAATTATGTGGCTCAAAAATATCCAGTATGCTTTGGGGGAAATTCAAATCATTTCTACAAAGTACAGGGGGCAGGGTAGGATACTTCTAGAAATTCTGGACTAAGTACAGAAGCAATATTTTGTGAATTGAAACACGTGAATCTCCTTTGAACCACAAAAAATGTATTTAGCCTCACCTACTGTTAATAATAAGTGATGCTGAATGTGAATTTGATGCCTACAACTCTAGTTTTAGTGGGCAGTGCTGCTTCTAAGGCAAGTTGCAACTAAGGGGTAATATAGGAAAGGCAAAAAAATTATGTCAGTCCCAGTTAGAAGGTCCTCACCTGTGAAGAATGGGTTTCATTGGCTAATTGCATAGTCATTTCCTTTTTTTTTTTTTAAGTTTATTAATTTATTTTGAGAGAGAGAGTGAGAGCATGAGCAGGGGAAGGGCAGAGAGGGAGGCAGAGAATCCCAAGTAGGCTCCACACTGTCAACACAGAGCCTGATGCAGGACTGGAACTCACAAACTGGGAGATCCTGACCTGAGCTTAAATCAAGAGTAAGACAGACACTTTACCTACTGAGCCACCTAGGTTCCCCTGGCATAGTCATTTCTGTAACAGCAGAACATTTTCAGAAAATGAGCTGAAGGCATGTTGAGTTTGGAATCCCACTTAGTATTTTGGTAAAAGTCTGGGTTTCTTGGGTCCCCATCATTATCAACAGGAACAATTAAAGAAACTCTCGGAGTTAGTTAACTTCTCTTTTGACACGTAGAACAAAGCATAGCACACATATTTTTGTACCTGTCTGGCAAAACTCCAAAAGCTTTGTCTAATGCTGGTGGATAAAATTTACACCATCAACAAATAACAGGGAATGAAAATAATGCATTTCTGTTGATGAAGTAATAGATTTTTCCTGGTTGTCTTGGAGGTATTACTTTTTTTTTTTCTTTTAAAAAATAATGTTTGTTGGGACGCCTTAGTGGCTCAGTCAGTTAAGTGTCCGACTTTGGCTCAAGTCATGATCTCACAGTTTGTGGGTTTGAACCCTGCATGGGGCTCTATGCTGGACAGCTCACAGCCTGGAGCCTGCCTCAGATTCTGTGTCTCTGTCTGTCTCCCTCCCCCCACCACTCAAAAATAAACAAACATTTTCAAAAAAAATTTTAGGGGTGCCTAGGTGGCTCAGTCAGTTGAGCGTCTGACTTCGGTTCAGGTCATGATCTCAAGTCTGTGAGTTCAAGCCCCGAGTCAGGCTCTGTGCTAACAGCTCAGAGCCTGGAGCCTGCTTCAGATTCTGTGTCCTCCTCTCTCTCTGCCCCTTCCCCACTTGCACTCTGCCTCTGTCTCTGTCTCCGTCTCTCTCAAAAATGAATAAACATTAACAAAAAAATTTAAAGAATAATGCTTGCCTTGTTTATCCTACTTTTTCCAAGATTATAGTAATGATGTAAATATAAGGTGGTTATGGACCCCATCATCTGGTCCTGTGTTGTATTTTGCTCTGCTCTATTTTGAGTACATTTGAATACATTCAAAATCTTGTCCAAGTGTATAGTTTCTGAAATCCCAACCTCTCATATAAAGGCCAACCATTTAGCTATTTCTTACCTTCTCTGCTGGTTGTGGTGCCAGAACAAGGGATGTTCTCCTGGAGACGTTCTTTGGAAACCTTTGCTGCTAAGGAAGTACTCCACTGTGTTTATCACTAACCCGGAAGCACTGTTCCTTTAAAATGCCAAAGTACAGGAAGCTGAGGTTCTTCTGATATTGGATACCAGGAAAGAGATACAGGCTCCCGATGGCCGGACCCTTCAGATAAGCGAGTCCGTTTCATTTGTAAAATGTAGGGAGTCATGTTTACGTCTGGGTTTGCATGACCACCTTCGTCAGGTCCTCACCATACATCTGATGAACAGATGACTCAACGAACAAGAAACTGAGGTCAAGCACTTTGGAAGCATACCATGTCATATCAGAAGTCACTCGTCTAGTCATTCAAATAGGTGCAGTGAAAGGCCTTTACACCTTTCTAGCCTTGAAAACTTTTCTACAATGAACATCGATTACTTTTGGAATCAGACAAAAACAAAGGAAGAAAAAATAAATAAACTGAACTCTAGTAAAAAAAAATAAAAAGAGATCTAATTGCTTTTTTAAGGATGGCACTAATTTACTTCATGACACATTTCCTTAATGCTTTTCTCATTTGCAGCAAGCAATGTTTTAACAGCGCACAATATACATACTCGCATACTCAGTGAGTTACTGATAAAAACATTAAGTCAACAAACATTTATTGAGCACTTATTACATAGCAGGGTGCTTGCTAGGCACTGTGGGGCATTTATGGATAAATAATACATGAGTCAGGCCTTCAAGGAGTGCACTGATGATGCAGGTGGGACCAAAGCCATAATTGTTCATAATGAATGGTAGCTTTTAGTGGTAAACTGTTCTTTACAAGCAAGTAACCTGCTTTGTCCATATTAAAAACATATCCAATGGCACAAGGCACTTCTCAGACATTTTTTTAATTAAAATTTTTACTTTGAGATCATTGTAGATACACAGGCAAGTGTAAGAAACAATACAGAGCAATCTCATGTACCCTTTACACAGTTTCCCCAATGGTAACATCTTGAAAAATTATAGTATAATATCAGCACTAGGATATTGACATTGATACAGTCAAGCTACAGAACATTTCCATCACGACATGGATCCTTCATGTTGCCCTTTTATGGCTACGCCCAGTTCCCCCCCAGGCTCTTCTCTTCCATCCCTAACCCCTTGGCAACCACTAGTCTGTTCTCTATTTCTATAAATTTGTCAGTTCTAGAATGTTTTATATATATGTGTGTATATATATATATATATATATAATATGTTATATATATAACATTATATATAGAATGTTATATATATTATATACATAATGTTATATATATTATATATAGAATGTTTTTTATATATTATATACATAATGTTATATATATTCTATATATATGTTCTATGATATAATATATATAATATATATAATTATTGTATATAATCTATAATATATTATATATATATATATATATATATATATAAAATATATATATATGGAGTCATACAGGATATAACCTTTTGGGTTTTTTTTCATTCAGCATAATTCTCCAGAAACCCACCCAGTTTGGTGTGTGTATCAATAGATAGTTTCTTTTCATTTCTGACTGGCGTCCCAGGGTACAGATGTACCTGTTTGCTTACCAGTCACTTGTGGAAGGGCATCTAGGCTATTTCCGGTTTTAGGATATTATGGATAAAGCTGAAGCTGCTATAAACGTTTATGTACATTGTGTGAATATAAGTTTCCATTCCTCTAGAATAAAGGCCCAGGAGTGTGATTGCTGAATGAAATGCTAGTTGCACTTTTAGTTTTTTAAAAAAAAATGCCAAAATATTCAGCTACTTCAGTGGCAAACAATGGCTACTTCAGTGAAACGTTTCTTCATACCTTTTGTCCATCTTCTAATTGGATTGTTAGTTGTTTTTCTTTTTAATCGTTTTTAAAATTTTCTATAATGTTTATTTTTGAAGGAGAGAGAGTGAGAGACAGAGTGTGAGCGGGGGAGGGGCAGAGAGAGGGAGACACAGAATTGGAAGCAGGCTCCAGGCTCTGAGCTGTCAGCACAGAGCCCCATGCAGGGCTCGAGCAACAGACCGTGAGATCATGACCAGAGCCGAAGTCTGACGCTTACCGACTGAGCCACCCAGACGCCCCAAGGATTGTTTTTTTAAGTTGAATTTTGAGAGCTCTTTATGTTTTCTAGATACTAATTCTTTATTAGATAAGTGGCTTGCAAATTTTTATATCTTTCATCCTCCTAAAGTAGGGTCTGCAGTAAAAGTTAGATTTTGATGAAGTCCAGTTTATTAATTTTCCCCTTTTTCATATGATGCTTTTGGCATCAAGTCTGGGAAAGCTTTGCCTTGTCTTAAGTCCTAAAGATTGTCTTCCTTCTAGATTTCTTCCCTAAAAAGTTGTATAGTTTCATGCTTTACATTTAAGTCCATAATTCAGATTTTAGTGGGTATTTGTATGAGGTGCAAGACTTAGGTCATGGTTCAGGGTTTTTTGCCCATGGGTGTCCAGTCCCTGAAGCACCGTTTGATGAAAGGCTACTATTATTAGTTTCCAAGGACTGCCATAAAAAATTAACACAAACTTGGTTGTAGAAAACAGCAGAAATTCATTTTCTCACATTTCTGGAGGTCAGAAGTCTGAAATCAATGTTGACAGGAGTGTGCTCCCTCTAACGGCTCTAGCGGAGCCTCTCTCCTTGCCCCTTCCAGCTTCTAGTGGCTGCTGGCAATGCTTGGTGTCCCTTGGCTTATAGACCCATCACCCCAATCTCTGTCTCCATCTTCACATGCTGCCTTCCCTGTGTGTCTCTCTCTGTGCCTTCTCCATTTCTGTCTTGTATAGGGACACTTATCATTGGATTTAAGGCCCACCCTAATCCGGGAATGATCTCATCTTAAAATCTTTACCTTTAATTATATCTACAAAGATTCTTATTCCAAATAGGATCACATTCTGAGGTCGCAACAGGCATATTCATATTCAACCCACTACAGCTATCTTTCCTTATGTTGAACTGTGTTTTCTTGTTTTTCAAAGATCAGTTGGGCAGAGCTATATGGGTATATTTCTGGGTTCTCTCTCTCTTTTTTTAAGTAGGTTCCACATCCAGTGTGGAGCCCAGCCTGAGACCAAGACCTGAGCTGAGATCAAGAGCTGCTTAACTGACTGAGCCACCCAGGCACCCCTGGGTTCTCTGTTCTGTCCCATTGACTTACATGTCTATCCCTCCACCAGTAGCACATAGACATTATGCCTGTAGCTATATAAGTTTTGAAATCTGATAGACTGATTCTTCCCATTTTATTCTGCCTTTTCAAAATTATTTTCAGCTATCCTATATATTGCATATTCATATACATTTTAGAACAATATTGTCAATATATACAAAATATTTCACTGGGATTTTAATAGGAATTGTGTTAAACCCATATATCAATTTGGAGAGAATTGAAATTTTTACTATGTTGAATTTTCCAGTCCATGAACATAGTATTTACCTATTTATTTAGATCTTTGATTTCTTTCATCAATATTGTTTTCAGTATACAAGTCTTACACATGTTAGATTTACACCTAAATATTTAATTTGGGGGGAGCAATTTAAAATGGTATTGCATTAAAAAATTTAATGTTTATTTATTTTTGATAGAGACAGAACATGAGTTGGGGGAGGGGCAGAGAGAGAGAGAGAGAGAGAGAGAGAGAATCTGAAGCAGTCTCCGGGCTCTGAGTTCTCAGCACAGAGCCTGAAGTGGGGCTCGGACTCACAAACTGTGAGATCACGACCTGAGCTGAAGTTGGATGCTTAACCGACTGAGTCACCCAGATGTCCCTAAAATGGTATTTCATTTTAAATTTTGGCATTCACAAATTCATTTTTAGGCTTAGAAACACAATTGATTTCGTGTTTACTTGTATCCAGCAACCTTGCTGAACTCACTTATTCTAAGACTTTTTGGTTTTGTTTTGTTTTTTTGGTAGATTTTCAAAAATTTTCTATGTAGGCTGTCATTGCCTCTTCCAATAGAGATATTTTTTTTTTTCCTTTCCCATCCTGTGCTTGTTACTTCCTTTGATTGCCTTATTATATTGGCTAGCATCCACTATCGTGTTGAGTAAGAAAGGTGAGAGCCTTGCCTCATTTGTGATCTTGAAGGGAATGCTTTCAGTCTTCCACCATTAAGTATAATGTAGGATTTTTTTAAATAGATGCTTTATATCCAGTTCAGGAAGCTTGAAGGTGAACAATACAGTGCACCCATTAGAAGAAGGGGCCTATAAAGACTTGGCTAGGTTCCATAGGGGGTTCTTAATTCAGAAGACAACTGAGATGCTGTTTAGGAGACACTTGTTGACAGATGGGGCTAGGCAGGGTGATCAAAATGATGGGTGCTGATACCTGCTACAGCACAGTGAACCTTGAAAGCATTATGTTAAGTGAAAAGATGCCAGACACAAAAGGACACATATTGCGTGATCCTATTTATATGAAATATTCAGACGAGGCACATGCACAGAGATGGAAAACAGATGAGTGGTCGCCATGGGCTGAGGGGAGGGGGAAATGGCAAGTGACTGCCTAATAGGTACAGGGTTTCCATTTGGGGTGATAGTTGTGCAAAATTGTGAATTTACTTAATGCCATTGAACTATACACTCTAAAATGATACATTTTGTGTTATATGTATTTTATACCACAATTTAAATAAATAGTTGAAAATTAAAAAAAAAAAAAACTAAAAATCTTCAAGAAACAACAAACCCAGTAGTATTTCTCATCCCTGTGCCCAATAGACATTACTAATTGATCATGGAACTCTTGCACTAAGCCCCTAATTCTCTCAGCATAATGCCTTATGCAGTCACTTCCAATCAACAGAAGAAGGCATGGATGAAAAAAACCTGTTTCCATCTTAGGCAAGGAGCCCACTGTCACCACACAGGATGTCCAATCTAGAGCAACAGCACAATGGATCCCAGATCCCACCAGAAGCAGGCCTGGGGCTGCTCACTTCTTGCCTCCTCCTTCAATCAGAATTGGTACAGGGTCTGTTATGGCTGAGACCACTTATGCCAACGTCGGTCACAACAGCTGAGATTAGTCAAGGGCCAAGTGGCAGAGAAGAAACCATCTTACTTTTCCTATTAAGATCCAATACCTAGCAGCTCCATATTGTTAATTCCCAAAGATTTCAAAGCAGCCTGCTTGCAAGTTGAATTTCAGGGGAGAGATGGGCGTGATTTATGGTGACAGCTATTAAGCTTTTATAGAACATAATACATGTGTTCTTGCTCCTACCGTAAAATTGATTGTTGCTAATTAGTTAGGGCTGCCAGCTCACTTGTGTGTGAGAGGCTGTCACACTCCCTTCTCCTGGTCCTGCTAATTAGCCTTCTGAGCCTCATCCTATCCTTGTGTCCTGTAGCTTTCTCTTCCCTGTATATTTCTTATTTAAACAATCAAGCCTGCTTGTTGGCTTTGGTTGGTTTTAGATAGAGGTTCAACTTTGAGGGCGTAGAAATCCCTGTGGGCAGTCTAACGATGTCAGGTGAGACAAATAGTTTTTTGCACACCAGCAGGCATTATGCAAGTGCATTTGACCCAACATGAACATCTGCCTTTCAAACGCTCCTTTTTTACTGAGGGCTGACTTCTAATGAAATCACTTGAACTCTCAGGTACTTGGTTTAGGTCATCACCTTCTGGGTTGCAGGAATCTGGGACGGAGGTCATTCTGCTGGAATGATGGCTCATAGATGTGTGCAGCAATGAGAACACCTGGTCTGGGCAGCCCTTTGGCCACGGTGGCAGCCGCCTGGTGTGGTGCGTTAAGTATCAGCTTTAAGAGAGATGCTTTGAGGCGCTGAAGGTATCCTGACAGTGATTGAGCCTGTCTGCAGCCTTGCAGCCCTCGGAGGGGCTCTGGCATATTTGTGCAGGGAGTGCTGGTGGTATAATTGCTGTTGGCATTTCCATGGGAAAAGAAGGTCAATTCTGTTGGATTTTTCTGAGAGCAGGGAGCCTGCTTTGTCCAACTAGCATGTATCTCCAACCAGCGTGAATCTAACGGTGACAGTCTCATGAAGTTATTATCACATATAGTGACAATAAAAAGGAAAGGGTTTTCCTAAATACAGTTCTGCACCTAATGAAGCTTGTTCACTCCTCTGTTCAATGAGCCAACAAAACAGTCAGGCGCAGAGAGAGAAAAATCCCGTTTACACTGATTGCATCGTGCATGCCTCTGCCCACCTCCTGTGAGGCAGCTTATTTCACACATCCCCATGACAGAGTAATGTGACTTCATTGACTGGCAAGCAGCTGTTGGTACAGCATGTGAGGTGTCTGGGTGTGTGTGTGTGTGTAATGCCCACACACTGAAATGAAGAGGGAATAGAAAGCGTGACACAGCCACTGAAATTTAAAGGGGAAGTATGCCTTTATTAAAATTCACGTATGACGGTAGAGGCTGCGGCTATATTAAAATCTGAGCGTGTCTACAAACCCAGCTGCCAAGCGAAAAAAGAGGGAACTGATTTCCACCCGTTGCTTCTGAGCAAGGCTTCAGATCCTAGGTGCTGGAAAGACAGACCCAAGCACTGAGACTCGGGCTGGATCAAACAATCAAGTTATTAGGATCGAGCTCTCCAGCCACCAGTGCTACATACTTCTTTTTCTGCTCCGCACTTGGGGCTTCTTTGTATCTGCTGCTGTTCCCCAGCAGGGAGGGGATATGGGTCCAGTGAAAGGTGACACTTGACGACATCTTCTGACACTTTGCTGCAGGGATTCATCGGACACCAATCCATAGCTGATGGCATTGGGAAAGTCTGAAGGGGAGGCCAGTGGTATTTGCACATGTGTATAACCATTTTACTTCCAAGAAGGCTTCTTGGATAGAAGACCAAGGGATGAAATAAAGAATCTGATGCTTCATGTGACTTTTTAGTGAACTCTTTGCTGTGACAAATCTGGATCACTGGGCACCATGGTTAAGGGGAAATGTGACTGAGAAAGCTAGTCATGTTTCCGAGGGTCATACGGAGTTTGGCAGCTGAGTGAATCACTCTTTTGCTCAGATTATCAGGTAAGTTGGCTCTTAGGGTTTATAGCTTTCCTTTTATTTTCATCGTCTTCCTGTAACCTAGGACTTCATGACTATGCTCATTGCTCTCTTTGCTGTAGGGGGCATATTCCTACTAGAAAATATGCTACTTATATAATGCCACGCCCCCCATTCAGGAACCTATGATAGCCCCCATCTACTTATCGGACCAAATCTAGACTCCTCAGCTAACCCACAGGTGCTCTATGATCTGTCGTATTTGACCAATGGAAGCTCCACTGAAACCTCTATCCCACTCGCTCTCTTCACACCCCTGATTAACCAAAGCAATCATGTTCCTACTACCCTGACTTTATGTCTTTGCTTCTCCTCGTTTCTTAAGAGTCTTCCTCCACTTTACCTCTAACTATTCAAGGAGATCCACTCTTCACAGTTCAACCTAGACCTTTTGTTTTTGTTTTAATTCTATGAAGCCTTTCCTACAATTACCATCCACATTAACTTCACCTTCTTAACTTCATATCCCTCCAGTAGGCAAATGCTTGGCAGTGTATTTTGCATTAGCATCTTGCCTTGATCTTGGCATCTGGAAGGAAGTTTCTTACCTTCTCGGTCTCCAGAATGCCTACTCTGCCACTCTGACATAAAGAACATTGAACTTGGAAGCAAAAGACCAAGGTGGGTGTTTGGCTATAGAACCGAGCAGCTGTGCAGCCTTGGACAAACCCCTTGGCCTCTCTGAGCCCCTCCTTCTCAGCTGTAAAATAGAACTCGGGAAACAGTCTATTTCACAGAGTTGTTTTAATGTTCAAATTAAAGAACATGGGAGAGTACTTTATGAGCCTGAAAGTGCTCGAAGAACAGAAGGCCCCATTATTATTGCAGTTGTGTGCAATATTTAGTGTTACATCAAACCAGTAAACTGCGTCTGTAAGGCACTGAGAGATCTTGAGTGCTAAATTGCCTGAATAGCAGTGGTCACAACATGTAACATTTATAGAACATTTTATTTGTCAGGGTACTTTTTATTTAGAATTCCATTTTGTTCTCGCTAGGATACAGGGGTCAAGTATTTTTATTCCCATTTTCCAGCTTAAGGAAAGAAATCGAAGTTGGACAGATAATTTTAAGTAAATTGCTCTAAGCCACATAGTTATTAGCGATGATTGGCCTAGGGCTTCCTTCCTGCCTGTTCCTCCCTGCCTACAAATTGTGGTCATTTTCCCTCATTGCTTCCCTTGTTACCACCCCGGGCCTTGCACAGAGGACACTCTCCACTTCATTTGTCCCTTCTCTTCCTCCATGGGCATTTTCCTCCTTGGCCTTCAAGGGTTCTTGTATGCTTAGAGTGGTTTTGTCTGGGCTTGTCGTCACTGTGCACATTCATAAGGTGGAGGGACGAAATATAAGAATATTTTACTGTGCCTTACAAACATCAGTGGTTCATTCAAGTGTTTTTAGGTGGAGGGGCCTGGACCAAATAAGTGACCGGAGTCCGGTGTTCGGCCCTCACTATTCATTCACATCCACATTAACTTGAAGCCCCACTGCAGATTTCAGTCCTCCTGAGAAATCAGGTTCTTTCTGGAGGCTTGTCTAACCAGGTCCCAGGTCAGGCTATCAGGCCTATCAGGCAGGGGTGGGCACTTTTTAGCCATACCCCCTGGAGGCAAACTGTCACCAGCTGATTTCTTCCTCAACTTCAACATACCATAGAATTTGACATTGGTGGTTTGTTTTTTTTTTTTTTTCTTGAATGCATTTGTTTAATATCATCTACTCCAAATATTTGATCATTTCAGTACTTTGGACCTTGCCAATTCCTATTATAAATGGTCCATATTAACCTATAAGAACAGAAGTTTTAATCACACCAAGTATAAGTAGTTCCCTGTATAATAGCAGCATCGAAACTCTCTTAGGAGAAGACAATTCCTATACAAGACTTCGTTATAAAACCTGGGGAAGCATAACAGGGGCCGGCTTTGTCTGACCACCCCCCCCCCGTAGTATCCCAACAGGATCCCAAAGCCCAATGGGTGGAAACCATTCTCTCCTCTCTAAAGCAGTGCCATTAGGTAAGTATTACTTAGTTCTGCACTCCTCATAACTGGTCTCCAAAAACGGAGTTTGTATCATTGACTGCAAGATTTGGAAGCATTCCAGCAGACAGAAGCACACAAAATGAGTCTTTATCCTAAGACACAGAGGAAAGGGACCCGAGCCCCATGACTCTCACATTATAAATTTTGCTCGCAGCTCATAAACTGCCCTCATCACCATGCTTCTTGACATGGATTCAGACCCAAGGTTTTGCAGCTCATCAAAGATGGAGAGTATAAATAGGCAGAGGACAAAAGAGGTAAATCTGGTAGCTACAGAGAAAGGGTGATTTGACTTCTGGTACAGACCATAGCAATAGTCCACTGACTTCATATCGCCTTTATCTTCCCTGCTTCCCCCTGTTCTTAATCTGTTGAGCTATTTATTGTATTTGGACGATAAATGTCTATTATGATAAGGATCAGAGTATAATGAAAATGGCATTGGGTTTAAGGGCAAACAAATGGGTTTTGGGTCCTGGCTCAGCTCTGGGAAATTAACACTTTTACTATGCCTTGCTGTCTTCATTTATAAAATGGATAGGTTATGTAAGGTCTTGTTTGAGCTCTTGGAGAACATCCATCTGCTGTGGAGACCTCAAGCACTTCCTTAGAAAGGTAGTGAAGACATTCCACCTAGACTGTTGAGCTGAGCATGTTTGTTTGCCTCTTATTAATTCAGTGAAGGGAAGGAGAGGTGGAAATCCTTAGTGGGTAAGATTTTTCAATAGATTTCCGGAAGAGATAGTGTGGGGTTGCCATGTGCATGTGTGAAACACAGTGAAGGAATCTTCATCTCAGAATATGATATGGGGTTCTTCAGTGGAGGCAGGACAGCCCTGTTTGGTGGAACCTGGGATGGCTTGGGGCCAGCAGGTGCATCAGGTGCACTAGAGAGTATCGGTGGGAAAGGGCTTAAACATAGTGGGGGGATAATGGCATTAGTGGTATGCACCTCCCCTCCAATCTATCAAAGAAGCAGATTGCCCATTATTTATCCTCAGACCAAAATGAAGAAACAAATTGAAAGCACTTCTATGCAGAAATTGCCAGATTGCCCTAGAGGATGAGGGCTAATAGTATAGATAGTGAAGTCCAGGGTAACGTCCTTTTTAGTCTAGCATGTTTATGCTCTAGCTTCATGGTCCACTTTCTGCCTATTTGCCCTAAAGCAAGGCCTGTCTATCTATGTGTTCTACCAATGACCCAATTCCTAAGCAAACTTACTATCTGAAAACAGAATTACTGCCATAAGAGCACAAGATACCCTTACTAGCTACCCGGTCTTTCATCCTTAAACATCAATAAAATTTAAGATCCACCATACACATGAGGACAATAAGCACTGAAAGAAAAGATCCAAAGAGGAAAACTGACATTGGAAGAAACAGAAGTATTTTAGGAATCAGGAGAGAATTAAAAACAAAACAAAACAAAAATACTCCCTGACTTGAGATTTTATATACATAAATCAAAGTTAGGTAGCTATGAAAAATGAATCATAAGATAACACAAATTTACTCATAAAAATTAAATATATGATGGCAGAACTAAAAGTTTCAATCACAGGTCTGAAAGATAGTGTAGAAAATTTTCCAGAATAAAGAGCAAAAAGACAGAGATAGACAAGGTTGGGGAAGAAAGGAGAAGTAGAAAAGGAATTCATGAGAGAGAATTCATACAGTTCAACTGTATCAGGAAAGGTGACAATATGGCTACTAAGATTTCCAACTAATAATGAGAACACAGAAAAAAAATGGTAGAGAGAAAATTAACAAAGAAAAAACCAGAGGACAATTTCCCAGTGTTGAAGAAGCCCCAGACCTCAAATTGAGAGGTCCACCAAATTTCAACAGGATAAATGAAAAATCTACCTATCTGAATTAGACACTAAGGACAATGTTTTTTTTTAATTTTTAAATTTTTATTTTTTATATGAAATTTATTGTCAAATTGGTTTCCATACAACACCTAGTGCTCATCCCAACAGGTGTCCTCCTCAATACCCAACACCCACCTTCCCCTCCCTCCCACCCCCCCATCAACCCTCAGTTTATTCTCAGTTTTTAAGAGTCTCTTATGGTTTGGCTCCCTCCCTCTCTAACTTTTTTTTTCCTTCCCCTCCCCCAAGGTCTTCTGTTAAGTTTCTCAGGATCCACATAAGAGGGAAAACATATGGTACCTGTCTTTCTCTGTATAACTTATTTCACTTAGCATCACACTCTCCAGTTCCATCCACGTTGCTATGAAAGGCCATATTTCATTCTTTCTCATTGCCACGTAGTATTCCATTGTGTATATAAACCACAATTTCTTTATCCATTCATCAGTTGATGGACATTTAGGCTCTTTCCACAATATGGCTATTGTTGAAAGTGCCGCTATAAACATTAGGGTACAAGTGCCCCTATGCATCAGCACTCCTGTATCCCTTGGGTAAACTCCTATCAGTGCTATTGCTGGGTCATATGCACCAGAATTTTTCTCGAAGCTAGAACAAGCAATCCTAAAATTTGTATGGAACCATAAAAGACCCCGAATAACCAAACTAATATTGAAGAAGACCAAAGTGGGAGGCATCACAATCCCAGATTTTAGCCTCTACTACAAAGCTGTAATCAAGACAGCATGGTATTGGCACAAAAACAGACACATAGACCAATGGAATAGAATAGAGACTCCAGAATTGCACCCACAAAAGTATGGCCAACTAATCTTTGACAAAAGCAGGAAAGAATATCCAATGGAAAAAAGACAGTCTCTTTATCAAATGGTGCTGGGAGAACTGGACAGCAACATGCAGAAGGATGAAACTAGACCACTTTCTTACACCAGTCGCAAAGATAAACTCAAAATGGATAAAGGACCTGAATGTGAGACAGGAAACCATCAAAACCCTAGAGGAGGAAGCAGGAAAAAAACCTCTCTGACCTCAGCCACAGCAATTTCTTACTTGACACATCTCCAAAGGCAAGGGAATGAAAAGCAAAAATGAACTATTGGGACCTCATGAAGATACAAAGCTCCTGCACTGCAAAGGAAGCAATCAGCAAAACTAAAAGTCACCCAACAGAATGGGAAAAGATATTTGCAAATGACATATCGGACAAAGGGCTACTATCCAAAATCTATACAGAACTCACCAAACCCCACACCTGAAAAACAATCCAGTGAAGAAATGGGCAGAAGACATGAATAGACACTTCTCTAAAGAAGACATCCAGATGGCCAACAAGCACATGAGAAGATGCTCAACGTCACTCCTCATCAGGGAAATACAAATCAAAACCACACTCAGATACCACCTCACACCGGTCAAAGTGGCTAAAATGAACAAATCAGGAGACTACAGATGCTGGCGAGGATGTGGAGAAACGGGAACCCTCTTGCACTGTTGGTGGGAATGCAAACTGGTGCAGCCGCTCTGGAAAACAGTGTGGAGGTTCCTCAAAAAATTAAAAATAGATCTACCCTAGGACAATCTTGATGGTAGGGAAGAAAAGTCATTCGATTTTGATGCTTAGAACATCCTCCTTCGAGTGGCCCAGAAGTTCTCTGTATGACACTAGATGTGGAAAAGAAAATGCAACCCTGGCATCTACTGAGGTTTGTAGCATAAGGTTGGCCATATTGATATAAATTATGTTTATTGCTTTTCAAGTTTTAGTCGCATAAGACACTTAATTGTAGCATATTGTAAGTTGAATGTACATAAGAACGGTTGTGACGCAGTTGCTATAAAAGTCAAGCTCAAAGAATATGTGAAGTGATTGGGGTAGATGGAAGGTAGAGGGACTCATATGCTCATGATATACAGAAGAATATTGCATAATGGCTTAAAAAGATATAGTGTGATAGTTTATCAATAGAAGGACTAAAAATAACATAGCTCCCAGTTACTGGGAAGAGGTGGGAGACAGTGTGAGTAAAATCTTTCTCTTGAAGAGCAGAGAATTGATAAGTGTCTTAAATTGGGGAAACAGGAACAGAAAGCACATATATTGATTAGAGTTATGGAGGAAGTCCCTAGAAAACAAAAATTCAAACTGGATTGAATTGATCACCCAGGAGAATGGGATCGAGGACAGGGAAGCACGTGGAAGGGTAAAATTTCTTACCATTGTGAGCTCTTCAGCACTATTTGATTTGTTACCATGTCTGTGTATTGTTTTCCTTAATATTTTCTTGAAAATTAAAAGACATGGCTTCTTTTCTAACATTGAGAGGTTCTGTTTGCAAAGACAACAGCCTAGAGATAAATTAGGTTAAGCCACATGAAATAGCTGATATTTGTCTCATTTGGGCCTGCACAAATGGAAACTTCATTTGGTTCAACCTAAGTAGTTTTCAGACTTGGGACTTTAATGTGGACATGTCTTTTTATATGAAGGTCCAGCGTGTGGTCAAGTCTGTGACATCGTGGCATTTTGGAAATGTCATAATTAATTATGGTCAACACAGCCCTTCTTTCCAACCAACATTTCAAGCCCTGCTCAACTTACAAGGGAGAACTCACAAGACACATCCTCCAAGCCCAAATCCTTTATTCAAAAGATTTAATTCTTTTTCTTCTAGACACCCTTAACCCTGTATTTTTCACATCTGTCATAGAAGTTTTTATATTCTGCCTTTGACAACCATTAGTGTATTTGTCTCATCTCCCTGTTAGAATGCCCATCCTTTGGGGGAAAGATTCATGTTCTACTGGGGGAGACTGCATGGTTTTGAAACCAATCTGAGCTTGCCTTAGCCACTTTCTAGCTGTGTGGCTTTGGGCAAATTACTTCACATCTCCAGCACTCAGTTACCACATTGCCTAAATGGAAACAGTGATGTCTGTCCCCAGGTCCAGCAGAATGTCTCAATAGGAGAACGTTTGTACAATGCTTAACACAATGCGTAGCACACAGCAGATGTGTAATTAGTAACCGCTGACACCCTCTTCTCCTTCTTCATCCTTGAGTCTTCCACAGTGCCAAACACAATTCTTTTCACACAGATGCTTGCCCGGGGAAATGAGGGGGTAAAAAAGAATTGAAAGATGCTACGAGTATTGCAAAACCCTTTGAAGAAAGTAAACAGTAACATTACCTTTTAAACTATGAGTTCTTAATTAAGAATATTAAAGAGGAAATACCATTGGTCTCTGCTTTGCCTATTAATTGGACAGAAAGCCCTCTAGAGATGGAAAACAGTTGAGATTGAAAACATCTTGTCTGTCACCCTCCATCTTTCGCATATTGGCCATGTATCATTGGTTATGAGCTCCGCTAGAATTGGAGCAGAGTCTATAGCCATGGAAAGCAGCCTGGGAAGCTGCCATGGAATTCTAGACCTTATAAAATGCCCACTGTTCTCCCATTGTGCATTAAGCTAAGCACTTGGCCCTTTCTCTTGAGTTTAGAGCTTTGCTCATAAAGACTCCAGCCTGCTTTTCTGAGATTGGCTCAATGGTTCCATGAGCCTTTCCTGAGAGGCCCACTTGCTTAACACTTTGCTCATCCTTCCCATCACCATCGATCCCATTCTGATCTAGAACATGTATGCCAGAGTGTGCGCACAGAGAAGATAGTCAATATGTTTACATTAGACACAGGTCAGGGAAGCCCTGAATGCCCACTGGTCTGGTTTCTGAATTACCCCCACCGAAACCTAAAGGTGTCTTTCACAATGGGAGCATCCATGTAGACGGACATCAGTAAAGCCCAACTATCTTGAAGAAGTCAATTAGGAAAATGTGATGGCTACCAGTTTAAGGTATTGAAGGAAGGAAAGTTTCCATGGAGAGGGCACAGGAGTGGAGGGTTGCAAATGATAAGACAGGCTCCAGTGTAGAAGCCTTGGATGGAGGCTTGTGCATACAGCTTCGGAGGGGGAAGCAGGGTGTGAAAGGGATGTTCTCCATCCTTAGGAGCGGGAGGAGCTTTGGAGCTCAGGGACGCAGGGTCAGAGGGGTAGACGGATAAGACTCTCTGGCCCACCTGCCAGGATTTTGTACCATCACTCTGCATAATTATTCTTGAAAATATAAACATTGCCAGGGCTGACTGACAAGTATTGTTCCAGCAGGGAGGGCTGTCAGGGCAAATCAATCCAATTCCACCACATGCCAGTGTGTAAAACAGATATAATTTTGGCTGTTAGGGGCTGTCAAAGCGAAGGATGTGCCGTATGTGTATTTTGAAGTGTGGTGTTCCCTTCAGTCTCACAGCTTGAAAGATTTCTGGGGCTTTCCCCCTCCCTGGATGTTTTCTACAAGAAGTTTTTGGATTTTAACTTCAAATAACTCCATCGCCCTTATCTATGGTGACATTGGATTTCCATTAAGCTCCATTCCTGCTCCCTTACCCCCACAGCTGCCCTGCTCTTGTTCAGCACAGGAGCCTTGAAATTCCGTTTTGGATGAAAGGGTCCTTTGCTGCCACTGGATGTTGTATGAGGCATCCACGTAGGAAACTGATACCCTCTCAGGAATGTAAAGTCACTTGCGAAGTATCTTGCCCATCACTGGACCCAATGCCAGGCTTAGCCCAAAGGCTTATGACGGTCTGAGCTTCATGGACCCCTTGGGAATCCCTGGAAGTCTACTCCCTCCCTTGGTGGCTCAGTGCTGTGATGAGCATCAGAGTTGAGGCCCTCAGAAGGTGGCTCACTCAACATCTTTCCTCACTCTTCCAGAATGTTTCTGTATCTCTTAACCACTGTGCCCTAACTGGCTTCCACAAGAATCTCTTCTGCCAGTTTCCTTCTCTCCCTTCCTTCCTCCCTCCCTTCCTCCCTCCCTTCCTCCCTCCCTTCCTCCCTTCCTTCCTTCCTTCCTTCCTTCCTTCCTTCCTTCCTTCTTTCCTTCCTTCCTTCCTTCCTTCCTTCCTTCCTTCCTTCCTTCCTTCCTTCCTGTGCCTATTTAATTCCTTACTCTCTACTATTCTCCTTAACTTACCAGCACCCTTAAATCTCTCCCTCAAACTCCCCCAGCCCCATCCTCTAGATTTGCCGCCATGCTATCTCTAGACTGACCTTTGTGCCCTGACCCATCCCCCACTCCCTTTTGCCCCCATCTCCCACATGTGCAGTCTCTACTCACCGCCTCCACTTCTTCCCACTTACTCCTGTGCCTCCATCAAGCCACCTTCTGCTCCTCAGGCTCATTTATGGCCCTTTCTCAGGTGTACATTTTGGTCACATGGTTCCTTATTCTCTGTTTTGATTACCTGACATGTTCTAGGCCCAGCAGTGAGTGTGGGGAAATCGTATCCCCAAAGCATTCTTGCATATGCCCTTAGACCCTGATTTTTAAGCCATTATGATGAGATATCGTCATATCTTGCAGCACTTTCACCGAGGGTAGCTTTTGTGTCATGTGTTTATTCCATATGGAGTTTGGCCACAAGAACGACTCTGAGGAAGATCACCATTTACTCTCTAGACATCACTGAGGGCATTGATCCCCTGTGTAAAATCCATTTGATATATTCCTTCAAAAACTAAATGCCATGAAGAATCTTACTTACTGTAAGGAGTTTCTCTGCTTTTACATATGGGCAGTCAAGATTTTGTAAATTACTGTGTTTCTCTTTTGGCTTCTGCTGCAAGGACGCTTGGAGTCAAATTATGACTTAATGTGAATGACCATGTGGGCCCCTCGAATCTGCACACTTGCATTTCTACTAATATGTCTCTTAGCCTTCTATTCCACTTTCCCTGACTCGAGTTTTGATTTGAGTTTTTTTGTTTTTCTTCGCATAGTCACAGCAAGTACTCAAAAATCTTTTGTGAATGAAGCAAAGGTGTTAGTAAAAGATACGATAGATTCAAGTATGTGTGTTTTTCTGCTTCTTTAGGTTGTAGGTTGCTTGATGACAGGGGTTACTCTGCCTATTCTTTTGCTAGGCCCTAAAAAAATGTCCAGGCTACAGTTGGTGCTTTGTAAACACTTACTGAGCTAAATTGATGAAAGTCAACCCACAGCTCGTTAGGTGGACAAAGTTGAGCTCACACAGTTTTTCTTTCATTTTGTTTTCTGTAAGAAAGTCAAGGCAGAATATTGTAGTAGAAAGAATTTTAGCTCTGCCGTCACTGGTTGGACAACCTTGGGTGAGTTACTTAGCTCGACTGAGCCTCTTTTTACTTTAATCTGAAAATGGAGATAAGGATACCCTACTGGACTGCTGTTAAGATTGATAATTCTTGTAAACCTCTTAGCGCATTTTCTGGCCCATAATAGCAATGTGCACATGTTAGGCCCTTCCCCACTTCCCCATTTCATTGGAAATAACACTTGGTAAAGGATAAGTGGATTGCTCTATGACCACAAGTAAGTCAATTAATTGTGGTGTCATCTGTAAAATAAATGTGACTGTTGACCTCATTCAGAGAGATATGAAAATTAATTGATGGTAATGCACATTGGGATTTTTTGCTGAAAAGTACTTAAGAATGGCTCAGTATTATGATAAGTTCTATTTCATCATTAATATTATTTATGAATATTTGGCCTTGTCTTCTCCTGGTATGTTTTATGTCTGCGGTCTTAATTGCATTTATTTCCAATTTAGTACCAACTTGTATTTTAATAAAAATGTAGATGAAATTGAAAAACATAGTTCCAGTCTTTCATGCAACTTTATTTTTACAAGGTGGATGATTTTACCTTTTCAGTATGCTGCCCACGAAACAGACATAAAGATGTTTAGTAAATAGTATTTGTTCATCCTACTTAAAATCAAGCTCAGGTATTTTTCAAGGTATTTAAGTTTTAATTCTTACTTTTCTCACTCTTATTTTGTTGACAATTTTCTGATGAAGTTCTTCATTATGAGACATTTGGTCCATTTCAGAAGATAAACACGAATGTTTCAAGTATTTTATAGAAGACATGTTAGCTAGATGAAATCCCTATTGCCGTTTAACATCAGGAGGCCCTCACTGCCTTCAGTCTCAAAGGGGGGCTTGTGTTACAGAATCCAGTGTCCCCTTCTCGGTCACCATCTAGCTGTGTGGCCCTGGTGAAGACGTGTCACTTGTTGACTGTCAAACATGAGTCAGTCAGCCTCAATAATCTTTAAGTTCTTTTGCCATTACAGTGTCAGGTCCTTTGCAATGGAACCGCTGAAGGTGATCCCTCCATTTGGGTCTGTAAGGAAACAGAGAGACCACATCTACTCCAGAATATTATCTTCTAGAATTTAATCCTTTTTACTTTTCTTCTCAGAATTTTAAAATATGCTTCCTTTTAACTGAAGATCACTTAGTACCTGGCATATATTAGAGATTTCAATTAATGACTCAATTTAAGGTTCATATGCTGAGCAGGACATGTGCACTGGGCCAAGGGGGCTTTCTATAAAGCCCCATTACTGAGGAAATTGGAAGGGCATAGTTCCAATTTCACCCTTAAGTGGGTAGGGTTTTATTGATTTATTTATTTACTTAGTTAGTTTTAGAGTTAGTAGTAATAGATACAGACGTGGATGAATACTTCACCTGTAGCCTGCGTGTGCATATATAGAATATCTGCTTCTGGGAGATATCAATACCAGGAACGTGATTTAAACCATCTGAAATTGCAAGTGTATCCATAAACTACTGCAGGTACTTGTGAGAAAACGCATTTGTCAGTGGTCGTAATTACGTGATACTAACAGAAAACTGGAAATCTACTCAGTTCTGGTACTCCTGAAGCAAATGACCAAGGACCCCAAATTTCCACTCTGGAAAATTCCATTAATGACAAAGATGTCCGGATAGTTTTAGCCACTGATTTTTATTGCTGGTCATCAATTTCTCTCTGATTCTATAAAGTAGATTTATTCACAGAATATCTAATCACGTGCTTTGTTTTGACTGTATCAGGGTACATGGATCGGTCTGCAGACCACCTGAGTTTGACGGTGTATTTGTTACACCACCTACATCTCTTACTGATACCTCCTTGTCTTCAGGCAAGGTGAATTTTAAAGAAAAACTTTCCTATGAAGGCTTTTTTTAAAAAGCAACTATCTTTTTGAGTTTTCCTCCAAATGTAAAAAATTTATATGCTTACCTGATAGCTTATTTATCATGGGATCTTTAGACTCACTTCACTCAGAATATTTTGTATAAAATGAATCCAAATGTTCATAGGGCCCTTAAAGACAGTGTTATTTAAAGTGCTAGTCCACCGTGACGTAAAGAGCTTGTCCAGAATGTGAATCAGTGCATTTCTTCCTTCATGAAGACAGTCTTGCTCCCAGAAAAAGTCACCTTAATGCCATTCAGACCGCCAGACCAAACCTCCCGATGCTGGGCTCTTAGCTACAGCACTGAAAGACTCAGGATAAATGGAAGTCCAGTGTTTCTGCAGCTTAGGCAAGTTACTGAACTTGTCTGTGCCGCAGGCCCTGAGAATGGAGACACTGGTAGGGTGGAGAGGGAGAGTGTAGGCAGGGGAGCTCAGTGGATGAGAGGAATAACCAGCAATGAGGGGACAGAAATGGTGCATAGACTGATGGCTCCTTAAAGTAGATACTTTGAGATAACTGGAGCTCTAGCTGAAGAGAGGGGGCAATGGCCAGAAATCAGGCACACAGGCGGTGAAGTACCTGGGGTTGAGGTTGGAGGATGGCCTCCATTTGAGGCCATGGAGGTCCTCGGGGCATAGCCAAGATTTTATTTGAGTCAAGGAGGGCCCCATACTCTCTTGGAAGAGATTAGGAAGAAATTCTTAGGTCAGTGAAAGGAGAGCTGCAGGTTAGTTATTCTCTCCACCCCTGACCTCTGAGAATTTGGCTGCTTTATGGCCTATAGGATTGTTGTCAGTTAACTGAAATGATATGATTAAATAGCATTTATCTGTGGCTGTTATTACCGTTTGATACATTTTTTCAATAAATATTTTTATTGTACCAACTGTATGCAAAACGCTGTAAGGCCCCGTCAGGAATGTAAATACAAACACAAAAGTGTTACCTGTGCTTCTGAGTGGCTTCTAGTCTTCTAAGAGAGAAATTTGGTTGAGAGGGAATACATTGGCAAAAGGCCACCCTTCATATAATCTATTGTGTCCCAAACCAATAGAGCAAATTAATGCAAAATAGCCCATTTCTGAACGAAAAGATGCACTTACTGCTTTCAAGGTCAGTATAGGAAAACTGGTCTCATCAATTTTAGTTTTGAAGGTGATGGAAATGTGGCTTTACCCATAGCTTTAAAAACTTAAACTTATTTCCCACCGATTTCTTCTCCTATCTGAAATTTTTTTTAAGTGTAAATCAAAAACGAAAAGAAGTTAAATACTTGCCTTGACATGATGAAAATAAATCAAGTGGCAATTTAATTCCCACTGAACATGTGACCACCGCGGAGTTAAATATTAGATTTAAATATGGCAGCTAATTCTCTGCAAGAATTAACATTTGTCTCTTTATATGGGCACTCTACCTAATGAACACATTTCTCTTCTCTTAAATTCAGCCGTTGCTACTGGAGCATGAGAAATTAATATACATTCTTATATTCATTAATATTGTTGCTCATAAAAGACCTTTTGATTTTTATCACCCTGAGTTCCCAGAGGCCCACGGAAGCCATCATTGCTCCAAACCACATGAATTATCGGGGGAAAAATCCTATTAAGGCAAAACCTTAATCACCGCTTGCATTTTATATCAAATTGTGTCTAAAAAGAAACTGTAGAGCATATCCATCAACAGAGAATGAATAAATAAATGGCGGTATAGTCCTTTCACAGAATATTATAAAGCAGTAAAAGCAAAAGGATGACTACTGCACACATACTGGAGCTCAATGTAACTCAATCTCCAGGGCGTTGTTGAGTAAAAAACGCAAGATGCGAAGAATACACATTCTCGCATCATATCTCATTAGGGATATAGCGTTAGTAGCAAACCTGTAGAGGAAATGATTAACACAAAATTCAGGGTAGTAACTGGGCCCCAGAAGAGAGTGGGGAAGTGGATACAACCAAGAAAGTCCCAGTGGTAGAGCGGTGCTTTCAACATACTAGTGATAGTCTGTTTCTTAAATGGGATGGTGGGCTTATGGGCATTCATTTTAATACTATTATTTCAACTACAGAATTTTGATTTATATTTTCTTGTGTTTTCACAATGCAGTTCACATTCAAGTTAAAAAAAAAGACAAAAAAAATTTTTTTTAATCTTCATTTATTTTTGAGTGAGAGACAGAGTGTGAGCAGGGAAGGAGCAGAGAGAGAAGGACACACAGAATCCAAAGAAGGCTCCAGGCCCTGAGCTGTCAGCACAGAGCCTGACGTGAGGCTCGAACCCACAAACCGTGAGATCAAGACCTGAGCCAAAGTCGGACGCTCAACCGACTGAGCCACCCAGGTGCCCGCCCCCCCCCCAAAAAAGACTTTTAAAGAAAGTTCATCAAATTAAACCACAGTAATAAATCTTCTGTGTGCTCAGCACCTGAGACATTGCACAAGACTATAGGAGATAGATAGGGTTGCTTTTAAACTCAGGAAGTTTCCAGTTATGAAATGAATGGAAGACATAAGCCAGAATTCAACTAAGCACAAGTCATGATATAATATGAATTCAGAGAAGGAGGTCGTCGGTGGTCAAAGTGGTCTTGGAAACTCTCAGGAAGTGAGAATTTGAACTCACCTTTGAAGGGTGAACTAAACAGAAAGGAAGCTGGGAGATTATGTTTACTTTTTATTCTATTGTTTATATATTCTATTTTTCTTGCCATGTGTAGCACAATTTATAATGGAAAAGAAACTGTGGTATGGAAGAAAAAAAAAAAAAAAACAAAACATTTACTCTGGATTCAGACCTGAATTCAAACTTCTACTTCTCTGTTCCCATGCTGTGAATCACTGAAATTTCTGCAGGCTCAGTTTCCCTGTGTACAAAATGCAGAGAAGTTTGCTTCCCAGGGCTGTGCGAGAAAAATGAGAGAATACTGTTGGCTGGACATTCCAAGCTCCAGAGGGCGTCCCGATCTCTTTTTAATACTGCCATTCAGGGACGAGCCTTCCAGAAAAGAATGGTGGCCAATGGGCTGGTGGAACCCTTGAGCTGAGAAGTTCAACATTTGATGGACAGGGTGAAGAGGCACATACTCCCACTACGGCTCTGTCCTCCACAGAGTCTCCTTTGGGGCTTCCCACTGGCTCTGTTCTTCTGAGAAATGCTTTGCTCTGCTCCCCTCCTTGCAGCTGATGGGCTTCCAGAAAGCCTTGGCTGCCTCCTGCCTTGTTTCTTGGGAAAGTGTATGGACGAATTGATGTGGGCCAGCTCCACTCTAGACTAGAGGGGGAAATATTCTCTCTTCCCACCGTGCATCTATTCTTATCTCTTCTTGGCATTGGATAACCAAGACTGGGGACATGATCTTAGAATGGGCTGGGGAAGCCAGCCATAGCACAGCCTAGACATTTCTGGAAGGAGAAATGAGTCTCAACCATGGTCTAGCCCACCTCAGCACGAGGCTAAAGCTGGGACGGGGACAAATCTTTAATTAGAAATGCCCAGACCTTGCCTTTTCCCCTTGTGTCCTTTGAGCCTCTTTCCCTCAGGAGTCTGAGGCGTCTTAACAAAGAATTAGGGAGTCCTAGCTCTTTCTCTGCCTTTCCCCACTAGACACATGACTAACAAGTATATGCAAGGTGTCTGGCTTATGAGAGGCCTGCTATTAATGTCCAATCCCTTCTCATCTCTCCCCTTTCCTAATCTGGGAAGCTCGTTAATGACATTCCGCAGCCAACGAGGAGGTCGCTACTTGATTTCTATCAAAAACGACCATTGAGTCCTGGAAAGCAAGCCAGTGCAACGTCCCTGCAGCCATTTGGGTGGACTGTGAGGATGGATACTGAGCTTCTCCTCTGGTTTGCCAGTGCAGAGGGGCAGAGTCTCAGGCCTGCACGCTCAGGAGGCAGGCCCCTGACTCCCACCCTCAGCCTTTACCTCCACGTGCCTCGATTCCAATTTCCATTCTGTCTTTGTTTTCCAGTTGTTCAACACATCAAGCGACATAACATTGTTCTGAAAAGGGAGCTAGGCGAAGGAGCCTTTGGAAAAGTTTTCCTAGCTGAATGCTATAACCTCTGTCCTGAGCAGGACAAGATCTTGGTGGCAGTGAAGGTAAGAGAACACTCCAGAATGTCTCATTATCTGTTGTCGCACTAATGTGTGGAAGCGCATTGTGTCATTTTGTATTTGGCCAATTCAGGAACCGATTATGTCTGCTATGGTGGATGTGTTCGAATTTCCTGTACCTAAATGGACAGCGGGAAGGGTGTTTGGGGCTCATCTAGCTGTCTGAGCTTCTTCTCAGGGGCAACCTGTCCATCTCCAGGCTGTGAATAGCTTTGGGCTACTCTGACAAGTCAATGCTAACTCAATTCTGGGTGGAGGTCGGTAGGGTCAAACAGAATTCAACCAGCTAAGTCTTGGAGACTCAATCTGTCTCCTCAGATTGCTTGATGCTGATGCCAAGCTCAGCTGGAGCTTGTCTCTGGTGAAGGTTCTAGAAGGGAGACCAGAGTTCACTTTGCCCTCTCAGCCTCTGCTCTGCTGACGTCTTCTGTTATACCTTACCCTGTCCCTCCCAAATGTTCCCAGAGCCCCAGGACTGTAAACAGTGCGGGCAAGACTCTATCCTGGGGTGGATGGAGTCTCTTGTAAATTCCACTATCCTAGGAGATGCAAGGTCTTACTGAAATAAAAGAGTCTGAAAGTCCTTACTTCTAGCCATTTCCCCCAAAACTCAAAAAGGAGACCTGGCCTTCAATAAGATAAATATTACTGGAGGGGAACAAAAGTTCCACTGAGTTCTCTAAAACACAAGAATTAACAAAAATAGCACAAAAGACTTGAGCGTATCTCTTACATATGCATTGTCAACATTTTAAAAAACAACTCACCACGGTATTGAATAATATATGCAAACCACTTAAAAGAGGCATATATTTATTAAATGAATTAGGTGGCAAAGGAATGTAGACTTGGCTCGCATAATAAAATGCAACTTCTTGGCTTAACAGAAGATGACTGGGTTTTGTTTGTTTCTGCCAAACACAGAATGTTTACATGAGTGGCGTTTGTTTACTGGTTATAATCAGGACAACCTTTCATGTTTAAAAAAATCAGATGTATATTCCATTACTGTTGTACTTAGCATTAAAATACTCTGGTATATACAGAATAGGTCACTGAGGAGAGAGGTAAAATTCTTCTTGAACTTTCTCATCCTGCAGATTAAACACAGTTTCTGTTAAAACTCATCCAAAGGAAAAAACAGTGCATTTGCTTTCTTTATCTTCCAAAGTAACCAACATGAGTGGATGCTCTTAGACGCTCACATTTAAAAGCTGCATTTTAAAGTGAATAAAGGACATGGTGGCCCATTTGGTTGAGCATCGGAACTTGTCTCAGGTCATGATCTCAAGGCTTGTGGGTTCGAGCCCCGCATGGGGCTCTGTGCTGACAGCTCTGTGCCTGGAGCCTGCTTCAGATTCTGTGTCTCCCTCTCTCTCTGCCCCCTCCCACCCGCTCGCACTCTGTCTCTCTCTCTCTCTCAAAATAAATACACATAATAATAAAATAAAAATAAAGCAAATAAAGAACAGAATTTTCTAGGGAGGGTAAATGTAGTGTCAATAAACATCATACTAAGTTAAGCAAATGGAAGGGGGGAAAGGGAGCCAGAGGAGAGGAAACTGGAAGGCGATGCTAGAAAGATGTGAGGTCAAGTAGGGTAGAAGGTGTAAAATAAGAATCCTGCTCTGATTCTGGGGGCGGGGGTGGGGGGGCAGGGGTTTAATTCCTGCTGTTGCGATTGCTTCCTCTTTTCTTTCCTTTACCCCAAAAGTTTGTTATTTTTTAAAGCACAGAATGTTCAGAACATTTGGCAGGGTTATATCTGCAGGCTCTGCTCTCTTCTGCCGCTCTTTTTTCCCCCTTAGGATAAATGGGACCAAGAGGTGCCTCTATTTTTGTAGATTCGTAGACTGATAAAACATGAGAGCTGGAAAAAGCTTAGGGAAGAGCTGATCCTAATCTAGTCGTGAGTTATACACAAGGACACTGAAGACCATGGATTTGTGTTCTGGGCTCATGTTTCCTCCCACTGATATTTGGAGACCGCCCAGGGAACTAAGTCAGCCTATCAGATTCTGAATTCAGATTCTTGAGGTCACAAGGTGAGACTCTTTGAATGTACGAACATTCTGGGAGATTAGAGAATCCTAGATGATCGTGTAGGAGTAGCTGAGGGACCTCGGCCAGATAGAGAGAAATTTCTCAGTGGGTATAGCTTTTCTTTTTGGTATCATTTCTTATTCTGTGCCTACTTCGCTGTATTTCTTTGAATGCCCTTGAAGAGAGGGTGTTGGATGGCTAAATCCAGGGCACCCTCAGCTCTTGGGTTACATTTCCTTCCCAACACATGCCAAAATAAGGTTTCAGGGCTTGGGCTGGTAATGATGAAAGATCAGCCGGCATCAGCCGCGTGTAGCCAGTGGGGCATGCTTCCACGTGGTCACATCTCCCTTGGCTACTGTCAGTGAGGCTTCTCCGGTTTGAATCACAGTCACAGCCCTAATCCCACCTCTGACCTAGACCCAGGACCTAGTCCTCATAGACACCCTGGCTTTGCCAAATAAGTTCGCAAATGAATGACCTATGAAGAGTGCTTGTTAATTAACACCGCTAAAAACAAGCAAACAAACAAACAAGAGACAAGCCAAGGAACAAAAACTTGGATTTTTCCCTTTTATCAAATCCTGACTCCTCCTCTGCCAGGTCCTTCTTTTTGAAATTCAAATGCAACTGTTGTTTCAAGCAGAGAGGACAAAATGCCTGCAGCTCAAAAATGCAGTTCCAATTTCAAGGTCGCACACCTAAGAAGTCTCATCTCAGTGATCTTGCATGTGCAGCTTTGTTGAAATCAAAGGCTTTGTTTATGTTCGCTGGAATGACTTCAAGCTTCAGAGAGGATGCCCAGGTTAATTTTCCGGGATCCGCAGGCTGCAACCTCACAAGGAAGGAGTCAGATCTTCTACAGGCTCCGGATGAATGGATCAGAATAGCACATGGGCCTTTTACAAAGCTGCTGTCTCCAGCCCAACCTGCTCAATTTTAGGGCTGCGAGCTGGCCAATTGAAAGTGTGTTCAAAGACTATCCCAGGAGCCTGGGAGGAAAACGTCTATGGTTCCGGCCCTAACCACAGGAAAGCGAATTTTTAAGGAATGAGACAAGCTGAATGCAGCTTCCGGGGCCTGCACAGACTGTCATCTCTGAGGAGTGGCTGCGGGAGCTGCTTCTCTCCCATTGGAGGCACCCAGGGATGTTTGACAGGCTTTCTGCCCGTTGCCTAGCAACCCTGGCAGCATTGATTATGTATGCTAAGAAATTGCAGCTATTGTCCTTTTTCTTTCTCTAGAAGGAGCTGACTGGTTTGAAATCCAAGACTTTGCATTCAGACTGACAGATGTCAGTTTCCTGTAAATTCTGGCGTCGCCTGCCCCAAGTGATTTCAGAACTGGAGGGATCCACGGAACCGATTTGAGACGGAAGTGATCCTAAGGCATGTGTAGGGCATTCGAGGGTGCAGGAGGGCTGAGCGTGCCTCTCCCTTTAGAGTATCTGCTTGTTTGGAGCCAACCAGATTGACTTTTTCTTGATATTTTTGGATGACCTTTGTTTTTTAGTGAAATAGATTTGACAATTATTTTTTTTTTCCTCTTTACACTGTATTACAATTGAAGAGCCCATAAAGAGAATGAGAAGCAGAGAAACCAGTCTTTGATCAGAATGAGTTACTTTACCTTTAAGTAACTCAATTGCCAAGGAAACGCTTCATGGCAGTTTCCCTGCATTAGCTGTGGGTGCGTTAGCTATTTTTGGCTCTCTCCAACCTGCATTTCAATAGCTACAATGCCTACAACATTTTCTTGTACTATGAATGCATGCGGATTTTTATTTTTTAAACATAGCCACAAGTGCGCTTTGTAGGATTCATGGCCTCTCCTCCCCCTCTCCACTAACTCAGGTGTATTTCCAGAAACATAAAATGCTGCACACGAGAGAGACTTTAGAAATCCTACAGAACCCAAGCCTCATGTTTTATAGATGAGAAAGCCAAGACCCAGGGAAGTGGAGTGACTTCCTTGAGGGGTAAGTTAAAGTGAGTGAGAGGCACCAGCACAGGAACATTTGAGACTAGAAAGGACGAAATCTGACTTCAGCAGGCACTTCCTTTGGGATTTTTGCATTTCATGTTTCTGAATATCTTCTTGTTAACAGAGGAAATAAGGATGATTTTCTTCACCAAGGGTTTTGGAAGAGTTGACTGATAAGCCCTCTGGCACACTACCGTTCGGCAGCCCCAAAGTCACATCCAGCATGTTTTTCCATTCCTGTGTCTGGAGAGCCCTACCTCGCCCCCTCGATGCACACAGCTCCCATTAATCCATCAGCTCTCCGCTCAGGTTGCTCCTCTTTGGAGATACATTCCCTTGCCTGCTCCCCCAGCTAAGTCAGACCTCCCTATTACGTGCTAATAAGGCATCTGCCCTTGTCCTTCACAGCATTTGTCAAGGTTGTGCATTCTATATGTATCCGCGGGCTTAGTTAATCAATGGCAAGATTGTGGGTCTCCTCCGTTAGCGCGGTATTTTTGAGGGCGAGAACCATGCTTTTTAGCACATTGTCTAATATCTAGTAACATGGAATCAGTGCTTGTTGAGTGAACAAAAGGATAGACGGGTGGACAGATAAACTATAGAAAAAATAGCCTTTGAAAAAGTGAAGAGTCTGCAGTTGACGTTTCTAGGTAAGGAAATGATCTGATGAGCTACTGATAATCATAGAACTTTTAGCTGAGAGGCACTGTAAAGATGATATATAGAGGATAGTGTAATCTAATGAGAAGTCATTTTAGAAATGATTGAACCACTATGCAGATATATAGAACTATTAGCTGATGTTCTTTAGCTTAACTCCCACCTTTTGTGAGGGAAGAAACGGGAACCCAGAGAAGATGAATGACTCATCCAAGGTCACATAGCTTGACCAAGGTCACTTAACGTCAGACGTAGGACTAAAACTCAGGCCTCCCCATCAGTATGATGCTTACCATGTACCACACTCTTACTGACTGAATTTTGCACATGCCCTGGTAGACCAAGTTGAAGAAATTCAACACAGTGCCACTTATCAAGTAACACAAAGGTATGTGCTAGTTGTGCTCATTTGCGTGTAACGTCGACAGATACTTTTCTTGTTTTCCCAGTAGAAACGTAATTCAAGGAAATAGGCAGAAATAAAGAAAACTGGATTCTGGAATGAATGTTAACAAAACATCACAATCGGCTTTGAGGAGAAGAGCAGTAGACTGCTCATTGGAAACCTAACTCAAGCTGGTTTAAGAAGAAAAGGAAATTTATTTGTTCAAGCTACTGGTATCCTTGCTTCAGGGACTGGTGGATCCAGGAAATCAGTTCTCCCTGTCTCGATCTCTCGGGTCTGCTTTCCTCTGTATTGACCGTCTGCTTTCCTCTGTATTGACTGTATTTCCTCTGTATTGACCAGGCAAGTTCTCCCCACACTGTGGTGAGCTATCTAAGCAACAGCTCTGGGCTTGGATCCTGCCATCCAGCAACCCAAAAGAGAGCTCCTCTTCCCCAACAATTACACAACAGTCCAAGGGCCAACTTCCTACTGGCTAGTTGTCTTGAGTTGGGTCACCAAGTCCTCTGACTCTCTGCATAATAGTCTGAATATCCAGGACTGGGTCACGTACATATTCTTGCAAATGGATGGTGGGTCAACTCTGCACAACACACATGGACTGTACGTGGGGAACCATGCTTCCCTGAAAGAATATGAGAGATTCTATCCCTGAAGAAAGGGGTAAAAGTCTGAGAAGGAAAAAAAAAAAGGAATATGACCAACTCAAATAGGAACTACAGGACAGCTAGGCCTCACTGCTAGAACAGTTGGGATCTAAAACCTCACTCTGGATCTGAGGTGGCCCTTGTGACTGTGCCCTCTTTATCCTCTCAGCAGGAGACGCCAGGGACTGTCCTCCAGGCTTCCCTGCTGATGGAGTATAGCTATCTCTTGCCTCTGCTGCTTCCTAACATTTGACTTCTGCTTCAGGGCCAACTGCTGCTCACGTAGTCTCTGTGCTCCCCCCCACCACCCCCACCCAATGCAGATTGCTCAAGAAGGAAAATACTGTGTGTTCAGTTGCTCTGTTCTGTCTTCATGCCAGGCCACCTACCTGTGGACCAACTATCCAAGGTGGTCACATGGCACAGATGAGGCCATCTGTGGGGAAGAAGCAACTAGAGCCAATTATCTCAGAATATGTATAGGGCAGAATAAGGGCTCAAAAAGGAAAGCTCATTCCCTCCCATTCTAGAAGAGTGAAACAATTCATAGACAAGAAAGGACATCGAGAGTTCATCAGTTCAAGCGCTCTACCCAGGCACATTTATCTCTAAGGCATGTGGCTATTTTCTTGCTTTCTTTCATTTTAGTTTTGTTTTTTTGTTTTGTTTTGCTTTGCGTTGTTTTGTTTTTGTGGCAGTCACCATATCAGTCCTCACATGCGATAAATCATGAGGTTTGCCTCCCATTCCTCCCTCTTCCTGCACTTTCTCCCCACTGCACACGGAATCCTTGTTCCCACATCATGGAAATGGAAGATGACAAGATTAGTATATTTAAGAGAACATCTGTCAGCGCTGCCCTATAAAAAGAGTTTGTATGCCTTAACAGGACAGAATGTTGCAGAAAGTGCTATCAATTCCATCTTGACAAGTCTCTAGTAATAGAAGTTGTAGAACTTTTAATGGTGGCTTATTAAAAGGCTCCATCGTCTTTATGGTCCAGACATTGTTTAATAGATTTCTACTGTACTTTAGTGTAAGGCCATTCTTTCCTGGCACATGTGGGTGGGTGTGTGCACGTGTGTATCTGTGATGTGTGTCGGGGGGGGGGGTGGGGGGGGGGTGAGGGCTGTGTGAGAAATGTGTGCACTCCCATACAGCATAGGATTGAGAGCAACATTTGCCTGGTGAGGGTCCCTCTTGTATTGAGTCAGGGCCCCGGTGATTAAGTTGCTCCACCAGTGTCCCCTTTCCAGTAACTTCAACTTTTAACCTTTGACAAGAGATCTGTTTTTTGTCTTGTTAAGTTGTCTTGTTAACCCTATTTTCTGGCTTGTCTACAATTTATCCCCATCTTCTCAGACATGCTAAGCCCAAAACAGTGCATTTCACTGGAATGAGGACTCATCTGGTATTCAACATAGCTGGAGGCTTCATTTCACACTTCTGTATCTCTGGAATCTGTGCCTCACTTTTTAATTGACTGCCCCGCTTTTTAATTGACTTTAACATGATAAGCCAACTGTCAATTGAGTCTTGGTCTTCCATGATCCATCAGCAAGTTTAGTGCAATTGGCTCCAATTTTTAATTGTATTTAAAGCTGGTAAATATATTGCAGCTGCCCATGCTGGAGGACAACTTCTGATTCATTCCTTTGAGTCAATATTTTTCTAATATGACTGTTGCTATGAATTAGTTTGATGTCTTCCAAAGACTTAGCATTTGTAATATGCAACTTGATGTGATATGCACGCATAAACCATCAATTTCAGTACCCAAATGATTGTAAACATTTTAAAGTGTGTGAATTAGGACTTGGCCTTGTGTTTCCCATTGGATGGTCAACTTGTTAGATTCTGAACCATAAGAGTCAGCATGGCTGTGAAAATAAAGATAGCAGCAATCAACACCCTGGCTATGAATCTTGTATTTGAAGCTGTCACTTGGTACATAATTAAAGTCCTTGCAAAGGCCAGTTACATATGATTGAGTTGATATACACAGGTGTTGGTTTCTAGTACATAGTAAGCACTGAGTGTGATCAATTTCATTTTCATATAATCATTTAATTAGTTTTCATTGCCTTAATGTAGGCAAGCCACCTATTGGACTCTGCTTAGTTTTTTTTTTTTCAGTTTACTTATTTACTTATTTATGTATTTATTTATTTAGAAAGAAAGAGAGCATGAGTGGAGAAGGGACAAAGAGAGAGAGGGAGAGAGAGAATTTCAAGCAGGCTCCACACACTGTCAGGACAGGGCCCAACATGGGGCTTGAGCTCACAAACTGGGAGATCGTGACCTGAGCCCAAACCAAGAGTTGGACGCTTAACTGACAAAGCCACCCAGGCACACTGCACTCTCCTTAATTTTTAAGATCTTATTTCTATAAAGCTCTTCCTATCTCTGAATTTATTAAAACATAGTCTTCCAAAATTCACTTTTGTAAGAATTTGATAAAAATTTCCTCTGCCTTTCTTTAGAGAAGACCCTGTCAGTTAGAAGAATCACACAGTATCGTGACTACAGCTTACTCTAAATCCTTGGCTAATTGTCGCCTGTAAGAACCTTATAAGAAGGGTGTCTGCCTTAATTCTATTTCAGTTTACTGTTGTTTTCCAACAGTTGCAAGAGGCAGGTTGACCCGTTGATAGTCTTTTGAGAGGGCTTTTATGGAACAGTGCTATCGAACAGAAGTATAATGTGAGCCACAAATCCAAGTCACATTTGCATTTTTAAATTTCCTAGTTTGCACATTAAAAAGTAAAATGAAACAGATGAAAGTAACTGTATTCATATGTTTTATTTAACTCAACATATCTAAGATATCATTTTAACATACTATTAATATAAAAATATTAATGAGATATTTTATACACTGCCAGTTTTCAAAACCTGGTGTGTATTTTATACTTACAGTACATCTCAATTTGGATCAGCCAGAGTTCAAAAGACCACCAGCCACATGTAGTTGTTGGCTGCCATATTGAATAGTACAGGTCTAAGAGGTATTGGAAAGGTCAACAGTCTCCATTATCAGCAGAGCTCGATGCAATCAATTATCCTGACCCGGAAGAACTTAGGCATGTTGACAGACATTCTCATGCATCTTAGTTGTTTCGTATGGGAGTTAACTCCCTGCCCTCCATATTTTAAGCATGGTAATAGGCATTGGGCATAATGAAGTCCTACCATAATAATCTCTTTGTTTTTATACTTCACCTTAACTTTGTTTCTATGATGTTACATATTATAGGAGAAGAATATGAGATTAGTGCTGAAAACAAGGACACAAGCTTGTGTTTCCTAAGCCACCTGTACTTTGAAATGCAATGATCGTTTGTCACATCCTACCACATCCAATCACACCAATGATTTCAAATAAGCTTTCTCTCCTCTCCTCCGAGCTTCCAGTTAGTTAGCGTTAATATTTCATGGAAGCATTTGTGATGAATGCTAATTTTCCTTTTGTTTTTTTTCCCCTTACCTCCATTTTGCCTTCGCTAGTTTCTCAGTTCTGTGCTGAAGTTTATTGCATGCTGCTCAGTTCTTCCAACTCTGAATCAGTGTGTGCTCAAGGCAGTAACTCTCTGTAGCTCTGGATGAGACCTGTCCCTTGAGAATGTCTTCAGAAAGGATGGTAGCTTTTGAAGTGTCAGGAAATTCACCAGGAATAAGAAGGAATGAAGCTACAAAGCAGACACCAGGAGTAAGAAAATAGCAATGCTTACTGATGGGGCAAATATGCCTGTCAAAATGAAACTTAAGTGGAGGGAATTGTCAGTGCGGGAAGCTGCCACCTCATGTCCATTGCCAAGGACTCGGGGAACCAGCCAAGCCTCCTTTAATTGAGTAAAATGACAATCAGCCGTGGTACTAAAACAGAGATGATTTTTATAAATAGGGTTGATAGCAGGATTTTTCCAGCTTCTGATTGCTGTCTGGCTATGGTTCCACCCTGAGAAAAATTCTGCCCTCTGAGTGCCAAATTCAGAAGATGATTTTGCCCAACTTGTTACTGCCATATTTTCTGAATCTCTTAAAATAGGATTGAATCATAATTTAGAAAAGGGACCCAACATGCAAAAATGGATGGGCACATAGGATGCAGCTAGGTTTGTAGGATGCACTCACCCCATGAATAGTGAAATCTTTCTCAAATCCAAAAATTTTACTGAAGCACAGCTTCTGACATTACACTAAGAGCACAGTCTCTTCCCATAGTGTATTACCTTGGGGAAATGGAGATGTGAGATGCTCATTAGCTCTTTTAGCCTGGGCCCCCCCCCCCCAACAAAAATTCTGTTTTCTCTCCCATCCCACCCTCTACCCCACTGCCTAACTCTCTCCCTGTCTCTCCCTCCCTGTCTCTCTCTCTCTCTCTCTTAAACACACACACACACACACACACACACACAATCTAGCATTCTGGAATCAACAGTACATAGCTAA
This sequence comes from Panthera leo, assembly GCF_018350215.1. Lineage (NCBI taxonomy): Eukaryota > Metazoa > Chordata > Mammalia > Carnivora > Felidae > Panthera > Panthera leo. The sequence continues at coordinate 25,926,979 of NC_056691.1, forward strand.
AACTTATGAAGAGAGATTACATGAAGAATCTTTTCATGCCTTGTGATAATGCCCTAAAGGGGTCAGTAGTCTTCTCTAGTTCACTGTTAACGATGGGCTGAGGCCCTAGAAATAATCTCAATCACACAGGGCAGCCTCTGAGTAAGGAGACTTTATCTCTGAGAAGACATCGCAGGCTTCAAAGGGCTTTTGGAGGGAAATGGTGGCAGCCCGGGGTACCGCTATTCTCATATTGGGCCATCTCTGTACCTTATCCATGCATCTTTGGGCCTCCCTGCATCCTCATGTGAGCAAATCAGATGCAGGCCTAGTTGTGGTTTTGATTTCAAATATCACTGTCTACCGGGGACCCTCGGAGGCTTCTTAGCTTACACTACCTCACTCAGTCCTCCCAGTGACTGTGAGAAATAGATGACATTGTTCCCCTCACTCCACAAAGGATAAAACCAGAGCTCAGAGAGATCCAGAGCAGTCAGAATTTGAACCCAGATTTTTTTTAATTCTAAGCTAGAATGCCTTCTTTTTGAGTCCCACTATTGTGGGGATCTGTCATTTGTGGGGGTTTTCTGTTGTTGTTGTTTCTTTATTTTGAGAGAGAGCGAGAGTGAGTGGGAGCAAGCAGGGGAGGGGCAGAGAGCGATAGAGAGAATCCCAAGCAGGCTCTGCACTGCCAGTGCAGAGCCAGATGTGAGGCCTGACCCCACAAACCATGAGATCATGGCCTGAGCCAAAATCAAGAGTTGGACGCCCAACGGGCTGAACCACCCAGGTGCCCTGTGAGGATCTGTCTTTTGACCGGAAGGAGAACACAACCGCTTGGGGCCAGCCCTCCAAGAGAGAAGGCATTGGGAAGTCTCCTCCTCATCCTTACATTCTCGTCCCTGCTTTCTCTACATGTACTCGGGCTCACTCGCCACCTTTCCACATGAACGTCCACTTTTCAGCCCTTTCCAGTGCTCTCTCATCTCTAGCTTGCACAGATCTCGTGGGTCCAGGGTTCTTTTATTTGCCCAACGTTGGATTCTGTTGTCAGCAGAAGTAGTGGAGACAGACACGTACCCAAAACCATAATGCAAGTCCAAGTGCAGGAGACGTTCCGATGTGTGTATTTTGCTCCCAGGCAATGGCAACGTCCACGTCCTCTGTGTCCATCTTCTTGCCCTAACTGTGATTTATTTTTCTACCTAGAAGTTAGGCAGACCAAAACACTGGTTGGATTAAAAAACACCTAAAAAGCAGGCCCACAGATAAAATGAACCTAAACAGGTTGTGAAGATAAGCACTTCATGCCTCCCATGAGGAGGCTTAGTTTGGATGGGGACAAGCAAGAGGAGCTTAGTTTGGATGGGGACAAGCCCAGTTTCTGGAGCTTCGAGGAAGCAGAGCCCCAAAACGCAGGCTTTCAGCCTCTGTTCATTTTGTTATTAAATGAAGAAATGTGCGGTTTCCATGGCAACAGCCCTACCAAAATTTTATGGCTTCTCTGACTACTTGCTGGCCCAAATCAGCTCACTTTTCAAAGCAGGTGCTCTTAAGGGATGCTTTTTGGAAAACCACATTCTAATGTGAGAATGGGGGAACCCCACCACCAGACCCTTTTTTCAGTCGGTACCTCCAGGCTTTGGCATAAGAGGTAATTGCCTGTAGCCTAATGAAAACTGTAGGTAGAATTTCTGTCTCCTTGGGTCAGGTCAGCAATGGGAAGAAAGCTTCAAATCCTGCTAAAGGCAGTTCGTGAAAACACTAGATTCTATACGGATTGTAGCAGAAAAGACTTTGTGATCTTGCTGTTGCCTCTGTCATCTTAATGTTCTCTTGTCGCTGATATGAAGCAGACCCTGCATATTCATCGGTGCCCTCCTGTGCTTTCCCTGCTTGGGAGAGCAGCCCTGGGCATGGTAAATTACATATTGCAAAGTCATCGTGTGGCAGACTCGATGACGAGCCTCCTGACCCCCTTTGGGAATGAAGGATTTGCTCCCTCACTTGCTAGGAAGCCTCAGTCAGTCCTCAGCTACCAGCAGCCTGTGGGGGCTCAGAAAGGCCACTCAAGATCACACTCCCTTCCCAGTGGCCTCCATCTGATGGCTGACTGATACAAAGCTACAAAGGCCCAGCCCCTTTGGCTGAAACTCAGGACAGCTCTGAAGGGTCATCCCATAGGCCTTGTGGGGGAGTGTTGAGACACAGCTCCACTCCCCCGATGCCCAATCCCTCCCAGCAGGTGCTAATCCCAAGAGCATGCCCCAATGAATGTCTTGGCTGCTAACTTCTATCCCAGAGTCTTTCCCTCAGGAACTTGACTTGTGGTACATTCCAAGGTCTAGAAGTTGCCCAGGTCAGAAGTATCTCCCACCCAGGAGAGCAGAGTCAAGGCAACAATGAGCTGTAACACACGACATGACCACCAGAAGCCTGGCAGTGCTCGTTGACCCTGACGCAGTGTGTGGTACACATCTGGCAGGTGACATGCTTTCATTCTGTTCGGTACACATCTGGCAGGTACACATCTGGCAGGCGACATGCTTTCATTCTGTTCCCGAGTGACTATGGATGTTCACATTTGCCCTCTAACACCAATAAAGACAGATGGAAGTCTCTGGAAAAAGGATTCACATACCCACATGCCACCTCTACCAGGAGGAGTCCTCTGGCCATCCCTTCTCCCTGTCCCTTAACTGTGGCTGCTGTCACAAATTACTACAAACGGAGTGGCTAAGGCAACCCAAATAATTTCTCTCGTTGTTTTGATGGTCAGACATCCAAAATCAGTTTTGTTAAAGCTAAAGGGAAGATGTCGGCAGTGCTGGCTTCTTCTGGAGGCTCCAGGGTAGAAAACATTTCCTGGCTTTTTCCAGGTTTTAGAGGCCACCTTCATTCCTTAGCTTGTGGCCCCTTCTTCTACCCTCAAAGCCAACAGTGTAGCACCTTCTGTACTGCCTGACCTCTGCTCCTACCTTACACCTTCTCTCTCCTGACCCTCCCAGGAACCCTTGTTTGGAATGACATTGAGCCTACTTGGATAATCCCTCCACATCAAGATCCTTCACTTAGAGGCCCCTGTGTGGCTCAGTCGGTTAAGCGTTTCCACCTTATGTGACCTCGCGGTCATGAGATTGAGCCCCAGGTCGGGCTCTGCGTTGGCAGCACGGAGCCTGCTTGCGATTCTACTCTCTCTGCTCCTCTCTCTGCACCTCTTCCACTCTCAAAATAAATAAATAAACATGGAGAAAAAAAAAAGATCCTGACGTAATCGCATTTACAAAGTCCCTTTTGCCATGTAAAGTAACATATTCATAGATTCTGGGGGTTGGGACATGGACGCCTTTGTACAGGTATCATTCAACCTCGGACACCAGTGCCCATGCCCGAGTCAGGACTCCAGGCAGAAGAATGAACACACGCAGAGACAGGAAGGCAAGGCCTGATGTCATTTGGGCAGCTGTGGATCTTTCTTAAGGTGGGAGCATAGGTTTCAAGAGAAGCATGTCAAGTGATCAAACTGGACAGAGATGCAGGGGAGCTCACATTGGATACACGTCTTAAACTTGAGTTATAGTTAATCATAAATGTGGCTCATCTCCCTGTTTGTCCATAAGCACCTGAGGCCAGGATATGGGTCAGTGTCTTCCCGATGTCACCACAGCTCTGGCTCAGAGACCGGCACAGGACAGGAGTTCGGTGCAGGTGTGTGTCATCAGCCCATGACAGCTTTGCCCTGCTATGACACCGTGGGGGCAGAGTGGTCTGAGAAGAGAACTATCCTGGGCACCTTCATCTTGGCCACGTGACCGGCCTGCTTGGACCTCCCCAGATCGGGGCTTTTCCTGGGCCGGCAGCGTGGGTGAGCACGAGTGAAGACTTTCCGAAGGGTTACATAGTAATGCTGGCCCAATGATCACAGTCAAGGCTGGAAGATGGGTGCACGAGGGTTCAGTATGCTCTCCTATCTACTGGATATTTCCATAATATCAAGTTTTTCTTAAAGTTATGTGAGCGGAAGTGAGCGGCACATAGCATCCTTGAAAACGTAACAGGTACCAAAAGGGAAGAGAAGTCTGTGGTGATAACTGGGTAATGATAGAGAAAAAAATGGGTTAAGACTATAAAAAGCTCATGTCTGTTACTTAATGAGAAAACATCTGTACGAGCGCTTCGTAAACCGTAAAGCGTTCCATACCCATAAGGGACTTTTCCTCAGTTATTAATACAAACGGTATTTCTTCAGGAATTAGGCAATTTTCCAATCTTTTGTATAGTAAATGAGATGGATTTCCTTCCCATCTACGAACCTCGGGGCTCACTGAAGTACTTCCTTCTCAACACAACCTTTCCCTTTGATGTCAGTTTAAGGTGTGTTGATGTTTTTCCTCTGTCTGCCCCTCATCCTCAGACGCTGAAAGACGCCAGTGACAACGCCCGCAAGGACTTCCACCGTGAGGCAGAGCTGCTGACCAACCTCCAGCACGAGCACATTGTCAAGTTCTACGGTGTCTGTGTGGAGGGCGACCCGCTCATCATGGTCTTTGAGTACATGAAGCACGGGGATCTCAACAAGTTCCTCAGGTGCGATGCGGGGGATGGGATGGGAGGGGGCTTGAGGACGGCGCAGGCCTTCATGATTAAGACAGATGGAGGGTGAGGACCAGCAGTTGCTGGGAAGGTCCAAGGGTCACTTGGAACTTTCTCTAGAATGGCCTCTCCTGGTGACACCACCACCGTGTACCACAGAGAAAGAAACTGAGGCCACGGCAATGTTCTTGTCTTAACGAACTAACTCTACAGCATGCGATGTGAGCGATTCCACTCAGTTGCACCTGTGTTCATTGAGCATTTGTTAATGAAGTGGCATGTGACATGGCATTTGAAGTGGACCGTAGAGTATCTGTAGGAGTTTGCCAGGTGGATTAGAGAGGAGTGTCCTTCAGGGCTAAGGAATCAGTGAGTTAAGGGACTAAGGTGTCACGGTGAGAGGTTTGGTCATCCAGGAGTGGAGAGCCCAGAGTAGGCACAGGATGTGTAAAAGGAGTGAGGAGGAATCAAGGGTGGAGAGATGAGCAGTTGGATTTTAACCTGACAACAAAATGGAGACTCAGGAGGTCAGGAGGAGGTCAGGGATGTGGTGAAAAGAACAGAATCCATAGAGCAAAAGCTCTGGAAGGAAGGAGGTCAAAAAACATTGGATGGGACCATTGGAAACACAGGCTATAGTTCTTGCTGAGACCCTGAAGCCCTGCAAAGATGGACAGCCTTCACTTGAGGTGTTTTGTGGCAAACAGGGTCATTAGAAGAAGGCAAGGCAAGGAAGGGGCAAATGTTGATTATATAAGGGAGCCACTGGGTTATAAAATAGGGTCCATGTCACTTGGATTTCTAGCTTTAACCTAATTAGATTTTAGTTTACCAGTGGCTTTCTAGAAAGTCCCCCACCTTATGACAGGGAGGGGTCTCAAGACAGAATAAGTGAGAGACAATGCTGAGTGCCCATAATCCAGGGGTCAAGGTGAAGATACTCTGAAATAGTGAGGAGTTGAATCTCAGCTCTGGCGTTTATTAGCCAAGGGACCTTGGGCAAGTGTCTCAGCTGTTCAGGTAGTGATACGGAGCTAGCAGGGCAGATATGAGGACTAAGTTGGGATAAGTACAGAAAACTCTTAGCATAGAAGCAAATAGGAAGTTTTCAACAAGGAGAAGCTCGAATTCCACTGGTGATGATATCTACTGGTAAACCAACTGCCTCCGCGAAGGGAATCACTGGGAGAGCTACACTGGGTAAGACAGAGAAGTCCGTGGTCACCCAGCTAGGGTTCCCGCTCAGTGTTCTCCTCCTGCACCTCCCAAGGGACAGAAGAAATGAGCTGATCCACACACTCCTTGCTGAAGGAAACCAAGGAATGCTTTTATTTGCATTGAGCAGGGGAACGAATGGAACCCACCCGTTTAAGATCATGAGTGGAAAGAGTGAGATTCCCAGTAGCGTGGGCTGGGGAGACTGGATTCTCCTCCCCAGTCTGCATCAGCAGCTGTGTTGCTTGGTTGGATCCTCAGCCCACGTGGACCTGAGTTAGATTCTCTCTGTGTCACCTCTGGCTCTAACATGCAGTTGTCTTTCCAATGTAGCTGCCCCTCAACTTTGAAAGATTAGCAAGTGTGCTACCTGTGATATCTCAGTAGGTAGTAGAATTTAGGACAAACGAGAAAGATGTCAGCCTCAGTAAAAGGGGTATAATAATGCCCACATAGAGGACTAGTGTCAAGACTATTGTGGTGCCAGATAATCGGTAGATGCTGTCCCCGCTGTCCTCCCTCTCTGCCACGCTGAGGGATCCACAATGCTGGAGATATTATACCTCTTGTGTTACGGTGACCTACACCTCTCTATCCTTCTCCAGTTTCTGGGGGCGCTGGAAAGGGCTTTCCCCAGAAAAGGGCACCAGGTAGTCACTTCGTGCAGCCCCTGGAAGATTCAGAAACTGTGCTGTTTACATAATAAGTCCACCACGGTGAGAACAGTGGAGGGGGCAGTGTACCTCTGTGCTTAGAAAATGCCATCATGTGGTTTGCACCTTCTGGATCACTTTTGCCGTCTCTAGCCTCATGAATATGTGTGCAATTTAGTCCTCTTGCTGGGATGGGTCCCCGTGCTCTGCCTTGCTTACAATTGTGGTGGGGGGTGGGGGGAGGAAAGCCAGTGAAATTAGGGATGTGTAGCTGACACTTGGTGTTCAGAGACCATCATCCTGATGCACTACTCTGTGCCTGCAAGGTTTTTCTTGTAGGTGATAAGAGATGATGATGGTAGCTTTTGTCTTTCAGCTCTGATGTGAAAGGAGGAAAATTAGCTGCTCCTAGAAGTATTTCTCCCTTGTTCCCATGATCTCAGCTACTTGTCTATTTAAAGATGGTGCTTTCCAAAAACTGTAGCATAATACAACCAAACATATTCACCCATATGCAATGAAATGCTTCTGTGAGCTCACACTGCGTGTGCACATACGTGTATGCATGCGTATGTAACCAAGTGTGTGTGTGTGTGCGCGCGCACACGCGTGTGTTGATCCTTTCGCTTTTGGCTCAACCAACCTCTCCTTAGCTCTCCTTCCTGCTTCCAGAAGAAGCAGGCACCTGATTTTTAGGAATCTCTTCTGCTTGATCTCAGAATCTGATGGACTCTGGTTTCAAGAGGTATTCAATGCCAAGAATCAGGTTCTTAGGCACAATAATGTGCTCTGAACTATAGTCTGCCCTCCCTTTCTGGAAGGGAGTCTAGCCCCTAAACCACCATGAACATGTCCCCAAGCATCATTGGCACTGGCCTATAAAGACAGATGTCTACAATTTCCTCTCACTCTTTTTATTCACCCCGAAGCCATACATTGAGTACCAACATGGCCAAGTCCTCTGCTAGGTTGGCCAGGAAATGAGGAGTAAAACATAGTTCTTGCTGGCAAGGAGATGACAGTTTTGCCTATTGGAATCTCTCCAGAATTCCTTTCCAACAAGAGGAAGAGAGATAAGGCTTTTCCAAGCAATAACAGCTAATATTATTGAGCCTTCTAAGCAATTTAAGTGGTTTAACTTGCATAAACTTAATAAACTATGATTACCATTATTCCCATTTTATGGTCCAAAAAACTGGGTCACGATGCTGGTGAGTGACACAGCTGAGATTCAAACCCACAGACCCTGGCTGCAAAACCCATAGAGCACTGCAATACTTCCTCTTGGGGTAGCTGTTGATAAAACTCAGAAGGAAGGTAGTGTGCCGTGGCATTCTGGAGCCAGACAGTGTGGCTAAGTGCCCGCTGTAACCCACACTTGGAGAGAATAAGCGGAGGAACGGTGAACAGCTTCCCCCGTTAGAAGCCCACTGAGCCTTCCCGCTCCTCAAGCGGGGTGCTACTGGTGTTTTTCCCCTCTTAAGGCATGTTCTCCTGGAAGAGGTAAACATGGTTGGATTTCTAAGAGCTGCAGGGTCACCTGAGGAGTGAAGCAGAGAGCTGCTGTGTTAAGTTCATTTATACTCCTCTTGAGAACTTGGTTAGAAGACTCACCTGCCCTCTTACAGCAGGACTTTCTGCTCCAAGAAAGCATGCAGAGGCGTCTCCCATTACAAGGAGTCCTGCTAAATACTCACAAGCAAGCATGTGAGTATTTAGCGTGCCAGAGCCTGCCCCAACCTGCACGTGGTATCAGAGAGTGCAGAAGGCACTGGGGAGTCACAGCTTTCTGGGGCCTTCGGAGGGTAAGGCTGGAGCATGGGGCTTTGTGCACAGGTGGCCTATGGCACTGGCCTCTGTCTTCTCTGGAGACTTTGCAACTGATAGATTCTTAGAAGGGTCTAGATTCCTGGCAAATCGGCAACGTTATTTCACTCGTTGATTTAGATCCATGAAGGAGATTCCATCCTGGCCTAGATTCTCGGGATATTTCAGGATTTCTCATAGTTTGTGTGTTCTTCTAGGTCTCTCTGCTGGTATTGAAGTCACAGTCAGGGCTTTGAGTCCTGTAATAAGAGACAACATTCCCACTTTCCCCTCTTTCCCTGGCCCCCTTGGGTGCTGGGAAGAACAACATTGGAGCAATCTTTAGTGCTGGCTTTGCACGAAAGCCCAAGCAAGCTCTCAGTTATTGCTCGTATTGATGAGCTTAGGAGGGTGCGGTGGGTACCCCCTCTTTACAGAATGAGGAGACAGTCCAGAGCAGTTCTGCAGGTCACCTGAGGTCACAGCTAGTGTGCTAGGATGGGATTCAAATTCCGTTTGGATACCCTGAGCCTTGCCCAGAGGTTTTGAGCTGAACAGAGCCCCAGGGCATTTCCCCACACTGCTCCTCAGTGCTACAACGGGGAGGCACTAGGGGCTGGGTCTGAGTGGAGGTGACAGGCACCAGAACCTCCTTGCACAAAAACAGGAAGCCCCTCCCTGGGAATGGTTCAACGCAGATATTTAGAGACACGAGGGACCTACAGGATCACCCAGCCTAATATCTGTATGTTTGACTGATGGGAAATTACAGACTGGACAAGTTCAAAGCTTCCCTAGATCCTGGTGCTGGAAAACTCCTCTCCTCCTTGTCTAGTGCTTGTTCTTTTTTTTTTTTTTTTTAATGTTTATTTTTGAGAGGCAGAGAGAGAGAGACAGAGACAGAGACAGAGAGTGAGCAGGGGAGGAGCAGAGAGACAGGGAGACACAGAATCCAAAGCAAGTTCCAGGCTCCGATCTGTCAGCACAGGGCCTGATGCAGGGCTCGAACTCACCAACCGTGAGATCGTGACCTGAGCCGAAGTCAGACGCTTAACCGACTGAACCACCCAGGTGCCCCTCCAGTGCTTGTTCTAAGGGAATACGAGAGTAAGAGATTTGGAAATCCAGAAAAGGGGAATCGCTGTGGGCTGGAGCCAGGAAGGAGGCACTTCCACCCGCAGTTTGAGACCATCTGACTGAGGTAGGTCTGGGTGGTACGAAGAGACAGAAGGAGCAGAGAGTTCTGGGATCATTCAGCCTCTTTTATTTGCAAATTCTCATACGGTTCTGGAACACTGCAGGTGGGGTCGTCCACTTTAAAATCCATTTAAAATCTTCTATATTTATTTTGAGTGCTTCCAACTGTCTTGAAGGAAATCTTCTCCCTTATTTGCCTCTGGGAGGGAGAACCCCTTTGACCCCTCCACAGAAGCTTCTAGAAGAAAGGGACCCTTTACTCTTTGCTCTACAGAGCCATCAGGGGCAGCAACACTGGTCTTGGCAGGATTCCAGAGTGGGGACTGCCGGGGCTGAGGGCACATCCTCACTGTGGGACACCCCACCCCAAAAAAAGCACATGCCAGTGTTTAGATACCTTAAGTCATCACACAACTGGGAAAAGGCCAAGTGCATAAGACAGAAGAAAAAGAAGATATGGGCGCCTGGGTGGCTCAGTCCATTAAGCATCCGATTCTTAATTTCCGTTCAGGTCATGACCTCACAGTTTGTGGTATTGAGCCCTGCATCAGGCTCTGCGCTGACAGTGTGGAGTCTTCTTGGGATTCTCTCTGTCTCCCTCTCTCTCTGCCCCTTCCCTGCTTGTACTCTCTTTCTCTCTCTCTCTCTCTCTCTCTCTCTCTCTCTCTAAGTAAATAATCTTTAAAAAAAAGTAAGAAAAAGAAGATATAAAATACCATACTCCCTCTACACCCTCCCCCCCCTCCATAGTGGAAAGGATAAAACTCAGCCCAGTAAAAGGATCAATGTATTGTGGTTCAAAAAGCTCTCCATGTGGTGGCCAGTGCACATGCCGAGCTGGAGGTGGGGGGAGGGGTGGGCAGGAGGAGATGGGATTTGTCACAGGGAATGATGTCTGAGGGTGCCCTGACATTCTGCTCAGTTGGGCTTGAAAGAGAGAGGGCAGCTTGAAAGAGCTCTGGCCCTGGTGGGGTCACTCTAGAGGCATTGGCCCAGGTTGGGGGCACTTGGCCGAAGCATATAGCTGAGAGGGGAGGGCTGGGGTTCCCACTAAGGCACGATGACCCATCGCTTCAAGAGAGCCAAACTCTCCCCTTATGTTCTTTCTCCATTGCTTCTCAGGTCAGGGGCTCTGGCCAGTGCCTGGCCCCAGCCCAGCTCTGGAGCCCCTAAAATGTACACCTCTGTGTGTGTGTTGAGGAGGGTACCATTCAGGTCCACATGGCCCTGGGAATTCTAGATGCCCTGGGAAATGAAGCCTGGGTGCTCTCAAGGCTTTAGGGGTGCACCTGTGGGTGAAGCATCCTTCCCCCCTCTTTAGCTAAGTCACGCAGCCCTTGAGCCCCAGCAGCTGATGGGAACAAAGGGCCCCTGGAGGAAAAAGCTGGGGCTCCAGCAACGCCTTCCATGTCCTCCACAGGGCCCACGGGCCTGACGCTGTGCTGATGGCCGAAGGCAACCCACCGACAGAGCTGACGCAGTCCCAGATGCTGCACATCGCCCAGCAGATCGCGGCGGGCATGGTCTACCTGGCGTCCCAACACTTTGTGCACCGAGATCTGGCCACCCGGAACTGCCTGGTCGGTGAGAACCTCCTGGTGAAAATCGGGGACTTCGGGATGTCCCGGGACGTGTACAGCACTGACTACTACAGGGTGAGTGGCTGTGCCCACCGGGAGCCCCCAGGGCCCTCTTTCCCTGGGAGGCCCTTGTATTCATTTGCTGGGGCTGCTGTAACACAATGCCAGAGACAAGGGGCTTAAACAACAGACGTTTATTTTCTCTAAAGCCTAAAAGTCCAAGATCAAGGTGAAGACAGGGTTGCTTTGACCCTTGGCTTACAGACAGTGCCTTTCTCGTATGGTCTTTTTGCTGCGTGCTCATCCCTGGTGTCTCTCTCTGTGTCTAAAGTTCCTCATCTTATAAGGACACCATCAGATTAGATGAAGGCCCTGCCCACAGCCTCATTTTCACTTAATTACCTCTTCGAAGACCCTGTCTCAAATACAGCTATATGCTGAGGCACTGGGGGTTCAAATTTGGAGGGAACACAACTCAGCCAATAAAACCCATCCTGTGGCTTCCATGGCTCTCCAGAGTGGTGTGTGATATCTCCAAGAGAAAAGCCCTCACCATGAATGTTTCCTCCAGGGGAGCCCCAGGGCTTGGGAGAATTCCTGGTTGGCATGAGGTTAAAGGGTTTTGAGGTTTGGGTTTGATTCCGTGAAATTACTCCTGGAGTCTCTGTTTGAGGTGTGGCTGAAGATGAACTTGTTCACATAAATAATAGCATGGTAGACCTTGGAAGTTACCACCCAGAGCCATCTTGGTGGAAAGTGGGGTAGCTGGTGGCCTTCTTGGTGAGATGGAAGAGGTTCTGTTCTGCCTCCTACTGAATAGTGCCACCCCTGGCTGGGGTTCCAGCACTTGAAGCACTGGGGGCTAGAGTTATAGACAACAACTCAAATCCCCTGATCACCTGGAATTGGTCCCCTTGGCAAGGTGGATTTGGATCTTGGTAGGAGAGGAAAAGGACATTTCTGGAAACCTTGAAGTCATGATAATTAAAGTGAAGGTTTGAAGTGGTGTTCTACCACGTCAAACCCTCAATTTGCTTCCCTTGTGGTTTTACCTGATTTTCAAGGGCAGAGAAAGAGAATAGGAAGGAAGAGGAATAAATGTGGTGTGTGTACAGAGCCTAAGAAGGTAAAACACAGAACTCAGCTAGCTTTCATAATAAGGTAGGACTGGTAGAGAGAATGCCTCTCCTTACCTTTGTTCATCCCTTCATGATTTACTTTTGAGGAGCCTTGTCTGTTTCCTATGCCCCTCTTTGCAGCCTTACTCACTTCTCATGCCTCTGCATTTTAGCTAAGCCAACATCACTACAAGTAGTCTAAGAAAATGAATCCATTGCTCTCCTGCATATTCCTCTGTAGATTGTTTTGTGGGGTTTCCTCCTTTGGTCACCTTGGGAAGCATTGCCCACAGCATTGCCACACATTCCTTTGTGGGGCAAAGGAAGAGTGGGAACCAAATTGAAAAGGAGTCTCTTGGGTGTATTTGTAGGAAACGTGAGCATGGTCTTAACTTCAGATGTTTAAAATGGAGCTTCAAAGCACCTGTTCTGAGTCTAGGGATGACTAGTCTGTTCTAGATATCTAAACTTTGGCAGGAGATATTACCTGCCAGTGGATGCATCTCCACTGCTAGCTCTGCTCCTTTGGTGAGAGGAGGGGTAGGGGACATCTCTTGGTCTCAAGAGATGAAGAACCACATGAGTGCTTCCCTAAAGAAAAGCTTTAATGATCTGATTGAACATCGAAGGGAAAAGCATGTGGCCAAAGCAACAGCTTTCTCTTTAGCAGTAAGTCAATAAAGGTCTTAGAATGCTTGGCACAAAATAAGTACTCAATAAATGTTTTTCAACTTTATCCTGATCCAAATGGATAAAATCATGCTTCATTCCCAAAGCCAGGACGGGGCCAGGTGGAGTCCATTGTCCCCTTCTACAACCTCTAGAAAAAAGAAATCAGAGGAAGAATATAGAAACGCTCAGTAGTAAGAATATAAAGCCCCCAATTTAAAAAATTGGCAAACTTTTTAAGAGAGGCATCTCCAAAGGAGATACACAAATGGCCGATAAGCACATGAAAAGATGCTCAACATCATTAGTCATTGGGGAAATGTAAATCAGAGCCCCAGTGAGATACCATTTCACACTCCCCAGGATGGCTGTAATAAAGGCAGACAATAACAAGTGTTAACAGGAATGTGGAGAAATCAGAGACCTCGTGCTGCTGGTAGGGATGCAAAGTGGTGCAGCTGCCTGGGCAAATGGTTTGGCAGCTTCTCAAAACGTTCGACACAGACTCATGGTGTAACTCAGCAATTCCACCCCTAGGTATGTCCCTAAGAGAGCTGAAGTCATACGTTCACATAAAAACGTGTACATAAATGTTCATAACAGCATTGTCCATAACAGGTAAAAAGTGGGAACAACCTAAGTGCCCATCAACTGATAAATGGCTAAGCGAGATGTGGTGATCCATACAATGGGATATTATTGACCAAGAAGAAGGAATGAAGTACTGATTCATGCTATAACACAGATGAACCTTAATGCAACCATTATGGTAAATTAGGAAGCCAGACTCAAAAGGTCACATATGTGACTCCATTATATGAAATGTCCAAAAGAGGCCCATCCAAAGAGACAGAAAGTAGATCGGTGGTTGCCAATGGCTGGGAGAATAGAGAATGAGGAGTGACTTCTTCTGGATGTGGAGTTTCTTTTTGCAGTGACGAAAATGTTCTAGAAGTGCATAGTGGTGGTGGTTATCTAGTATATTTATAAACATACTGAATTGTGTACTTTAGAAAGGTAAAGATTATGGTACATAAATTATATC